>NC_057769.1:23380874-23727247 GCF_010389155.1 Erigeron canadensis
AACCTTCTTTTCAACAATCAATGCCAAAGGATCAGAAGATACAACTTCTGGCATTTTGTTTGATGAAGCTTTGTTTAGAACTTGATGTTCATTGAGTTTGAATGATTCATGAAGATTATGGATGGAGAACTTGGCCAGATTTTGATGTTGCTTAATCTGTGTTCCATAATCTTCCCATTCAGGACCAAGAGCTTTGATGAATTTGATGTTTAACTCAATCTCTGATTTGTTGACATTGTTCTTCCTAAGTTAATTTATGACATTGTCCTAGTGAGAATCGTCCTGAGATCATCTTCTTTAACACATCAGTTTTTAAAAACTCCATTGATGACTTTTAAAACTTCAAAATCTTTCAAATTACTTGGAGTTATAACGTGAAATCACTTGCAAAACGTTTGTAGTCACGTCCGCAACAAATCCTTAAACAAAATTCAGCTAAAAACACAACAGAATCAAAATCCAAAATTTGAGCGCCAAAATCTAAAAATTCAATCTCGAGTTCTAGATTGAATTGGAACTTGAAACTTAACAGGATTATGTTTTAAGCTATAAGGAATCTAAATTTGAACAAAAATTGATGATTTTATGTATTTAAACGATGAAAAATGATGAAACAAGGGACGGTATGAAAAACGGTTTGTGAATTTGATTTTTGATGAAATTGAGATCAAAAACAATTATGGATCGATATCAAAGTGATGTTTCGCTCTGATACCACATGTAATAACACGATTTCTGCTCTGGATTCGATCTCAACAATGGCGGATGTAAGTGTGTGTGTTCTTGGTGTGTTCAGTGTGTGTGCTGAGAGAGACAGTGTGTGTGTGTTTTGAGACGGACTAAGGTGTGTGTATTATGAGAGTTGTTATTAAAATAGTTATATGTACATGTATATATATGATGCCTAAGGAATGAGGAGTATTTATACTATAAGTCCTTACACATGCTAAACTTTATATTTAGCTCCCTATCCTTAGTTATCATATATCTATGATTTAACAACAAGCAAGTCCACAATCTTAATTACAATTTATCACTATTTTTGGATTTCTAACACTGCGACGTTTTCATTGCCAAATAAAAAAGGTATTATACCCGCTAGGCACTAAAGTTCCACCTAATTTAACTCCATTTCTAAATGAAAAAGCTAGGATATTATTTTAACATCAAATCTAAAATAAAGGTTTATTTTAATTACTTTTTGGAAAATGGGGTGTTACAGTTTAACTATCCATTTAGTAATTGTATTCATGTGAAAACAACGTGGTATCACCAACCAATAATCAACACTTGTCAAAATGATTCATATTATTAAAATAAGATTCAACATCATAACATGAACTAGTGACAACTGATTGGAGATAAAAATAAAAAAAAAATAAAAAAAAAAAAGAAATCACATGCAACCGTAATTAAAATAATAAATTTTAAAGAATCAATTCGTCAAAATATCGACACAACGGTAATTAAAATCAACCGATAATAAATTGCCTCATTTCGTCACATATTGCCTCATTTCGTCTCGGTAGATGATGCAATGATTAGCAACCGATGATAAATCAATGAAAACAATCATTTACAAATGAAATCATATTGTACCGATTGAAGAAATAAATCCAAACAAAATGCTAGAATCGTAAATGGAATGATGAGATGAATCCAATCTTGTTTAAGATGTTCATTGTGGTGAAATATGCCTTTGAAAACCTCCAAAACAGCCAGTAGTTAAAATATAGGTCTTAGGTTTTGATAAGGCTAGCTATTTATACATGACGCGAAAATCTGGTACTCCTCTAAAACAATGATTTTTGACAAATTTTCCAGGGAATCAGGTCATTAGAAAAAGTTTTCTTGCAAAAACAATTTCCAAGGAATTTCCAATATACTTTTATATTTTTGAGGCATTTTCTAGGACCAATTATCAAGGAATTTCTAAGGATCCAGTCTTCTAAAAACCTTTATAGAAACTTCCTTTATAAAATCCATTCTTGAAAAGTCTTTGGTAAACTAATCCATGTAAATTCCTTGGTAAATTACTCCTTCAAAATTCCTTGATAAAAACTTCCTTGAAAAATTCTCAAGAAACTAGTCCTAAACAATTACCAGTTTTATACGAAGTATTTTTTTCGCTTTCATGCATATTCAAAAGTTAACTTATATAACAAAATCCTATAATACACGATTCTAATTGAGAGCAAATTTTTAGATCCATTAGAAGCATAAATATATCCAAAGTATCATGTACCATTTATGTACTTCAAAATATACGACTATGTTTAATGTCCTAACTAGCTACAAAGCATATAATAGGCTCTTGAGTAGACACATTATACTTGGAAGAAGCTATATCGCGAGAAATCGTTTTTACAAAACAAGATACTCAAAGCCAGAAAATGTCAATTAGCTTTGGGCGTTCCTTTTCCCCCTTTGGTCTAAATGCATCAGTAAACGGCTCGGTATCATGAAGATGAACTCGATCTTACTTGCTTCAAAAGAAAAAATCAAATGCTTGTATTAAAATGAATACACAAATTATAATGTAAGTTACAAAACATTATTTTCAATTGTTCCATTCTCTAAGGCTAACAATTTACCTTCTGATGATTATTCAATAAAGAAATATTAATATGATAGTGTTACTCGAGAGAACCATCGATTAATAGCCCCAAGGTTGCAAATATCGGTCATATCGGCCGATATCGGTAATATATCGGATATCAGCCTTGAACTGATACGAAATATGAGTTATCGGCTGAACTTATCGTTTTGATCAAATGTCGGTCAATATCGGCCATTTGGGTCTAAAAGAAAAAGTTAACTTTTTTTTTTATAAAAAAAGCACGGGTTAAAACTAAAAATAGGGTTTCTGACTTTAAAATTAAAAGGTATGTAAATTTGCTTCGTAACATAACAATCGAAAGGTATGTAAACTTATGTCAAATTATATATGTTGTTAGTATATATATATATTAGATAAATTACTTTAGAATTTAGGGTATCCGATATATCCCCGATATATCGTGAATCGGGGGTCGGCCGATACGATACCGAAAGCGATATTTAAAACCTTGAATAGCGCAGTGGCCACCCGTCGCCACTCTCCAGGAGAGGTCCTGGGTTCGAGTATGCCAAAGGAAATCTTGAGATAATTAAGAAATTATTAAGTGGTTCAGATTTACCTGGACACTAGCCTGGCCGAGGGATTAATGTGTACCAAATGGTACATGAGACAAAGGGTTACTTCAAATTTCCTTTTTTTTCAAAAAGTTTCTCGAGAGCCTAGTGGATAGCTCCTCTCATAAATACTCAAAATCTTTCTGATTTACAACGTTGTAACCTGCAATGTCGACCCGAATCATATTAATATGATAGACGGACTGTATCCCACATGTTGCTTATCTCTCATAGTTGATCAGCTATAGCCATAAAAAACAAACAAAATATCCACAAAGGTTGATGCATTCACCAACCCACTAGCCACAACACAAGATTTTTTACCACTCCAAGCACTAAAATCTGTTAAATGATGAAATTTTGTATCCGTAACAAACCTCAAACTCAATTTTTTTTTCATATCTTTTTGAGGCTTTTTACCCAAAATCATTTTGTTTAGTCTTGAACCCGTTTGATGTCTACTTAACCACGCCTCTTTCAACCGGTATTACCCCTTCCAACTTTATAACCAAATCCAACCCATTACCCATTATAACTCACAAACACTTCCTACCTCTTACCCAATTCGACCCATTACCGATTCCAACCCATTACAAACAAAGCACTAACATTACAACCTATCAAACATCTTTTCTATAGCAAAACCATAATATCAGCATAAACTACTATATATTGTCACAACTTATCCCTAACTTCTTGAAACAAACACAATATAACATTTATAACCCTAACGTCTAATGTCAAAAGAAAATTATAAATATTGGAAACAAAACTACAAAAAAATAAATAAAAACATAACGGGAAAAAAACCCAATTAATAGACAAACTCAAAAGACGTACTTAAATTTATACCTAACTCGCCAATTTGCTTTCAATCTAGTATTTCTTTAACTTTGTTAATAGCAATCGGGTTGCATAACAGACCTTCTGGATGTCACTATCACAACTCATGTCAATAAATTGAACATCACAAGTAAAAAACGTTGTAGGATATAAACCCATAAAACTCGCCTTTGGGCACGACAAAGAGTACCCGACCATCAAGATCCAGCGGCGGGGAAATAAGATCAAGATACGACTACCCCATTCCGACGACCATCGAGAGAGATCTTTTCTGGATAGCTTCTTTGGTGGTGACAAAGATGGCTATGTACTGTGGTATAGATTACATTGTAAGTGCGGATCTACGAAACAAACATCTGGTGAGTGGTGACGCTGGATCAACCATCTCGATTCATTGTCACTTCTCGAAAATAAAATTCAGTTTGTTTAAAGGAGAGAGAGACGTATATTACTTTGTGTTTGTAGATGTGCATTTGCTTGAAAGATTACTATGATGTCATTGAACGTGTACAACACGTATCAAGTCTTGAATATAGTGCACTCGACCTTGAAGAACAAATATTCAATGAAGAGGTGGAATATGGTGAAGCACTCTTACTTTCCGATGAAGAACTCCTACATGATGAAGCAATGCATGGAAACTCCGAAAGAATAATGAAGACCTAATTAAAGACCAATGAAGAACTATTTGTTTGAAGACTTTTAGTGTTTGTTTGAAGACTTTTATTATCTTTTAAAGACTTTGTATTTGGATGAATACTTTATAATTGTTTTAAGAAGACCAATGAAAATTTGAAGACCAATGAAGAAAATTGAAGACCAATGAAGAAAAATGAAGACAAATGTCAAGAAGATTACTTTCTATTTGCTTGAAGACAATTTATTTCATATGAAGACTATATTGTTATTTGAAGTTGTAATTCATACGAAGACAATGTAATTTGTAAGAAGACCATGTTCTTGAAGTTTTTTGAAGATTTGCTTGAAGACAATTTGATCTATAATAATAAAAAGGTGACTTTTTAGTGAATTATAGTCTATTTTTTACTTAATTTTAAGTGTTTTTTGCGATATAAATTAGAGTTTTTTTTGTGTCGATGCACTAGAAATGATCATTTGGTCTTGAGCCGTTAAATGAATTATTAGTGAGTTTTCACTTATTTCAAGGGTTTTTTTGTAAAATAACTTGGAGTTTTTTGTGTCAAATTACTAGATCTTATCATTTTGGAAGGTATCTTGGGTCTTAGTCTCAAGCCATTAGCAATCAAGTGGCCCAAAATTGATTTACGTAGTTAAAAAGTGGCCTTAAAGGTCATTAAATGAATTATTAGTGAGTTTTCACTTATTTCAAGTATTTTTTGTGAAATAACTTGTTGTTTTTTGTGTCAAATCACTAGATCTTATCATTTTGGAAGGTATCTTTGGTCTTAATCTCGAGCAATTAGCAATGAAGTGACCCAAAATTGATTTACGTAGTTAAAAAGTGGCCTTAACGGCCGTTATACGAAATATGGTGAATTATTAGTAACTTTTCACTTAATTTTAAGTGTTTTTTGTTAAATATTGTCAGGTCGAAAAACGACCAAGTATGATTTGTTTAGAAATAGCTGAAGTTCAGTAAAGATACTTGTACAGAATTCTGAAGCTGTTCAGAATAAGTTGACTGAAGGTTCACTTCCGTTCCAGATCAACCCAAACTGAAGACATTCATTCTGAAGTCGAAGACTGAAGACTGAAGAAAGAGAATCATCTCAGAAGCAAAGCTCAAATAAGATTCTACTAGATTAAAGATTGAAGAATCTTAGTGTAAAGTACTTTCAACACTTTACACTGATTACGAGGAAGCCTTTTTTACTTTATCTCTCTTTATCCAGTTATTTCCATAACACCTGGAAAATTGATAGATTGAGTAAAATGTTGGGAATAAAGTGTGAAACGTCGCATCAAATGACTTTCACACTTAACCTTAACACATACTTTAAAGAATCAATTTGAATACCTTAAAATGTGTCCTAACCTGGTATTGTACGACCAATTCCACATCACCATGAACTTTGGCTATAAATACAAGGCTTCTCACAAATTGCAAAATGTTGGAACTTTTGACATTGCAACTTGTGAGATATACTCTAAGTAATTCTTACGAGTATTTCCAAGTTATATAGATCACTTGTATTTCAAGGTTGTTTAGATATTTTCACTTTTGTGATTATCTTTGTTTCACAACAACCTTTGTATTTGTTTATATTAATAAATCAAATACATTGAAAAGTACATCGTGTCTCAATGTCACATACTTGACTATACATATTATTTATATCGTTTCAGCACTTTTGTTACTCGCAATTTACTTTCAGTTATTTACCTTCTTGTTAATATTCTTATCTAGGTCGCACTCTTAACGTCATATTTCAGGTTAGAGTTGCTTACCAGTCGGGTTTACTTGTCATTTATCTTAAATTGGGACTCACAAATATCTTGGGGTTTTTTGTGTCAATTCACTAGATATTATCATTAAGAAGGTATCTTGGGTCCTAGTCTTGAACCATTAACAATCAAGTGGTCCAAAATCGATTTACGACGAAACAAATATAAAAAATAAAGGAATCTGTTTTCGGATCGGTTTAGACCCGAACCAGTCCCAACCTGACCCTATTCGGTTTTAAATGGTTCGGGTATTCCACCCTCAAAATCAGATCCACACCGGTTCGGGTATTTGTCAAAACCTATTTGGGTCAACACCCACCAAACCGGTTTGGGCCGGGTCAGGTTCAGTTCGGACCCAAAACCTATTTTTGCCCACGGCTAGCACCAAGCACAAACTTGTAGATGGAAGTAATTCCTCACTTCAATTAAGTATAGCAAATATAATTTCGGTTAAGGGTTGAATCAAGTTGGGTCGTTCTTGATTGTCCTAAAACACTTTGTCCAACTTTTATAACATGTGTTAATAATGTGCCAAAGATGACGGTTATTTTTAACGGAAATGATATTTGTAGTCTTAGTGGCTAAGGATAATAGATTCTTACACATATTTATCTATACTATATTATAAAGCAAAGAGCCTTTAATTTTTTAACATTAAACTTAAATTTTTAATATTTATTTTAAGTACTTTCCCAAAATATCACTCTCATTTATTTTAAATTTACCTAAAATAACTATAACACCTTTTCTCTCTCATCAAATCTCAACCAATAATTTTTTCTATCTCCTCCCTAAATCATTTATTCCTCCAATTAATTCAAAATCTTTTATCTCAAAAACCGTACATTGATAAATTATAAAAGTTATATGGGTGTTCTTAAAATTTCATGTTCTTTCATTAGAGATGTTATTCGATATACTTTCGACGAACTTTTAAATCCGAGAACGGAGCCCAGACAGCTAAGACATTTGGCTATCACACTCTATGACCTATCACCTCTTATAACCTATCATACTCTATGACCTATCACCCCACTATCTCACCGCCGCAACGCGCGAGTACTTTGTCTCTTTTGAATAAATATATATTAAAAAATAAAATTTCTATTATCTTAAATACATTTTCTTTACCTAGTCAAATTTTTTCTCTCACCTTCTACGTTATAAGTAAACATAAAATTAATTATCACTCTTCAAATCTATATGACAATATTTTTTTTGGATTTACAGCAAATCTATTAGGGTGTTGGGGTTGCTTTTTATTAGAGATTAACTGATTATCACGGTTGTAAAACTCAAAAAATCATAAGTTAGAGTTTGCATACCCAAAATTCATAATCGATTAATTGCGTTTATGGTACTCCAAACGCAGGTTTAGATAATCCATCCCTACCTACTGCTAGAAAACGCATTTACCAATTGGATGTTGATTCTCCAAAATACCCTTTAATATTTATGTGATCATAAATGTATTGTCTTCACATGTTTTTAGTTTAGGTCGTGTGTTTGCTTTTATTACCTATATATAAATCAATCAGCGTAAGAGTAGTAACACAAAATTAAAATCTCCATCTCTAATAAAAAAGATCCCAAAACAAGTATCGTTTATAAATTGCCAAGTGGCAACTAACCCCCTTATTTCCAAAACTCCTTATTTCTTTTTTTAAGTTTAATAAAACTCCATGTTGTCAAACAATATAACATATGTTTCTTAATTTAGAGTTGGTAATCAAATTCACTTTCACTTTTTTTAATCTACCTTTTCTAATGAAGATTAAATTTTTATTCATATGATAAAATTCCTGTAAAAAGTAAATTTTATTAGTAAGTCAAGTGATTTCCCCCTAGATAAATTACATGGAATAAATGT
The DNA here is from genome assembly GCF_010389155.1 of Erigeron canadensis. NCBI lineage: Eukaryota > Viridiplantae > Streptophyta > Magnoliopsida > Asterales > Asteraceae > Erigeron > Erigeron canadensis. Next base: position 23,389,189 of record NC_057769.1, read on the forward strand.
AAATAAGTTATATGGAATAAATGACTCAACATCTAAATAAAAAATTTTCTTTACATTTTTTTAATCATGTCCAGGTAAACGCTTTAACTTGAATATAATACCTTCATTATAAATGTATAGTGGTTTTATTAAAACTAATGAGAGAAGTAGTGACAAGTGATATTATAAGATACATAATCCTATGTGTATATATTGAATTTGATGCTAATATGTGTATTTTACAGAAGAGTTTCTTTTTATTTTTATCATCAACTTGAATATTTTATAACCTGTTAAATGCTTTCTTTTCATTTAGCAACATTGCTAACTTGCTACCAAAAAAAGAGTTATTTTTATACTACCGTCACTTTTATGATTCACTAATAATAATGGATATGACCATGTTCATCTAATTGAAGTTTTTATATGCAATATAATAACTTATTCATATGGCTAAATACTCTTACGCTGATCCGTTGATATCTTGAATTCAACTATTGCCTTTGGCAATTTTCAAGAAGGTATATCGAGACTCAGATTAAACCTTCTTAGTAGTGTAATAACAATATGAGACAACACGATTTACAATGCCATAGGCTGAAATTGAAGATTTACAGGCCTACTCTTTAGGACCAAATATCAATTAGAGAGACTGGTTAACCACGAGAAAAACTTCTTTGATATCTATTGTTTTAGTACATTACTATTGTTGTCATGTTTAGTCGTTTAGACAAACTACAAGGGGCTATTTTTGAAGCAATGATCTAATTAGCCTACCGTAACAGTTGTTATTCCCACAAGTACTTCTCATGACCATAACTCTCATGTTTTACATTTTCATGTTGATGCTTTTATTTTCAAGTGTTTTAGTTTTTACATTATTGTTTGGCTATTGTTTCAGTTTCCATTGTGTTGATGAATATTCAAGTCGCACATAAAACTATTGTATCTTCATTACATTTGAGTTGAATAAATGTTGTAGTTGGTTGAATAAACACATTTACAATTTTTAAGTTATTAGCATGGGGTAATGATTTTAGTGGGAGTAACTATTTATTACCGGATGGACCAATACGAGTATGAAAATGCATGACATAAAAATTGTATGAGTAATTGGTTTAAGAATATTTAAATATAGAATTTTATTTATATTTTGCTACTTATACCCTGGTAGTCACCCGGATTGATTAGCTAGTCCTAAATAAATTTAGGAGGCAACCTAAATTGCCAGGTGGCAACTAACCCCCTTATTTCCAAAACTCCTTATTTCTTTTTTTTAAGTTTAATAAAACTCCATGTTGTCAAACAATATAACATATGTTTCTTAATTTAAAGTTGGTAATCAAATTCACTTTCACTTTTTTTAATCCACCTTTTCTAATGAAGAATAATTATTATTCATATGATAAAATTCCTGTAAAAAGTAAATTTTATTAGTAAGTCAAGTGATTTCCCCCTAGATAAATTACATGGAATAAATGTAAATAAGTTATATGGAATAAATGACTCGACATCTAAATACAAAAATTTCTTTACATTTTTTTAATCATGTCCAGGTAAACGTTTTAACTTGAATATAATACCTTCATTATAGATGTATAGTGGTTTTATTAAAACTAATGAGAGAAGTAGTGACGAGTGATATTATAAGATACATAATCCTATGTGTATATATTGAATTTGATGCTAATATGTGTATTTTACAGAAGAGTTTCTTTTTATTTTTATCATCAACTTGAATATTTTATAACCTGTTAAATGCTTTCTTTTCATTTAGCAACATTGCTAACTTGTTATAAAAAAAGAGTTATTTTTATACTACCGTCACTTTTATGATTCACTAATAATAATGGATATGACCATGTTCATCTAATTGAAGTTTTTATATGCAATATAATAACTTATTCATATGGCTAAATACTCTTACGCTGATCCGTTGATATTTTGAATTCAAATTTGTTAACAGGATTAGCATTTTAAGGCTTAAATATTAAATACATTATAAATTTTTTTTATTATAAAACTATAATAGTTAAATTTTAAGTTTTAAAACCCTAATGGCCAGGGGTATTTCACTAAACCTTCTATGCGGGGCCTCGGAGGAGTTTACTCCAAGGTCTCGAGTTCGAGCCTTGGTAGGTTCTGCTCGACGGTATTTTCCAATAAAGGAGGTGGTATGGTGAGAAAGGATATTTAAGATCCGCTTAATGCCGGACCATTTCGTTGTGCGATTAGCACACATCATACGCGTCTGAGGTAAAATTCACTTTTAAAAAAAAATACTTTGGTTATAAAGCTAATTAAAAATGTTGTCATTTTATATATTATAAGATAATTATTACTAATTAATTTTGGTTATCTCTATAACATAACAAAATGCCCATTTTTGTAATTTTACATTTTAGGTTATTGAATAACTTAAATTACCAAACATTCAAAAGCTAATTCTTTAAATTTTGTGATATCAAATAACATAATCAAATCCAAACACTATCTTTAGTAATTCCAAACACCCCTATATTACTTAGAGTCATGGATAGAATACAATACCTTTAAAACCAAATATCCCATAACCGTAAAAAACCTTAATTGAAGCATATAAATTTGCCATACCTGATACGAATATGTTTCTGCGTATGGATTGTTAATCACTAATTCAAGATTACCAAATATTTTATGTTGAAACCAAAAACTTATATAAACAAAGATGGCACACTAATGGACATGTACAAGAGATAAAGATTTTAATAATAACACACTTCCACATGACCTTGAAAAAAAAATCTTCAGATATAAAAATCTTCCATAAATAACAACAAAGTTAAAGATTACTACAAAAGTTATATACCTTCGTTTTCACAAATGATGATATATATGAAATCGAAATAGTCATTTATTGTTTTGGATTACTATAACAATTTTTCACAATAGAAGAGATATGAATATGGTGATTAAGTTTATTTTTTCATATAATGTGGAAGATGAGAGAAAAAATTTGATCAAGCAAAAGAAAATGTGTTCTGGATAAATAAGATTAATTTTAATAATGTGTTATCCTTGGCCCTTGGGGCTACAAATATCATTTCCTTATTTTTAGAACGGATTATGGTCCACTGGCAAGGATGTAGAGCCGAAATTGGCAAATCGGCAATTTTCTAGCCAATAGAACGCGCCATGTGACTATGAAAAATTTTACCAAAAATTTGTCAATGTTTGCCAAATTTAAAGGGTGTAGTTGCCGATTGGTTTCATGGATTTAAACACATAAAACAAAAAAGAAAAGTGGGTCCCTTCCTTGTTTTTGTGAACAAAAAACTTGCCAAAGAGTAGCCACAATCGGCCAAAAGTAGCTGATTCAATTTGCTGATTGACTTGCTAAAACTTGTTGATGCACATGCTATAATCTTGCCAAATAGCCGATGCTAGCCGATCAAATAAGCCGACTACAACCTTTTTCCTTATTATGCTTCTTCATTACTCCATTTTAATTAGGACAAAGTTGTAAGATTCCCCATAAAAGGTACAAAAGTTTGTAGATTCACAACATCTAGCACAAAGACTCAATTTCATATAGGAATAATATTCATCTTTTTTAGTCCATGAAACCCGATCTTTGACTTGTAAAAAAAAAAAACAATTTTCAAACCATTACTTCAAACTTTTATCATGTTATATGCATATGCATTCTCTATCACGCATCTGGATGCAGTAAATCAATAATTTATTAAATCAGTATGTGTTGTAACATTAATACTGACCGGAGAGCTAAAGTAACATAGGTTGGTTGCCTGGTCAAAAGTGTGTTTGATTCAGAATGAATAAAAGTTTAATATATGTTGGACTGGGTTGACACTAAAAACTTGACCATTTCATAACAAAATTATAAATGGAATAGAGTTTAATACAATAATTACTATAAATTTATTGGTTAAAACGATAATCAAAATTATTACGAGTTGTGTTAATTCGTTGACCTGTTTCCTTTTAATCCACTGATTTATATCTTTTCTCTGAAAGTTTTTATCTTCTGATTTTAATTATCTCGTTTGAAATTCTAAAATAAGCCAAATACTGCCCAAACTACCCGTTCATAACTTTAGGGGTCAAATTTTCCACCGATACTCAATATATTTACACAAAAGCTAATGGCATATAAGAGAAGAAATATCATATGTGAGATGCCTCGTTGCCTTGTATACATCATACTAGATTATTAACCCGTGTAATAGACGAATATAAATATATAATTAATAACATATTATTATTTTATTACAACATATGATTTGATATAAATAACAAAAAATTAATAAGTATTTGACCTTATATATAGATATTTGATCTTTTACATAAGATGAGCTACTTGATTTTAAATAATAAAAATCATATAAATATTTGATATTAACATGTTATTTATTCTTATATTTCTATCTCTATACTAAATAAAAGAGAATTGTCTTTTAAAAATATTTTTAGAAAAAATATGATGTGGCAAGTCTACACTTTTTTTAAAAGGTCTTTATTTTAATTATGATGTCATAAATAATTTACACTATTTTTAATTAAAAATAACTCACTAAATGCTTATTTAAAGTTCCTAATCTTTTATTGCTAACCTTTTATAATTATTATATTATTCAATTCATCATCTACATATCAATTTATAATATATTAATAACAAAAATTACATGAATATTTTATAGTTTTATAATTTTAATTAAAACACCCGGGTTGAACTCGAGAAAATTCGCTAGTTTCATATAAATAGAAAGTTTAATTTTTTGATTACTTTCAATAACATCTCTTTTAAGTCAAAATCTGTCATTATGTTTAAATCTTTAGTCAATATAAAATTGATAAATTAGTTAATTAAAAGATTAGGTTATCTTAGTTAATTTTTTTTTATATAACCACAAACTATCTTATTTATAATCTTAAACTATACAAATACTTAAAATAAAAATATCACTCTCGGAAACCCCTCATAACCTCCAACCTCCAATAATTCACCCATACCAATATAGGATGTGATGAGACTCGAATGCTAATAAAACATATTAATGTAAAAAAAACTTACCAATGTCCCACCAATCTCATTGTAATCATCATTATCAATCAATGGCTCATATTCAATGATGGAATATTAGTTAAATTAAAGATATATATCTAGACTTAGTAAAATTCAAGATGTTCTTATATTTTTTTTATTCAGTTTTCTAACAGATTTAAAGGTTAAATATTGATTATGTGTAATCAAATTTAAGGGTTAAATTTGAAACATCTAAAACTTCATGGTATATATTTTAACATGGTAAAAAAAAATATTAGAGAGATATTTGATTCGGTAAAATTTGAAATTAACTTGCTTAAAATTAACTTAGCCTTAAATTATATGTTATAAATAAGTATATTATAGTTTTAGTTAATATATGCATAACATAAAGTTAATATTTACAATCTAAATTTTATAGATAAGTTTTACTTTTTTGAAACCTTTTTAAAATTTGTATATATTTTTTATTAGGGATACGTGCATCAAAATGTAGATAATTAATATCGATATAGTGTGCATGAACTATCAAAACCTCTATTGTAGACACAAACTTTGTAAAAATGTTTAAGTTATGTAACTAACTATGAATGACCAATTAAAAACTTGTACCTATTAGTTCTCACAATTAATCAAACAATGGGTCATAGGAATTTACCCACCTATGACCTCTAATAACAAGAAGATGATTATATACATATACACTCACCTCAAATTAGCTACTTGACACTATCAAGCTAATAAGCTCAACAATTTAATCTTCAATACCTATACATGAATAAACACATAACACCTATGAGTTTCATGACTCAACTTCCTTACAACTATCTACTTGCACTCAACAATTTTAACACTATAGTGTTTGGCTACTCAAAACTTTTTTAACAATTCCAAATTCTCATAATATAACTTTACTTCTTAATCACTAGCCAAACACCACAAAATATGAGATTCTTACTTTGGGAGAATTTTCATTAACAACATCTCTTTCAATCAAATTGTCCATTTATCAATCAAATTTAGTTAGGGTTCAACTTGAAAATCTCAATTAACAAAAACCCCCAAAGATTAAGAACCCTAATTTTCAATAATAAATAAAAACTGGGGTTAAGGAAATCAATACCTCAAAGTGAAAGACAAAGGATTAGGGTTTTCAATCACAATTTCTTCCCCTTTTTCTTCCTAAGAATTTCGGCCACCACCACCACCTATACACAACCCTTAATTTCAATTTCTAATTCAACTGGTGATGATTATTGTTATTGCTCAAAGATTAAGATTCTTAAATTTGAGTTTTAAGGTTTAATTTGCATGAATTTTGAAAGATTGAGAGATGAGATAGAGATGAGATAGAGAAGAAATGAATTTTGTTTGAATGAGTAGGAAGACATGAGTCATAAGACTTAGTGTCTGGCTTTTCTCCCAGTTAGCCACGTCCCACCACAAATTTTGTGGATATAATACCCGTTAGCCACTAAAGTTCCAACTAAATTAACCCCTTAACTCGAAATAAAATACTAGGAAATTAATTTAATGTCAAAACTACAAAAATGGTTAATTTTTTATTACCTTAAAATATTGGGATGTTACAGTAAGAATTCACAAGTTTGGAAGATTCAAGAAGAGAAATTGGATGAGAAAATAGAGATGGATCAATGGAAGTGGAATTATGACTAGAAGAGAAAAACATGGCTGACATCTCTTAAAGATGCCATGCCCTTGACTTATTGTTGGTGGGTAAAATACCCGCTATCAGTTATAATACCAACTAAATTAACCCTAACTCCGAAAATAAAATATTGAGGAATTATTTTAATGTTAAAACTACAAAAAGGGATTAATTTATTTACCTTAAAAAGTTTGGGTGTTACACGTGCACACTATATCTTTTCAGTTTTAGTTACATACATTTCGATGCACTAATCTCTTTTATTATCATACATTAATATTATTTAAATACATAATGTTCTATTTTGTTTAAATATAAATTTGTAAGACTAATTTTATGTTTGACCAAATTTAAAGTCAATAATGAATCATCATTTTGATTTAAAGTTGTAACTCTAAATGATCATTGTTATTCTAAAAAATAATTTAAGACTCTCCTATATATATAGATGATGTCATCTTTCACTTAAAATTGAGTTAAGTCGATTTTAAGCCCTCCATATTATGAATTATATAAGTATTTTGTTAAAACCATCTCTTCAACTATCATTCAAAAAAAGTTTTCAAATAATGTAATATGGTATATGTAGCAACCCATATGATCCGTCATATGTAACTTTTTAATTGGGCGGTTATATGATTTGAACATTGTTATCAAGTTGTATAAAATATCCAAAACTTAAGTTCGTTTCTGCTATATATATTTAGTCATAATTAGTTATATTTCGACATTTATCTTATACTTATTCACAAGTTGTGTGAATAAGCATCTAATCATGACTGACATAGATTTGAAAAGTCACTCTTATAATTATTTGTTGACGTTGAGGTTAAACATTATTATTTATTGAAGGGTTATTTAAGAATTTACAAATTAAAAAGAACGCAAGAACAATTCTGGACCACTCATTTTCTTATATTTTCTCTCTCTTCCATTAAATAAAAAAATTCACCCAAATCATTTAAAATGTTTTATCTCACAAACCATAAATCGTTAGACGAAACAAAAACCATGAGTAGTCTTAAAATTTCGTCCTTTTTCATTAGAGATACAATTCGATATAATTTTGACGACTTTTTAATTTTCGTTCTTTTTTCCCCATCGCGTTCATCCTACACATGTGTAAGATCATTGTTTTCACATTAAATTAGTAAATGAACATATGTACACAACAATGAAGGTCAAGGGCGGAGCCCGTCAATCCATGGCAGAGCCATGGTAGCCAAGAACGAAGCCCGTCAGTCCATGGCAGAGGAACATCGGCTAAGGGCGGAGCCCGTTAGGTAGATCACCCCTCACTGGTCACCCCCTATGACCTGTCACCCTCTATGACCTATCACCCTACGACCTATCACCCTCTATGACCTATCACCCCCACTAGCTTTGGTTTATGAATATCCTTAAGGGCGAAGCCCGTTCCGAATCATAATTTTTGTTTAACCTACACATGTGTAAGTTCAACCTACACATGTGCAAGCTCAACCTACACATGTGTAAGTTATTTTTTAACTACCAAAAAGAAAACGAAAATTAAAAAGTCGTCAAAAGTATATCGAATTGGATCTCTAATGAAAGAAGACGAAATTTTAAGACTACCCATGCTTTTTGTTTTGTCTAACGATTTACGGTTTGTGAGTTAGAACATTTTGAATGATTTGGGTGAATTTTATTATTTAATTGAAGAAAGAGAAAGAAGAAAAGAATGTGTGGTTCAAAATGGTTCTTGAGTTCTTTTTTTTTAGGAGTTCTCAAAATAACTCACCCCTTATTAAACAATTGTATAACTTATTTGTTTTTGTGTATTAAATTTAGTAGTTTGATAACTTGTCATGCACATTCTAATTTCTCTATATAATTAAGAGATATAAAAATGCTTATGTGGCAACTGTTTTTGAATGACATGTAGGATTTTACGTATTTGTCAAATTGTTATAATTTTTGCTTATTTTTGGTTTATTTTGAAAATTAAGTTTAATGTATTTTGGTTTTTAATATTTAATATTAATAATAGAGTTGTCATTTTTTAAAAACAGTAATATTTTTTATTCCCTAAAATTTAGTTGGGTTAATTATTATTCGTAATCTAAGTCGTAACTTTTTTGGTTCCTGTCATTTGATTTGATTTAATACTATAATTAATTAATTAACTACTCTATTATATCATCCTAATTATATTTGTATTCATTTTACAATGCTAACTTTCATTAAATTATCGCAAGTGAGATTGGATAACTCACTTGAATAATTATTAGCTAACTAAATAATAGTAATAATCTTTTCTTGTTTTTTTTTTATACATTTGTTTAGCAATATTATCTATATTATATTTGAAGATAATGTTGCCATGGTCCTATAATTTTTTTAGTTTTAATTTGTGAAGTTTCACTTATAATTATTTATAAATATTATGTATCTATCCATATAATTAACAAATGATATGTTTAGTCTTTATCTTTACAAATTACCATTTTGTATGTGTCAAAACTTTTTTTTTTTTATATAAATATATTATAACTCATCCAGTCTTAATCCTAATCACTAATAAATTATAATAAATAAATATCAAATCACTATATTATACTTTTTATCTCTATTTTATAAATATTTTTATTATAATTTTTATTTATTTTATTTTTTACTTCTTTTTATAATAACTACTACTATTAATGTTATTATTCTTACATATAAAGTTGCTATAACAAAATATCATGTTTAATTTGTCATATTTTAACATATTTAACATCTATCATATATTCATAAATTATCATATATTCATAAATTATAATCTTATTATTCACATCAATCGTAATTTCATAGTTTTTATAATATCATAAACTAAGAATAATATTGTAACTATCAATATACTCATTATTTATATTTTCAGTCAGCCCGGACAACGTCTGGGTTTAATCTAGTAGTTTAATAACTTGTGATGCATATTCTATGCCAAAATTATCAAAGTTAATTTTATTAACCTTTGGATATGTGTCATTAAATAATGGATATATTTGTTCTATATTTTTATATGAATATATTTTAAGACCGTACGGTTAAATTTGAAATTTAGACAAAACTGGATCAAAACAAGCTGCGAGCACCTTACTTTTAAATTCTTGATTCTTACCGATTGTTAATAATTATCTATGTGAAATGAAGCTTTTTGTTGTAGGATTATTAGAGGTTTTAGTTTAGCACGTGTAAAGTGTGTTTGTGTGGGTAGGTAGGTAGTTAGAATTACAATAAACCAATGAATCCATTTATTGAACACAATGAAATGACTCAACTCTCCTTATATAATCAATCATTAAACATCGAGCTTGAGCTAACCATGGTTCTTTCTAGACACTACGTCACTGGACCAATGAGCCGGTTACTGACAATACATCTTAATCCAATTAACCATGGTTCTTTCTTGACACTACGTCACTGGACCAGTGAGTCGGTTACGGACAGTACGTCTTAATTACAAGTTCGTACCTTTGTGATACGAGAAATTTCATATATATATACATATATATATATATATCAAGTGCGAATCAAAACAAAGGTGAGAACCGAAAAAACCATCTCTGGGCGGAACTTTTAGAATTAAGGGTTACGCCTGTACCGTATCCAACCGAAAAAAATCACATTTTTTGCTGGATGTATCATTTTGATGAATATGCATCCAAGATAGATGCACACAAAAAAAAAAAATGATATTTCTCGATTTTGACAGGCCAATGTGTTGTTAAACACTTAAATAATGATAATTAGTTATACATTATGTTAGTTTTATATACTTTTAATGTATTAAAATATAGTTTTTAAATGTTTTTACCAGCTACCCTTATAAATACATAAGTAAATATATGCCACGTGTTTTGGGGAAAGGAACCGAATCGGTCCATGCCATGTGAAATAAAGTTGATCCATGCAAAATATATCTGTTGTCTATTATTCCAAAGACAAGGCTATCAATGATTTATCTTATAAGTGGCTATACTTTCTTCATCTTGCCTCACCTAACACAATTTTTTTTAATCAAAATTCATCAATATTCGACCTATATAAATACATATAAGAAAGTTTGTAAATGATATGCACACAATAGATATCATAATAACAATAGATATCATAATAACGATATATGTCCACACAATTCCTATCAATGGGGGATCTTTTTCATGTTAATATCATTGAAGAATACCATATTTCTCCACCACCGGAATCCTTCATACCTCCTATCACACTTCCTTTAACTTACTTTGACATTCCATGGCTTTTTTACTCTCCAAATCAAACACTTTTTTTTTACAAAAAAATACCACCAAAATTCATCACCACTTTAAAAAAATCACTCTCTTTAGCCCTCCAACACTTTTACCCTCTAGCAGGAAATCTTTTAATTCCACCCCCTCCAATTGAACCATATATTGTTTACACTAATGGAGATTCTGTTTCTTTCACTATTGCAAAAACAAACACAAATATTGATAATCTTTCTGGCAACCATCCAAGAAATGTCACCGACCTTTCCTCACTTTTAACCCAACTCCCATCCCCATCCATTAAAAATGACAATGATGACGTCACCTTGTTGGTTCTCCCTCTTCTTGCAATACAAGTAACTGTTTTTGGTGACGATTCCGGGTTGTCAATTGGAGTGACGTCACAGCATGCAGCGTGTGATGAACGTACACTTTATGCTTTCATGAAGTTATGGGCTTCATATTGTAAGTCTTTGTTAAACAATGAATCTTTAGTTGCATTCAAGAATAGTCCTTGGTTTGATAGAAATGTCATTTTGGACCCTAATAATCTCAAAACAACTTTATTAAAACAATGGTGGAACAAAATGAATTCTCCCAAAAATAATAATTCCTATGAAGAAACCGAAAAAGATATTGTTCAATCAACTTTCTATTTTAGTCCATTAGACATTAAGACAATCAGAGAATATGTTGTTGGAAAATGCAAGAAGTTGAAAGAGGATCCGCCACTAAATTTGTCACTCTATGAGACTGGAGCTTGTTATACTTGGATTTGTTTACTTAAGCTTCAAGAAACAAAAAATAATAATAATCCTGTTTATTTAGGATATAATGCATCTGGGATTAGTAGATTGAAATATGAAATTCCCTTTAGTTATTTTGGTTGTTGTATAGTGTTTGGGAGATTTGGGGAGTTGGAGAGTGAATTGTTGGGTGAAAATGGACTTGTTTGCGCCACGCAATCGTTCGAAATAGAGATTAATAGGCTTGTAAGGGATTTTCTTGAAGGTGGGGAGAATTGGATTAAGGATTGGAATGAGTTGAATCTTAGGATAATTGGTTCACCAAAAGTAGACTTTTATGGGATTGATTTTGGTGTTGGGAAAGCTGAAAAGATTGAGAAGATATCAGGTGATAAACATGGTAGAGTTCATGTCATGACTATGAATGGAGGTAGAGAGATTATGGATGGTGGACTTGAAATTGGGGTGGTTCTTTCTAAGGACAAAATGAGTGAATTTACTACTCTCTTCAACAATGGGCTAGTGGAACTTGCAAAAAAATGCTAATAGAGCCAATCAAGACTTCATTCAAAGAAATTAAAAAAAAAAGAGTGCATAATTAATCAGCTTGTTTCTCTTAATTAGTTTTCTTTTAATAAGCCATTTCAAGTCCTTCTAAGCATTGTGCTACAAATCTTTGTAAATGTATTATATATGGTCGATGAAAGGAATATTGGCAGGACATTTATTCTGAATTTTATGCGTGTTGTAACATTTCTAAATGTTTAGAGGCTAGTAGTGCCACCACGAGTGGTTTGTGGTAGACTCGTATTGGATGATGGACTCGTAGTCCATGATTGATGCCATCAACTTGATGGGCCTTTCGTGAATGCCAGTATGCCACTAGGAATTACTTTGCGTTTTTGTTTTGTTGTTTTGCGTTGTTAATTATTTGAGTATTAATGGTAGCTAAATATTGGTGGAAAGAGAATTTTTTGATCGGGCACGGTTACTGGTGATGGTTTCATGGTTGGGCGTTGTGACCACTCTTACAGCAATGTCCTTTAACACATGTTTGTCCCAAAATACAGTATATGTTAAACATGTGGGGTAGGGGGAGATTTTTCGTTAAAGAGCTCCTTTAATAAATGTTTGTCCCAAATTCTCGTGTAATACATGTGACTTAAACATATTAAGTTTTTATAATAACTTAATTAATATAGTTATAGATAAAGGCATGTTGAAATAAGATATATGATTATATATATAAAAAAAAAACTATATGCCAAGGTTGTTTAGTACGATATACATGTTGAGTTTTAATATAACTGATTAGATTTGTTAATAACAAACATTGTAAGAATGTTTAAACTTTAGTCGTGAGTTGAGTAAGTTTATCCTCTTTAAGTTAGGTCAGCTTGGATGTCTAAATTGACCTAATATTCATATGTTTTTATATAATAAGCTTAATAACAAACATTATTCAAGATGTATTATTGTAGATTATAAAATTTGATCTAAGTCGTTGACGAAAAATAAATATAGAAGACAAAGTTGAGTGTACAACTATCACATAATTTTTTTTATGCAAAGGTCACAAGATCATTGCATGTAACAAAGATTGAAAGACATTTAAAATAAGATGCCTATAAATACATTACTTGATTGTTTTATTTGAGGTGTACATTCAGAACATTCTTTCTTTCTCAACATATATTCAAGTCCATGAGAGTAGTCATCCATGATAAGTTATAAGTAAAACATTTTTATTTAGTATGATTATAAAATTTCCAGCAAATGATAATGTCACCAACAACATGAATGGTTACTCTTTTAATAACTTATGTTTTTAGAAATTGATTTATAATATTTTTGTTGTGAAAATCATTATTTTTGATGCAATGTAATTGGCTCATACTTATCTATAAAGATCGTATCTTGTGTTTAATCACCATTCGATTTGAGTATTACTTAATTGGCTAATATAATTTTGTCAAAGTAAATATGTGAATAAATATAAAGTAAAAGTTGCTTACAATAACTGTTTATTTGTTTATTTACGATAAACTATTAGTGTTAACTTCTAAAGAACCGACAATTACAAATATATATAAACTTGATTATTATTCCAATTTTATATATGATTTATTATATACATTAAATATCTTTTTTAAATTAAATATTGACGATGAAAAGTGACAAAAAATGTAAATTAGCGAAGAAAAACAAAAAAAAATATAAATTAATGAGAAGGACTAATGTTGTGTTTACTTAAAAATAAATTAGATAATAATATTGTTATTTTGATCAAAAGGTTGTAAAGTGTAATTAATAATAGAAAACAAAAAGTGTAATTTATTGATAAAAAAAAAGTGTAATTAATGAGAAAGTCTAATGTTGTACTTAACTAATAATAAATTAGATAATAATACCATTATTTTGATCTAAAGGTTATAAATTAAAGTTGAAAATCATATAAAGGTTATTATTTATTTAAAATTAAATTTAGTACCTTGTTATATATAGATTGGTAGATGGTAGATGAAGCAAAATTTCTTTCTATTAATAAACAAAAAAATCTTTTATAGTGTAAGGTCGTTCCGTATGGTCACCTCTTAAGCCCGTCGTTGTGTTGCACCTTGACCCCTCGTTAGGATAGGCGGGACCCCATCTTTAGGTTCGTCGTGTCCTTCCTAAGCATTTTTTAGAATTGGTTCAAAGAGATTTTAGCGGGACGTTTTATGTATCTAATATTTTTAGATTAAAAATGAGATGGGATGAGAGTATGATAATTCATAAGGGATGGTGGCTCATGGAGTCATGGGTTTGTATTGAAGAAAAAAAAAAAAAAATTTGATGTCACAGTAACGATAAGTTGATGACGATAAGATAAGGAGAGATCTAGATAGATGGTTAATATGTATAGTAATATAATGTCTCATATAGTCACATGGAGTCATGGACCATATGAACAATAAAAAGTAAGTATGTAAATTTAGAGGGCAAAAACGAAAAAACCTTTTAAGTTCAAGTGACCAAGATAAAACTTGTTAGTGAAAGTGTACGTTAGGGATGCTCATCGAATAAAATTCCCTATCAGAAACACTTAAGGGCTCCATCATAGTTATCGTCTTCATCATAGTTATCGTCTTGTAACTTTTGACTCGACTTGAACTTAAAATGGTAAAATTATATATATGTGACATTTTTAAAAACAAAATATATCTTAATTATCTTAATTAATTTACCAAAATATTATATATTCAATAGATTTGAATCATAAACTTACAACTTATTATAGTTACATATTCTCAATAAAAGAATCAAAACTACATACATACCACAAAATAATTGAGCAATAAATATAATATATAACTATACTATCAAACTACAATAACTATAAGTTTGCAACTCGTGACTCGGTCCAAGTTTATATAGCGACTCGTAAGAGTCTGAAAAAAACGAGTCACCTAACAAGTCGACTTGTTTTTGGTTTAAATCGATTTGACTCGTAAGAGTCAACTCATGGTTCGTAAGAGTTTAACTACTAACTAGAATTTACCAAATGAATTAAAATTTATAGGAATTGAAATTTGATGTGTTTTGTGCATAACTGATAAAATTCAAAAGAATTTAGTTAAATAAATTTAATATACGATATGTCAAATGACAAAATTAATCTTTTATTTTATATTTATACTATTATATAGTTCCTATTTCAATTTGATAACCTACAATAATGATAATAATATACACATTAATATAATTGTTCACATAAAATGTAAAAATAAAATAAAAATAACATTATTTAATTTATATTATTACAAATCAACAGCCTTTAAGATCATGAAAAACAAACAAAGAACACTAGTGACAATGAAGTTCTTGGTAATTATCAAGGGAGAAGGAAGATCCCCACTCATTTCATACATTCAGTGCCTGCGGTGAGGCGCGACCCACAACAAACGAAGGGGGAAAGCTTGCTTTGCTTGCTGTAGCCCTATTTTTAGGCTTGGTAAGCGTAAGCTATTGTTGTAGGCTCGAGAAGGGTAGGCTCGCAGCTTCGCTCAGCAGAAGAGTCTGACTTTCTATTAGTCAAGCGCTAGCGCCCAACCGGGCTTTGAAGGGATAGGGAAAGGGCAGACCTTGTTGATCCCCGATATTTTATACCCACACACTACACAAAACACAATGCATTAAAAACACACCATTTTCTTATTTATCGGTCAATAATATCATACAAATAAACACCTTTATACATCTTTCACCTCATTCATCCTTTTATTAGATGTTTATTATATATATGTTTTCCGGCAGCCTCGATCCCCATTATCTTCCTAAGTAGCAGCAGCGACCACCAGAATTTGTGATAACAGGAATAAATAACATCGGCGGTGGTGGTGGTGCTTAGGAATGGTGGTTAATATCTAGAGGGACATCAAATCATTGGAAATTGTTATTGTGGTATTGGCTTGTATAAGGGTATGTTGATAACATGGTAAAATTTCATAAAGTTTGTGAAGAATTATAGATTTCATGTTTTAAAAATTTGATGGAATTTTTTAGAAAATAATTTCATCTACTTCTCAACCAAATAATGGATATTGAATTTGTCGGGTCCAGTTTCAGTTGAAATTGAAGACAACACGTGGAAGAGAATAACCATGGCAGCGAAGCCCAGTATACATTCTGCCCAGATCGATAAGTGGAGATCCATCAGTGTATAGTATTTACAAAGTTTTACAATAATTACGAGGAAGACCTTTTTGCTTTATGTACTATTATTCGGACAATAACAATTATCTTTGATTAAAGTACAAAAAGTGCATAAAGCAGGTTAGATAAATTGACTTTATGTCTTACTTTATCAAGCATTTCAAAAGAATTCAAATTGCTTCCTTAAATGCTCTCAACCATATTTGTACAGCAAAGTTGGAATTCCAATACCAACTTTGCCTATAAATAGAGGTCTTTGCACAACAAGAATTTAACTTTTCATATTATGCTTTGCAATATTCTTGGTAAATTTGTGCAATATTCTCTCAATCGCAAAAGGAATATTTCACAACTTTATGTGTTTCGATTGACAAGATAATCTCCATGTATATATAGATCAATTGTATTTCATCAGGGTTGTTAGTATATTTACATTATTGTATTGTCTTGGTTCCGCAATAACCTTGTAATTTATTTAATATTAATAAATAAATTACACTTGAAAATTACATATTATCTCACCAACTTACTTTACAAGTATTTACTTATTGCATTGTTTACTTATTTACATTTGCCACCTTAATAAGTAATATAACCAATAACCTGGTATGCTGTTTACTACAACTGGTCGTCTCCATATCAGTGAACGTATTGCAAAGTAATCTCACCATTGACATAGAGGTGTCTTCAGTGGTACCATCTCTTGAGTTGGGACTTAGAGAATTTCAATTCTTATAAATTCAAACAAATTTTATGAACCAAACATCCGAATACCAATCCGAACGAATTAAAATCACAAAAATAAAAAATTAATAACGGAAAACCTTTAAAGTTTATGGGACTAAAGAAAGCTTTATCTATTACTATATTTAGTAATACGAGTCTCATATGATAATAAAAATAAAAATTAAGAAAACTAAAGAGTAAAACCGGAAGAAACCTTTAAAGTTGAAAGAAACGAAAGTTTTTAACTATAATGTATGATAATACAATACACATTAATGGGACAAATTCCCCACTTCCAATGGCAACTGAATAACTTGATATTCAAATGGCAAAGGAATCTGTGTAGTGGAGTATCTTGACACTTGTTATATATGCCAGCGCACAGGGCCGCACGATTATGTGACGGGCCTCAAATTTTAAAAATTCTTTGAACATTTATTATAGTATTCTTATCTTGGGGATTTATGGATAATAGAAATAAGTTACTGTAATTTCTTAAAAGAATAACTAACAAGGTTGTGAAACTCGGCTGATACTGCGATCTTACCGAATCGGATCGTGTATCGGCAGACTGACGATACGAGTTTGCCATACTCGGTCAACTTGGTCAAGACTCGGCTGTATCAGATCGGGTCAACCAAAGTCAAATTTTCTTTTTTGTTAAAGCTTTTATAAATTATGTTATTGTTTGTAGACAATTATGTTTAAGTTGAAATATCATGTTATGTTTAAGTTGGAAGTATTATATATATTTTTAATTTTTTTTACATATAATTTGAAAAACTATTAATATCTATATAAAAAACTCAATATTAATCGATCCGATTTTTAAAAAATTATGACTCCCCCCTCTCCAATCTGATCCCGATTCCCGAGTTCCGTAACCTTGACTAATTAAAAGACTAACATTCAACGAATAATTAAAAAATAAGAAGTTTTAACTATATATTTTTATCATAATAACATTTCTTTTTTGTTTAATGAATTCCTATACGCAATTATTTTCCTTTTTGTACACTATAGTAATTATTGTTTGCCATTAGGATGATAGCCTAGTGGTTAGAGAGTTTTTCACTTTGTGGTTTCTTCCTAAGGGGTCATCGGTTCAAGTCTTGCTGCATGCAGATGTGGTGAGGGGGTTTAGCAATGTTATACTCATCTACACATGGGAGAGCAAACCATTTAGGGCAATGCCAAGATTCGAACCCAGCGTGGGCGCATCAAAGTTGGAGATGTTAGCCATTTATCCGCTCTGTCTTTAAAAAAAAAAACTACCGATACTTTTCGTTATATAGACCCTTTATTTGATCTTGCACACGTCCTTTGAAATTCACTTTTTAGCCCTAGGAATATATTCAAATGCGAATAACTTTAAATTCAAATACCAACGAATATAAAGGTAATGTTTAAAATATGTAGGAAAATTTAAACCACAGCCTTATTTAGGCCTCATGGAGTCATGGCTGGTTGCCAAAGGGTTAGCCCATCCCATTGGGAAACACGACAGTCGATCCAGCGAGTTGGACAAAGGGTTGACTTCGGTGGGTTGCAAGCCAACTAACGGGATGGACGCTTTTTGGTCAAATATGACGGTTGGGATCCAGCCGTTTGAATTAAAAGAAAAAATCCCCTCCCCCCCATAATGTAACATCCCGAACTTTGTATTTAACGGTTGACTTGAGTTGTTAAGTCAACAGAACGTGTTCGTTAAGTCTCTAGGAGATTTAATGTTTATGTGTGATTAATGTGCATTATGTGTAAGGTTTTAAAGCCTTAATGATTCATGTGTTAATGTGTTTAGGATGATTAAATGTGATTAAAGTGTTAGTAAGTATTCTTGTTAAGTCGTTTAAGCCTTAGATGTGAATATGTAAAGTTGAGGGGCTTAAGTGTAAGCTTTAGAAAGTTGGTCCAGCTGATTAGGGTTCCTTTAGACCTAATCATAATCAATAATATCAGTTGTTGGCCGCTACAAACCGTTCCCCCTCTTCTCCATTCGATTCCTTTGCAAAATCCTTCAAAACGTGTGATTTCGAGTGTGTTTGATCAAGTCTTTTGCATCCTTCTTGCAATTTACAAGTAGTAAAGGTATAATAACATTGATTTCATGTCCATTAACAATATTATTCGTTTAATTACTGGTCTAGCTCATTAGAGGATCAATTGATGTCGAAAACTTGTTTTTGATTGATTCGGTGACCTAAAACGGATGTTATTGTATTGCAAATCAAGTGAATTTTAATGGATGTCTTCATAGCATCATTAGAATGTTAAAATGATAAATTTTAAAGGTTAAAGGTCGTTCATAAGGTTTGAGGCCGATTGGGTGGCGTTTGGTTATGATTCGGGTCGGTTTGGTGCGAAAAGGTGATCTGCGATCTGATCTCGTCGAGGGGGAAAAAGGCCCCTGTCGAGATCAAATGTCAGTAAGGTTGGAGGGCTGGATGATCTCGCCGAGATCAAAATTACCCTTGTCGAGATCACTGTACAGTCTCAAAAAGTATCACTTTTGAAATGCGTATAACTCTCAAACCGTAACTCCGTTTTTAACAAATAAGTTATCCACGGAATCTTGAGATAGTATACTTTCGAATGGTAATACTTTTAAAAGATGATGATGATGTCAAGTTTCCAGAAAGGTTAATTTAGTGAGTGAATGCCGAGTTCCGTCGAGTTAAGTAATCCTTAAGTATTAAACGAACCTCCGATGCATCAAGCATTGTCATGAGTCATGTTTATAGGTATTTAGACTTGATTCATGACCATAAGTGAGTGGGTAATTATTAGCTCATTATGTAGTTTAATGATTATAGGTAGTCGGGAATACTTGCAAAGCTCGGTAACTTACGTTATCATTTTGTACGCTTCTATGAGGTAAGATAACATCTTTTATCACCTGGTGGTACAACAAAATACATTTTCATAAGTAAAACCTTCTAAACGTTTATGTATGATTGAAAGTAAAGTAAAGGGGATTATCGGAGGTTGATATGGGATATGACGCTTACCCTTCTATGATGAATGACATGTATATACAGGTTGCAAAGGCATAAGGTAAGTTCTCATGTTATGGAATGATGATATACTTATGAAATGTGAATATGATATGATGCCATGTTTATGTTATGTTATCATGATACGATGTTATGCTTAAGCTAAATGATCAAGATGTAATGATATGCTTATGTAAAGTGAATATGTAATGATGACATGATTATGATAGGTGATTATGGAATGATGTTCTGATTATGTCATATGATCATGAAGTGATGATACGTTTATGATAAGATTTAATGTGTGGCTTGATCACTTAGTTAGTAGTCCTTTGATTAGGATTGCCATGTTCACGTGCATGTTAAGGGCCCTAAAGTAAAGATGATATGTGATTAACTTAGGTGAAAGTGTAGCCTACGTTAGTATAAAGTAATGATAAAAGTGATTAGTTTAGGTGAAAGTGTAGCAAAAAGTAATGTAATAAAGAAGTCTCGAGCATATGTAAAGTTGTGTTAAATTTAACCCGTGCTAATTGTAAAACTAGTGCGTATGTGGTCACTTGAGTTGCTCCTTATGGCATAGTTATGTTTGTTTACTCCGGGTGGAGTAACTAACCACCAATGCGTAAAGGCATAAACGATTTATTCAGTTGGAAATGACTTTGTCTTTCCTTAACGACGTCGATGGACCCCTTATTGGTTACCCATCATGTCGGGTGTGAGGACTCCCTGTATGGTCTATGACCGCCTACACACAACCCCACATCCCTAAGTATGTGTGGCTTATGTCACATAGCCTACGTCTAGGCAAAAGAAAAGTAAAGAAATAAAGAAAGTAAAGAAAGATGAAAATAAAGCTTTATGATGATAGGCACACTTAGGATTATGATGTTCCTAATGTGTTATGCTATATGATGCTTATGATGTTTATGATGTTTCTTATGTTTATGATACTCATGTGATATTAACATATAATGATGATATGATTTTGTTAATATATCTAATCGGCAAATGTTTTCAAATATGTTATTCTTACTTAGCTAATTTATTAGCTAACACCTGCTCTTTTGAAAATGTTGTGCCATCAGATTAGATGAGTTTAGAGATAGAGAAAGGATAGCTTGGTGAGGATGGATAGAGACATTAATGACGATAGCATTTATGTTTTTGATGCTTAAACTACCCTTGGTCTTTTGTTTGGCTACTTCATTTACGATATTATGATTAAAGACTATGTAATAATGCTTGACATTTATGTTGGTGCCAAGACTTGGATTTTCTTTTATTATTTCGATGATGCTTTTAGTAACACCAAATGTTTTCAAAAGTTTCATCCGGTTACAGATGGGAAGATTTATATGTGATCCTTTTCCGCTATTATTAAACGCCGTTAGGCGAAAGTTTTTTGAAAATCCAGGTTTTTAAATAACGGGTGTTACATATAAAGACCCCTATCAAAAGACCCGATGAACGTCCATTTTGTTATAAAGACCCCTATCAAAAGACCTCATTTATATGTCTTAAATGAGTTAATATTCCGGAACTATCGGTACTTAATATATCGTATGTTTACGCAGGTTAAGGGAAGATGTGAATGAGGGTAAATGACATCAAGTGACTCAAAATGAAGGCCTATGAAGTTACATGACACAAGGAGGTGATTTGGGAGTCGAACGAAGCAATATGAGAAGCAGCAGGAGCTGCCAGCGGCACTAGCACCTTTCTAGAGTCACTGGCCTATACCCAGTGCCGCTGGGCGGCCCAAACCAGCAACCGACTTTCAGCTTTATTTAAGTCGAAGCAACCCTCAAAACCCAAAGAGAGTGCCGATTCAGCAGCCGTAGTCGCCCATATTCAACCCTAGGTCGACTTTGCATATTCCAAGGAGGTTTTGGAGCTTCCGACACCTTTCGATCATCATCCTTAGATTAGATCTACTATTTTATTTTACTTTCAGTTGGTAAACAATGTCTTTTATCTTTTCAGACTTTGTTATTCCTTTAATAATGTCAGGCTAGTATGCTAAATACTTGTTTGGATCGATGTGATTATGTAGACGTTTATCTATTTTACTTTATTTGTTAGATATGTTGGAGTGTGTTTTACTGTTTATCGTAGATCCATGTTTTAGTAGTCCTTCATATTATTATCGGTTCTATATCTGCATGTATTGATTTAATTCTGATGATCGGTCTATAATCATACACTAGGATTAATACATAAGAATGGAAAACACTAGTTGGTCTATAACTAAATGTAAAAGGTGATTCACTTGTAACCGAGTAATCCAAAACCATAGTAATTAGGATGAATAGAACATGATGCTTAACAATGCCAGACGCGATCCAGTGACTTGGAAACAAGCACTGTGGTAACTGGAGAGAATTATTATCTGGTCATGGCTTAAGAGCCGGATAACTTAAAGACGAATTAGTAACACAAACTTTAGGTCATTAATGCTTAAATAATGAATCTAACTAGAACTTGTTTATAGAGTAGTATGAGTGTAGGGACAACACTAGTTACTTTGGCAAAGTGAATCTAACGAGAATCTGAGTCGCGATTAAGTTTCCAATAGTCTAGCAAGTAAGTAGAAAGATATTTGGTTGTGTCATTAGATCGGAGATGCCAAACAAGTATTTTAATTTAATTACTGTTAATTGTTTTTTCAAATTATTTTCAGACTAAGCCTTTCGATGAATAAGCAGTTGCGGCTTCTATTTACTTTTCAATATTTTAATTAGTTTAATAGGAAATCGTGACAACCCCCAACCACTAGAATTACACGTATTACTAGATTAGGTAAAATAACGCGTCCCTGTGAACGATCCTGTTCTTATAACTAAACTATACTACATCTGATCGGGTCCCTGTCCGTTAAGGTGTGTGTGTTTTTTAGATAATAACTTGTACAACTTTTATAAATTTAAACACTAAAACGAAACCACCCATCAAAGCCGCTGAGTACGGGCAAAGAAAAAGGAAAACATGAAGGAAGCTAATGCGAAGAAGCAAGCACTATTGGACGCACAACTGGAGCATCAAAGGGAGAAGAGCATGAGGAGTGATTTTAAGTTCTTCACCACTCCACACGAACACGTCACCGATCCGAAAATGTTAGTGTGGATACTTGAACCAAAATACTCGATTGCAACGAGGCATAGATGAGAGTTTAATGAGTGATTTCTATGCTATTTATCTATCTAGTTTAGTCGTTGTATAATTTGTATAAGCATGTAACGAACTATGTTTTATTTTGGTACTTTTATGTGTTGGATAATTTTATGTTTTATTAAGTTGTTTTATGTTTTATTAAATTGTTTTATTATAAATGTTTAATTAAATTAAATGAAAAAGAAAATAAAAAAAATTGGAAGAGTTGAAAAAGTTATGAATACCTAAAAAATGAGTTGAGAGGGTTAAAAAATTAAAATGAGTTTGATGGATATAATTGGTAAGATTTGGAGAGTTGAAAAATATGGCTTCATGACTCCTTAAGCCCTTATATATTGACCTTGTGGGATACCCTCTAAATTCTTATTGTATAATACTCTTTCTCGAGATTCACATTGTATAAACTTTTGTTGTTTTTTTCTAAAACAGTAAATTTTATTCAGAAAAGATTATAGGGAAAAAAAAGCACACTATACATGGAATTTACATTATAAATTTTATTTTAATAAAGTTCTTAAATTTACATAAATCACCATCTAAAAAACCACATACTGTCCGAACTTGGACTAAAGAAAACTAATTAATATGTCCAAACTTAGACTGTGTTCTTGAGTTTTTGTGAAGTAGGAAAAGAAAAGAATCTAAGTGACTTTAAAACAAGTTAGGTTTTTGGGTTTTCTTTTATTAAAATTGGAAAGGAAATGAATTGAAAGGAAGTTTTAGTTGTGTTTAGAAAATCTTCCTTCCATTATTGGAATGATTTGGAAGGATTAAATCTTATCTCTTCTTATCATATCAATTCTTTTCTTTCCTTAAAAAAATGGACCCAAGAGCATAGGATAAGTTTGGGCCACCAGTTCTCACTTTTAACTCGTTTATATTAGTTCCCTGAACACAAGGACGGTTTAGACATGGGACAAGGTGGTCAACCGACTGAGGTCTGATTTTTTAGGGGATCTGATTTTTTATTTTTTATGTATATACATTAGTCCCATTACAAATCTTAACAGTTATCTAAAAATTATACCATGATACTTAACCAAAAAAAAAAAAAAACCCACTTACAATCTTTTATGGATAAAAAAATAATATTAAACCTCGGCCGTGTATGTTGTGTATGGATTAAAAAAACACACTTAACTAAACTTGTGCTGCTGTGTATGCTGTCTGCTAAAGCCTACAAATCTACGATCAATTGTAGGATTATAAACTATGAAAAGTGGATAACCAGTTTGCTATGAAGAATGCTAGGATAACTACACGAATCATCGGCTAGCTATGACCAATTTGTTTTTAAAAAAACGAATGTTATATCAATAGTATGATTATGTATTGTTTTTTTAAATTTGTGAATAGTAACTTTTGTTAAGTTTATTGATATAACACTTATCGTCATTTTTATATCTTAGTTGATATAATTATAATTGTTGCACCTGTCTTCTGGACTTTTTTTCCCCTCGGCCGAGGTCTATAATTCCTCAGAGACGGCACTGCCTGAAGAGGTCCGGGCCCCCATTAGATACCCAAGAAACCTCAGTTTTCTATAAAGTCTTTTTACAACAATAACATATAAAAGAGAGAAAAAGTAACAGCTTCTTTTATTGACTACCATTTCAGCCCAGTTAAACATGTTCTTTTTCTGTGTCAGCCAGCCCTTTCAGCCCACTAAGACGTGTTGTTGGTTGAGACTGTAACTTGAATTTCCACCATCTTTTCCATGTTAATTCTTGGAATTTTGCTCTACATTGAAGCCAGAAAAAACTCAGCCAATGTACATCTTCTTTTAGCTTTGCCAAGAGGGCAAGAGGGTGGGATCCCGTTAAAACATACGTCGTTTCTCACTTTCTACAAACACCAACACGCAGTAAAGAAGATTGCATGTATCATGTATGACTGCATTCTTCCCGTTGTTCCCCTTTTCATATAGGCTAATAAGATCCCCAATAGAGAAATCAAAAATCGGAATTATTTTGCACCAAGAACTAATGAAACACCATAATTATTCACATGGTATATATAATACTTTAAAATAGAACATTTGTCCAAAACTCACATCTAAACAAGCGTACATTACTAGAAAAGAAAGAATCACAACAATGAAATGTACTATTCTCCTGTGCAGAAATCTTGGCCCACATCATTTATCATCGTCAATTAATTAAGATTCCTTAAACCATCATTAAAGACAGAACTAAATGCTTTCATTCTATCTCTAGAAAGAACAACACCAATTTCCATTCCACCATTGAACTCTCTACTCCCACTCAAAGAAATTACATTTACCTTATTACCATGGTAATTAAAATCACTTGATATCTTCTCAACTTTAACAACTTTCCCCCACCCAAAATCCAAACCATATGAATCAACTTTTGGTGAACCAAGAATCCTTATATTCAATTCATTCCAATCACTAATCCAATTCTCACCACCACCTAATACATCCTTATCAAGCCTCTTAATCTCTTTTCCTATACATTTTGCTGCAAATACAACACCATTTTCACTTAATAATTCATTCTCTAAACCCTTACATCTCCCAAAACCTATGCAATTACCAAAGTAATTTGAAGGCACATCATATCCTAATCTTGTAATCCCACCTGCATTAAATCCTAAATATTGACACCCATCTTTTGTATCAATAATTTCTCCAACTTTAAGTAAACAAATCCATATATAACTACATGCACTTACATAAGGAGATAAATGAATTGGTGGGTCCTCATTTATCATTCTACATTTGACCAAAATATGATTCTTGATCATATTAATGTCTGATAACTTCAAAACAAAAGTTGATTGAACCATATTATTATCTTTCTTGGTTTCTTCATGGGAATTTTTGTAAGAATTCATTTGGTTCCACCATTTTTTCAAAAATGTTGACTTAAGTGAAAAAGTGTCCAAAATTATGGACCTATCAAACCAAGGTGTAGTACTAGAAAACTTGAACCCAAAAAAACTATCTTTATTTAATAATAAAGATTTACAAATTGAAGTCCAACACCTCATAAATTGATCAAGTGTTCTTTCATCAGCCGCCACGTGTTGTACTGTGATACCAATACAAAACCCTGAATCACCAAAAACTGTAATTTGGATAGCGAGAAGAGGCAGGACATTAGTCACGTGGGTGTCACGTGACAAGCAGGGTGATATAAGTTTTGGCAAAAGTGAGTAAAGATTAGTGAGGTTTCTTGGGTTGTGGCTAGAAAGATGGTTAGAATTGGTATTTGTTTCGGCAATGGTTAATGAGACGGAATCGCCTTTTTTGTAAAGAATATATGGTTCGGCTGGTGGTGGTGGAACAGAGAGGTTGCCGGCAAGAGGATGGAAGTGGTGGAGGGTTAAAGAAAGTGATTGTTTGAGGTGGTTTATGACGGTGGTGATGGTGGTTTTGGGTGGTGGTTTTTGGAAGAAAAAAAGGGTTTGGTTTGAAGGATGGAAAAGCCAAGGAATGTCTAAGAAAGTTAGTGGAAGAGAGATTGGTGGGATGATGGAATCCGGTGGTGGAGAGATGTGACATTTTTCAATGATAGTTAAATTGAAAGGCAATTCCATTGATTAATTGATTGATAAGAAAGAATCAAAGGAATACCATGCCTTATATTATATGGATCTGTTGTATTCTTTATATTGATAAGTGGTATCTTTTGGTGTTTGAATAGGAGTGATATGTGTGTCTTTGATAGGTAATATTTTATCACTATATCGATCACATGGGTTATTCACTTATTTGGTTCGAGAGTTGTGATATCTGTCGTAATTTTAGCTACTCGTTTCATAAAGTTATCTAGTTTTCATTGGCAAATTAAGGGTTTCTGGAAGAAAGACCACAATACTACTAAGTATTGGGTGAAAAGACTATCTAGTAGGGTCAATACAAACAAACTACGTACAATCGCGAATTCACATCAAAGTTACATCATTTTTCCGTAACTTATCGTTATTTTGCTACCTCGGATTTTATATTACAAGAATCCCAAAACTTTAATGTTTACCTATCATTCTGTACTTACAAACCATCATATAAAAAACTTCTTATTTTTACGAGCTTACTATAAGCACCAACAAGCAACTATGTATTATACTACCTTTTAGAAAGTCTTCGTATTGAGCTCCCAATACATTTAAACCCTTTACATCTATCAATTACCCTAAGCAACCATTAGGGTGGATGGTGTACACCGGTTGATCATAAGGTGTGTAACACCATTCCGTGTAGCCGATACCCGTGGGGTGGAGAGGGTTTTGGGGAGTGCGGTGCCCACCTTTCTCACCATATGATTCGACCGTTTCATGATTAAAAAAAACAGGTCCCACATCCAACATCTCTTCCTTTTTTCTTTTATCTTTTCTTCTTTCCTTGGATTTCCTTTCATTTTATATTTCTTTCTTTCTATTTCTTTTTGTTTAAAGGGCTATTAGATTAGAAAGTACTTCGACTATGACCAAATGTCTTTTCTGGGTCTAAACTAAAGAAATGTCCATTGTGGGGATTGAAACCGACAAAAACTCCTTTTGTGGGAGTGTACCGGATAAGTGCTGATGTGGAGCCAATCATTGCTTATATGGCATCCATGTATACACCTAGGACCCGATTAACCCCTATCTAACTTATTTTGGATTCATGTTTGACAACTTATTTTGGAAACTTGTGCCTTTGTGTCTATCATTATTTATGGCTATTTAATTGTACTGTATGATGTGCACTATGATACTTGATTCTTGATACTTGTGGTGGAGTTTGGGATGCTAGATATCTGATTTTTAATACTTGTTACTTATGGTGGAGTTAGAGGCACCAGACACTGGATACTTAATACTTGTTATTTATGGTGGAGTTGGATGCTCCAAATACTTGATACTTGTTACTTATGGTGGAGTTGGAGGCACCAGATACTTGATAGTTGATACTTGCACCTTAGGCCTGGTATACCATAACTGCTGGTGGCATAGAGATACTTGATTCTTACTATCATAAGTAAGTTGATAGCTATATTGCTGTGTGAATCTTGATGATATTCGACCTGGCACAAAACTTGATAACTTGATAGTTGTTTACAAAACATACAAACTCACCAACCATTGTGTTGACACTTTTTAGTATCCTTTTAGGTGTGCAAGTTGAGAATGTTAGAAGTGGCTAAGGAGCATAGCATGGTGGCCTTTAGCAGACTCAAAGTAGGATTTGGAGCTGCATATCTTATGTGATTATTATTGTTGCTTTATGTTTAGACTATGGCATTATGCCTAACTGATTCTTCCCATGCGTGGGAGTTTATCTATGTTGTTTTTGGATATTGATTTTAAGTTGAATATTTGTGCTTGAATTTAATGAATTGTGGGTTGATTTAAGTATTCATGTAGTTACTCTACGTAACATCCATGACGCATGTACTATGCGTCGCAACCCGAGTTTTCCACCTTAGTCGGGGTGTGACGTTAATTAACGAATCAGCAAAAGGATTTACAAAAACCTAAACCCTCCCTTCAACGCCCTTTTTCCTGATTTGTTGAAGCTAATTGAGTCTCCGATGAGTGGTTACGACATCAAAGATTTATGAGTATTAGGAAAGTGATGATGTTAAAGTACTATAGATATAGATCGGATGATATATTGATATAAATATAGATTTAAGTGTTATAGATGTAGTATTATTGATAGAGATTGGGTTATGTATTAGAAGAAATGAAGAATGTTGATGAAGAGGCAAGAAAAAACTACCTTAATGACATGTAAATTCTACTTAGGCAAAAATAAAATGGAAATTGAAATTAAAAATTAAAAGTGACTTACTACCTTGTCGTGGACCCTTTATAGATGTTTTTACTGGTTTCAATCCCTAAAATAGACATTTTTTTAGTTTAGACCAAGAAAAGACATTTGGTCAAAGTTGAAGTACTTTCTAATCAAATAGCACCCTTGTTTTAACAACAACGACAACAACAACAACATAAAATACATATACATATAATTCTTGTTTAAAATCCTAAACCCTCTGTTCACCAATCTGTTATTTTTTAGATCTGGTCTAATACTTCCAGATTTGCCGTTACATTCTAATTTTGTTTTTGAGACGAAACGTGTGGAAAGGTTAGCTAACATTATCGCATTTGTGCAACATGCGATTGAGGAAGAGGTTTACATCACTGCATCTTCTTCGAGAAGGAGTACTGTGAAAAGTGCGCTCGTGCAAAGACACATGCCCGTCTTGTTCGAGATTATTCGTTAAAGACCCGAAATTTGATGCACATTTTTTCAAAATCATGTTCGGATGAGCCAAAAGTTGTTTTTAAAGATAGTACGTTGGTGATATGGAAAGTAAATTTGAATATTATAAACAGAAGGTTCAATAGTCGGGGAGGATTGGGTTCTTGAGTTTACAGAAATGTACACCTGTCATTCGTTATCTAGGATATGGAATGAATCCTGACATCTGGGATGAGTATTTAAATATGTCGAAAAGGACATCACGTGACAGCCTTAATAATTTTTGTGATGGAATCATTAAGTTGTCCCGCTATGAATATTTGCATAGACCAATGTGTTTCGACGTGCAAATTTTATTTAATCATCATGTAATTTATCATGGTTTCCCAGCATGTTAGGTAAATATAACTAATTTATTTCGGTTATATATATAATTATATAATCATTAAAAATGTATATTTAGTGATCCTTGATTGTAAACAATGGTCTTGGTTGAATTGTCTAACAGCTTAGCGTGGACAGTTCAAGAGAGACAAGCAAAAGGGCCGGTCAATATTGCTTGATGCAGTAGCGTCACGGGATACATGGATTTGGCATGCGTACTTTGGTATTGTCGGTTCAAACAATGACATAAATGTCCATAATCAATCTCCCTTACTTTGGTATTGTCGGTTCAAACAATGACATAAATGTCCAGAATCAATCTCCCTTATTTAATTATTATGAAGATGACACTTCACCAGTCATTTCATTAACCGTAAATGGAACTAAATATAAGTACCCATATTTTCTCATATTTGAGATCTACCCAAGATATGCGATGTTTGTAAAAACTATTTCTTATCCAATTGGCGGAGCGAGAATTCGATTAAGCAAAGTATACAAGGTTGTACGAAAGGATGTGGAGCGAGATTTTGGTATATTGAAAAAACGCTAGAAATTACTTGAAGAATAGGGAACATAAAATTATTTAATCAGCTTACATTAAGTCATTAACTAAAAAAATTTGGACCTTAAAACTATTTAATCAACTTACATAATATGTATAGGAGATTGTATTTAAGCAAGAAAAGGTAAGTTGTATTAACCCCCTCTACAACTACTTTATGAGAACTAGCGTATCTCCTTCGGAATCTACAGTATTAGTTTTAATTCTATTAAAATATTAGTATTTATTTAAAGAAAAATAAAAAATGGGGATGAGAGGTACTCCTTGAAGGTGGGAAAAAAAAGAGAGAAAGAGAAGTGGTAATGTACTCCCTTCACCCTTATAACAACCTTAACGTTGGTGGATCTGAGGAATGTATCATTTTCGTTATTTACTAATAATCTTTATCATTTTCTTCACATTTTCTGAAACCAAATTCTGATCAAACATAAGTAGATCAGAATTATTCACTCACTTGATATTTTTTGTATAGTAGTTGATCATTTAATTCGTTCACTTTCATGAGAAGACTTGGTCCCAAACATCATATTCATATAGTTATATTCTCCAATAATATCCTTAATTAAGTTTCTTTAGTTGTACGTCATCATATATTTATAAATTTTTAAAAACCCACATTTCATTCCAGCATTAAAAATGTCTTACCCTTAATAATTTTCACTTTAATGATTAAATAGAAGAGTTTTTATTTTTGGACCCACATTATGAACCATAGTAAATAAGCCATTTTAGTTGAACTATTTTGTTATTGATTAAATGACAAAATAACATAATTATTGGCGTTATTGACTTTTAGTGTAAATGGTTGGGGTAAGACATCTAACAATTTTAATAATGAAGTTTTTTCTGTTAGTTCAAGAGGTTTTTCTCTTATTTTTGTTGGCTTTTTTGTGATGTTAAAATATGACCAGATGGTACCACTGGTCATATAAAAATATTTGAGTTGGCTGTCTGTAATCTAAATTAACAGTTATAAAAAAAGTAATTAATGACTAAATGACGTTCGAGAAGTTTTCTATACCAATAGTCTAATCAACGAGAACTTATGACTTTTGACCCCCCCCCCCCTTCTTCCTCAATAATCTACTATCACAAATGTGAAAACGAATTAAACCAGAAAGATTACCTTAAGGTAAAAAAAAACATATTAATGGGTCACCGACCCATTTGCCTTTCAAGAATATTAGAATAATAGATAAAGATACTCTCAAGTTATCCTTACTGGATTAAAATTCAAATTTGAATTTTAACAATTATTAAAGATCTTCAATTAGACTTAAAGGATCTCTATTAAAAAAGAATGAGGAACATTTTACGTCAGAACAAAACATTGTTCCATTTCATACAAAATATTTATTTTAATTGGATGTGTTATTAAAAATAGTAGTCTTTTCAAAAAAAAAAAACAAAACTAAAAGATAGTAGTTATTGTGTGTTAAAGCATCTTTAATGTTTTCAAATTAACAAAGACTTTTGAGTTACTTACACAAATCATCCCCGTGGTTTATATATTTTTGTGGTTTTCATTTATCCTTTACCATTAAATTATAATATAAAATTAAAAGTATTAACTAAAGTTATATAAAGATATTTATTAAAAACAACTTGAAAGTAGATGTGAAGGTATAGATAAAAATCTTTGATCAAATAGATTGAAAATTAATAACTTTTTTTAGAAAAAAACTATCTGCTTCAATAATAACCTATTCAAGACTTTCTTTTCTTAAAAAAATATTTCTATTGACCTCATATATTGGAGATGCCTTTAGTTGCTTACAATCATTAGCTTTGTATCTTGCGTTATATAAAAAGCAATATTATAAGTACATGGCTTATATTGTTTTATAAACGTTGTTTTCATGACCTTTAACGTGTAGTAACCATTCACTATAAAATATCAATATTTGGATTTGTTTTGATCTTACTTTTTATTAACTACTACATTAAATATTTTTTTTAGTAGAAGACATTTTATTGGTAACTGAAAGGCATTATGTAACGGTCTTGCGTATTGTGTACCAATAATGTAGTGGGTAGGTGGAGTTTGAGAAGCACGTACGTGAGACTTGTAACGTACAACAGATAGTGTAAGATCACAATAAACTAGTGTGATACCCGGATTTCATTCGGAATGTTATTATTATTTTTGCTTTTTTTCCCACTTGTTTAAATTAATTTAAGTTTAAAATACTAAAAGTTAAACAAAAATAAAACAAAATTACTTAAAAAAAGCCTAACCATTAGAACTGAATATGATGAAATGACACAAACAAATTCCGACCTGAGCATCTTTTTTAACACGACTTTTCCTTAAATATATTAGAAGCATGAAATGCAAGCAGGAGCAACATCAAGCCCATCTGGACAGTAGGACAAGAACGGATGCACAGCTAAACTTATGGGTTAACTTTATGATACTTTTAGAGTATTTAATAAATAATTGAGTTAAATATATCAAAATGTAATAAACTATGTCAAAAAAGTTAGTATGTGCATGGACTTACAGAACGTCTATTGTATGTAAGGAACCAGTGGCGAAGCTAGGTTACTTTCAGTGGGGGGTAGGGATCTAATTTTTTTTTCTCTAACGCTAATTTTCGGGTAAATGGGGGGTCAAAACCGAGTATATCGAAATTTTTCTACACGAAAACCATATACCCCCTATATCGCAAAAAAGATTTCGGGGGGTCGGGCGCCCCTCCCCGCCCCTTAATAGCTGCGCCAATGTAAGGAACCTTGATAAAATATTTATTTTATCATGAAATCGGGTAAAAGAATATGTAGGGCCTGTTGTCTTCAAATTAACCTATTAAAACCCTACTTTTATCCCTTTTTATATATTTTTTTTCTTCACTTAATCTATTTTCATTTCTCAATCAAAGAAATCCTAACACTCATCAATTGATCATCATCATCATTATCATAATCGGGTTTTAATTTATTGTGCCAAACACTTATTATAATCGGCATGCAAATAGTTTCATCATCATCATCAAATCTGCCTCCTTGCAAATATTTATCAAATGTGAAGATGGTGTTGGTGGGTTTCAAGTTTTGATATATATTTACCAAAGAAAAAAGATTGAGATGATTGAGGGTCCATAGTTAAACCTATATGATTATGATAATGTTCTTTTGGGATGGGGTGGCCGAAAGTGTTAGTGATGATGATAAGTGACGATGGCGTCGACAAAGTTACTGGAGTTGGGTGCATCCATTAATGATTTCGGATTTAAGATTGGATGGCCGAAATTTTACTCCCTATCGTTTTTCCGGCCACCATCGCAGCATCACCATCTCCGCCCACTTGTTACCTTTTCTTTCGTTTTTCCGGCCATGTTGGTGGGTTTTGTTTTTAGCAGGGTTTCTTACATACAATAGAGGTTCTGTAAGTTAATGCACGCAATAACTTTTTGGGCATAGTTTATTACATTTTCATGCACTTAACCCATGTTTAAAAGTCAAAATGACAACTTGCTACTTATACAACCGGTCATTTTTTAACTCTTTGGAACTTTTTCCCGAGTTAGTTATATACAATAGAGGTTCTGTAAGTTCATTAACACAAAAACTTTTTGGACATAGTTTATTACATTTTCATACACTTAACCCTAAATAATTTTACTTGGTTACAAAAACTTAATGATTCTAATTTGAATGAAAAAAATACGGAGTATAAAAGTATTATATTTTTTTTATGGAGCTTAACCAACCAAATCATTGATTAATACCATTCTGAGTTCAAATAAATTTTTTAAAACGTGTTAACTATTCGTGATTGAAATTGATTGGAGGTTTAACACATATTATATTATTCGGTGTCAACTGTCATTCTGTCAAGCTACAAAGTCATCTCACAAAATAGAAACTAGTTTAAACTGTTCGATAAAAACCTTTATCATTCAAATCTGTGAAGAAAAACTTATTCCGACTCACCATGTATGGAAATAAAATACATGTGTCCATATCCACGTACATTTACCTATGGTAGGCATCTTATGTGAGGAAACACAAGATCATTTTGTGGTGGTTGAGAGTTTAAATATCAACCAAGTATTTTTTCATTTATACTGTATCATCTATTATCATTTTTTATCTTTTATTCTGCTTAAAACTATACTAGCTAGTCCAATATCAACATGATTCATTGATTCTGCGTGGATGATGGTAACGACGGGTGTAGTAGTCACAGTTTGTTGGCGACAGTGATAAATGTTGGTATGCCAATGATAGTTTAGTTAACTGATGTAAATGTTATTAATTTAAAATGGGGTAAGTTAGAAGTAAGGGATAGATGTTGTAAATTAAATTTGATAATGATAATATTTATAGATGTATCAAGGAATATGTTTCAAATTGTAAATAGAAATTAAAATAATTTAGATAGCTCTAAATTATTTTTTATATTTTTAGAAAAATAGAATAAAATGCTTTTATACAATATTATTAGATAAAAGGAAAATGATAATGACAGCCCTTAGGGCTGTCACTAACAACATATTACATGCTTAAAAACTTGTACATTATATATTAAAAATCGCCCCCTGATTTTTCTAACAGCAAGATACAAATGTTAATGCACCTAATTAGTTTTTACTGACAACCCTAAGGGCTGTCACTAACAAAACCCTAGATAAAATGTGTCAGTTATAAAGCATCGACCATAAAATAATATAATTTTTATTAATTAGTTGTGACAAATATCTTTACTGCTATATAAAAGTTATCCACCACTTATTTGTATAAATAATTACATAAATAATTTAAAGTTTAACTAATTACCTTTTAATAAACGCTTTTGTTTGAAGAGTTATAACAAAATTCTCTAATTTGCTCTTAATAAATTAATTTAAACCCTCAATTTTTTACATTACTAATTTACATTCTTAAATCTTATTCTTTTAGTATATTTCAACTACCACATTTACAACAAATACATTTAGAACAACCTACAACACTTGATGCTTTCACCACTCGTAATTATTGTCATTATCACCATTAATCGTCACCACCATCAAACAACCATTACTGTAACCATCATCGCATTGCGCGAGCAAGGTGTTATAGATTATTAGGGACAAGGGTGTAGTGTCGATTATTGTCACTTTGACAAATTTTTTGACCAATAAGATTATGCCATGTAGCTATGAAATTGTTTTACCAAAACTTGCCATTGGTTGCCAAATATAAAGGTATAGGAAATAAAAGCTACCGATCGGCAAGTTGCATACATTCACTTTTAATATTTAACTTTGTTGACATGTGGCAATATGACAATGGCTTTTTCCATGCTCCTCATGCTCCCAACGTCTATTTCAATAGGCCAAATGTAGCCGATTCAACTTGCCGATGAAATTTGTCAAAACTTGCTGATGCATGTGGTATAGCTTGCCAAAAAGCTGATGCTAGCCGATTTACCTTACCGATAAAACTTGTCGATTATACCCTTGTCCCTTGTGGTTTGAAAAGCCAATGGGGTCCCTACTTTACAACATGTGGTCAAACTACCAATTATAATGCATGCAATTTTAGGGTGGTTGTCCCGTGATGCACATGCATCATGTTGTGAATGGTGGTGGTCTACTTTGTCTCAATTTACGGATCCAAGAAAATGCTATATGTGGCTTAGAAGATTAGAAGTGTAATCTGGATGACCCGCGTGATATTCGGGTTATTAGATATAAGAATAGTATGTTCCTAGTGAAACGATAATTTGTTAATTAGTAAATTGATATTTTTATATGTTAATCATTTGGGTTTCTTTTGTTAATCTTATTATTTTATACTCGTTATAAATAAAAGAAAAATTTAAAGAATGTGTTTTAATCATCTCAGGGAACAATATATAGAAGATATAGAAGACGCTTACTCTCCGCGGTGTTACAAGCATAACCTGGGGCAGTAAGTCGATCGATTACGGCTTGATAAGCCACTTTGTTCTCAGAATCGCCTTGAATGACGTTATTCACATCAAAAAGGTGCTTGGAATCATAATTCAGGTGAGTTTGGATCGCCATCTTACAATCCCAAAGGTTCATTGTGGTAAGTTGTGTGTGAAATGGAAATTGAGAGAAGAAGATGATGATAAGAAATACTCAAGAAGATGCTCAAAAGAATAGATAAAATTAGTATGTAGTTAGTGAAATATGTGGGTGTTTATATAAATAAAGGGTAAAATGTTTTTTTTTTTTTTTAAAAAAAAAAACCGGCTCTAACGTTCGAATTGGGGGCCCCACTTTCTTTCCAATGTCTCCCTCTCATGGCCATTGCCTCGGCTTCAAAGCTCAAATGCATACCCGATTTTAGCTAGCCGAAGGTTAACCGAAACCTTGAAATGGTATTACCGATCGGGTATAGGGTAACCAAACCCTTACCCGAATGGTATTCTCTCCACCCTAAGTTAGTAGTAATTATATTAAATGACACTTTCGTTGACATATCTACAGGATGGTAGAAATCCAAGATAAAACGCTTGTAGGAATTACGAGTAAGAGATAAAAGCCAATGTCGGTTTTACCCGTTTGATATAGCCTCTTGCTTTTTGACGTGAACATCAAAGTTTAATTTTTCTCATGAAATAACTTAGCCTTATTTATAGTTTAGAAATAAAATGTATTTGCCATTAAAAAAAAGAAGATAAATTAAGACAAAATATAATAAATAAAATCTCAAAGCCTAGAACAAATAATAGTAAATTTTTTTTTAAACATGTATAAATCAAATATTATAACGGATGTTAAAGACTATGTTATCATAACAGAATCCACGCTAGAACGTCCCCTCACCCAACACCTATTATAGGGAAAAGCACATAATAGTTCACACAAAGATACGAAAACATATTAGGGAAAGACCATGTCCCCGTAAACTCGTACCTAGATTTCTTCAAATCCAAGCCTCATATGTCGTATTTTATACCCATTTTCCATGGCTTAGTGAGTTGTTTTTAGGTGGTTTAAGAGTCATTTTCATATATATATTTGGTACGTTTATGGTATTTGTTAGCTTTTCAGGGAATTAACAGGTATTTAAGCGTTATTTTGGAGAAAACTATGTTTCTGAAGTTAAACGAATGCTTATGGACATTTTACGGGGCACAAAACTGAAGCTGGTTAAAAGAAGTCAACTGAAGACTGCGACCCATCGGAAGACTGCGATGCAGTCATAAAACAGAAATATTAACTGCTTCGCAGTTTTGAGAAACTGCGACGCAGTGGGACAAAGCACGAGTCAGCCAAAAGTCAACAAAAGTCAAAGTCAACGCAGGTCAAAGGGAACTGTGACGCAGTGTACAGACTGCGACGCAGTTTTATGCGGTTTCGGTTTTTAATTTTGGAAAACTATAAATAGAGAGCTTAATTATCCCTAAACCCTAACTTTCACTTTCCAGTCGATTTTTAGAGTCTTTGAAGCAGATTTTCATCCGATTACTTTTCTTCGAAGAACTTCATTACGATTGGATTAATTCCGTTATTCGTTTTCATTCCTTTGTATTCGGTAACGATGAATTCTT
The DNA here is from genome assembly GCF_010389155.1 of Erigeron canadensis. Taxonomy (NCBI): domain Eukaryota; kingdom Viridiplantae; phylum Streptophyta; class Magnoliopsida; order Asterales; family Asteraceae; genus Erigeron; species Erigeron canadensis. The sequence continues at coordinate 23,427,147 of NC_057769.1, forward strand.
TTAATTTGATTTGTTATTCGTATTTTAATATGAGTGGCTAGTCGCCTTTTTCATCCATCTTGATGGAGTAAGACAATGTGTAAGGATTGCACTATTTTTATAATTCTAAGTTGATTTGATTTAACGTTGTGTCGAGATCTTAGCTTATTAATTCTTTGTTATTTAATTATTGATTGCGGATAGTTATTACATGATCTTAGTGGTAACTTAGGTTGTGTAGAAGTTATTTTGATTGCTTGGTTAGAAGCGATAGTTTCTATGACGTGTACGGTAGAAAGTAATTAATAGTTAATAAGAGTTAACGGGTTAATGGTTGGGTATAATTAATCAATAGGCACAATTGTTATCTAATTAACCAAAACCCATTGTTGAATCAGCAAAGTTATAAAAGATGTCTTGAGGTACCGGTCTTTGTAATGGAATTAGTTTATACAAGAGAGTCAAATGAAGTTATTAACTTGACGGGTACGGGGTTGGTGATTAATTTGAGTCTCGGTAATTTAATCAACTAAACTGGATTTGAACTTTATTTTATGTGCAATCTGAACATGTTGTCAAGCGAAATGAAGAAGGATGCCTTTTTAAATTATTATTTTTAAAATCAATCTTTCTCTCTTGCGATTAATCCTGCGGGATTACCATCTCTTTTACTAACTATTTGCAACGTGGCAATTCGGCCACAAAACCCCCTTTTATTTGAATCATTTCATTTGAACAATTTCTTTACAAAGTCCTTGTGTTCGACCTCGGATTTACCGAATTTACTATACTGCATACGAACGGGTTCATTGCCTGTAAGTGTGTTGTAGTCAATCTTTTTGTAATTCGTGTTTATAAATTTTATTACTCGATTTAACACATCAAGTTTTTGGCGCCGCTACTGGGGACTTAATTAAAGTAGTTGTTCATTTTTGTGATTTGATCTTTCCTTACATTCATTTGTGAAGAAGTTACTTGCTTTATTAGATATCTTTTATTTTTGTATTTTATTTTATTTCTCCTTGTCCCAGGTGCGATTAACGTTTTGCCTTGTGGTGATTGTGCAGGTCCTTTGTATTTGATGAACACAAGAGCTTCTGGCAGACCTTTAGTTAGTCCCTTGTCAAACCCGGGAAAAGTCAGACGTCGCTTAGTGAAAAACAACAACACGGAGCCCTCCACATCCAACAAAATAGATTCAGAAACTGCAGATTTGGATCAGTATTATTCAAAGAAATCTTTAGTTAGTCCCTTGTCAAACCGGACGTTGATTTGGATCAGTACTATTCAAAGAAATCTTCATCGTCCGACGGTCAACCAAATTCCAAAATTATTGAAGCGAGTGGTTTGTTCAAAACAGGTGAAGATTCAGAACCAGAATTCGAAGAGAAAATCAAAACACCTGAACCGAACCGTTCAACAGTAATCCCTCGAATCAATCAACCAGTTCAAGTAGAAAGAATGGGTGATAACCAACCAGTTGATCCGAACAACCGTCTTTACAGTGATCGAAGACTAACCATATCGGCCAACCGGGGCACTGCTATTCGCCCTCCAGCTATCGGGGTAGATTTCTCTCTTAAGGGGAATCATTTGATGAGTATTGAAGAAGAAAAGTTCGATGGAGTTACAAACTGTAATCCATATGGCCATCTTGAGAGATTTGAAATGATATGCAGGTTGTATCAGTATGGTGAAGGACGGGCCGATCCAGTGAAACTTGAGCTCTTTCCACTTACTCTTTGTGGAGATGCAAAAGCTTGGCTCAAAGAACAACCGGATGATTTGTACTCTACATGGGCTGAACTTCGTGAAGGTTTTATTGATGAGTTCTATTCTGTAAGAACTCAAAGACAGCTGGAGAACAAGATCAGGGCATTCACTCAGGATGTAGTTGAAGATGTGATTGATGCTTGGAAAAGATACAAGGAAATGCTCAGAAACTGTCCAGGGCATAATTTGAATACTGAAGCAGTGGTCGAGATCTTTGTAAGGTACCCTATTGTTGCGTGGATCGTAATAAGATGTGATTCGTTATGTCAAGAGTGCGGAATCCTCTTGAGATAACTAGATTGCTATTGCCTTTTGCTGATTAATGAGCAATTAACCAACCCAAGGAGATGCACAAGGCTTGTGGTTCGTGTAGGAGATCACACGAAGGAACAATTAACCTTAATTTGTAATTTCGTGAATATCTTCTAAGATCTTCCAAACGATTAACCTAATTCCGTACATTAGGTCTTGTATTTATACTAGTTATGTATTGGATCGTGTGGGCTTAGGCCTTAATTGCAGATTAGGCCCGAAACAATAATCAATTCGATCTGCCTTGTGCTGATGCTGACGTCAGCACAAGGCCAGTCCTACTTGCTGATGATGTCAGCACGAGGTTCGACCCTTTGATTCTTTGTTTCACTTTGTTTGGCTCGTACATAACATCCAATCATAGTTCAAGTGTTCTATGACACTTATAAACCTTGACTCTATGTTCTTGTACCTGCAAAACAATATATAACACACAAACACAATACAAAACACAAACAGATATAATATTGAAGTTCAAACGTAATCATTAAATATCAACACAAGTTCTTATTTAAATGATTACAAACATAGTTCTCAAAAACATAAACGATAATCAAATCTATGTTGCGATTGTCACAACGAATCTGCATCTACAGACTCCCCCTTGACGATTGCAACTAGATCTCTTTAAAGTCTTCGAACTTGAACTTCAAAGTTATCCATTAAACAAAAGTCTTGTACTATTCGCATGAATTCTCTCTAGCAAACAATGTGCGAGAATGTTGCGATAGCGCCTTTCTTCAACTCTCCAAAAGTCCACAGCTGAACAAGGTGTATCCAAAAGTCTTCTCTGATCGCCTCTTGACAAGTTGACAACCTGCATTGGATCATACATGCGTAGCAACATTTGTTCTTGTGAATCATCAACGAACATCTGTGCTTCACCTGACTTGATATCTATCTGCCAAAATGTCATCTCTGTCAGCATATCTTGATCCCATCTGATAGCGGGAACCTTCTTAACACATTTAATTCTTTTCTGGACAAACCGAAATGTGCCATATGGATTCTTAATCTTCTTCTTCGGTGTAGGTTTAATCAACCTATCTTCAGGCTTCAAACCTCTATCGCTGAAATTCCAAATTCTTTCACTTCAGAATCTATTCCAATAGAAATCTGCAAGTCCATTACTCTGAAGATTAACGAATCATCGTCTTCCCAAATCTATCATGTCAGAATCACTAAGAGAGTGGAAATGTCTTTGACTCATCGACATGTACTGGCATCCCTCCTTTCTCTTGATAACAAATAAATCGATTCTCTGATCATAAAACCAACTTTGTATCACTGAGAAGTACTTGGGTGCATCCTTGTCTGAGATAAACTCCCAAAACATCGATGGTTTATACGTATCACGTATTACTAAACCAGTATGTCCTCTATAACCTGGAATCAATCTATTAATAATAAACTCATGATCTTGCTGCACCGGAGGTATATTAAATCTTCCAAGATCAACCTCTCGCGTAGCATCTATATTCCAGAATAGATCAAAAATATTATCATGTCCTTCATCAATAATGTTTGCATATACAACAAACCTCAAACTTGCAGCATTCTTAGGTTCATCTGGACTTTCTCTGATTGGATTAAGATTGAGATGTTCCACTTCAGCTATTGGTTCAACTTGAATGACTTCATCTTCATTAAAGACACGATCAAAGTCATAAGGTATCTCAAGCCCTTTTTCTATCAGCTTCCGAAGTAATGAACTCTCCTTCTTCCATATCTTCATCATTGATACTTTCTAGATCTTCTTCAGCATCAAGATCGTCCAATGCACCTATCCTTTGAAGCTTATCTGCAATTTAAACGATTTACATATACAAAGACAAAGAACATAAATCATAAGTCAAGACATAATAGTATAAATACATAAAAGAAATTAAAATAAATAATACTATATCATAAATATAATGCAACAAATACATTAATATTTATCTATTTTAACTTACAACAATAATATTATATCATAAATATAATGTAACAAATACATTCATATTTATCTTATAATTATTACAAAAACAAAAATAAAAAATCATTAGCACTAAGGTTCATAATTCGAATCTGAATCCAAATCTGACTCTGACTCTGAAGATGTATGAGTTAACCCTGACTGTTCTTTCATTTGATCCCTAAGTGATCCTGGATCATAATAATTATCATAATCCATAATCTCTGCTCTAGCTCTCATATGAGCTTATGGATCATAACCCAATCTCTTTTCTAGTCTATGCACAATTAAAGGGTGCAAATCTGACTCTGTAGAGGCATTGGTAGTAGAATCAGTCTTAGTTGACTCACTATCCTGAGTAGATTTTCCTTTGCTAAGATTTTCTTTTTCTATATGATTATGAGGATCATTCACTAGCTTTTCTCGAATCTCCCTTTCTATTCTATCAGAATTAGAATCGGAGTTACCTGAATTGGAATCTTCCTCATCATCATTGTTAGGATCATCAGGATCTGCATCTGGAGTGGTCATCATAGCTTTGCCTTTATCTTGAGTCCTAGAAGTACTAGCACTAGCTGTACCAGCAATCTCTGACTCTCTTTGTCTTGACGACTCCCCCTGAATATCTGCAGTCTCTGAATCCATAGCATCACCACTAGTATCTTGACCTTGACCCTGATTCTCTGGCTCACCATCTGTTTGTTGTTGATTTGGATCTTGAGCTCGATCTTGATCATCATGATCATCATCTCTAGTCTTCTTAGCAAGCTCATCATCCTTACAACTACTTTTATCTCCCCCTTAAGCCAAGAATTGGTTAAGTCTAGATCCAAGAGACTGAACAAGAGCTGTCATTACGTCCATCTCTTCTTGATGCTTAGCAGCTTGGAGCTGTAGCTGATTCTCCAAAGCTGTAACCCTCAACTCTAACATCTTCTTCTCTGAAAACAAACGACTCAGCTACATTTGAACAGGAGAAACTGGACGTGATGTAGAAGCAACATCGGATGTAGAGGCATGAGGTGGCATCGTAGCTTCAAAAGAAGGCATACGAGCACTAAAAGTTCTTGTGGAAGGCATCTGAGGTCTTTGCAGAGGAGCCAACAGACGTCCCATGAGTGTAGAAACAGGAACTGTCGCCTGAATAGGAGCAGACGAAAGCCTAGGAGCAACAAGTGTCGGCTCTGGCTCTTGACGAACTGTAGACTCTGGAGTAGTAGGAATCGTAACAGTTGTAGCCTCAGTAACAACTTGTGCGCGAGAACCAATTCCTCTAGTGATAAACTTTGGTCTCGACCTTCTCTCCCCAACAACAACACCAGTAGCAGAAGTAGCAGACACAGAAACAGGAATCTCAGAGACAGAAACTCTTAAAGCAGCAACTGATGGAGTATCACCAACATTAGGTGCATTAGACCTCTCCATAGCAGCTTGATATACAACAAAATCTCTATCAACTTCAGCTTGAGATCTTCCTTGTCTTCTTCTTCGCTTCGGCAATCTTTCTTCCTCTTCTTCATCTTTTGAATCCTTAACCACATTAACTGGCAATTTAGAAGGACCAACATCAACACCAACTGGAGCAGAGGGAGAAGTAGAAACTCCAGTAGATGGTGGTACAAGATTTGTAGGATCATCAATATCCTGCATAAGAGCGTCTATATCTGGATCATTCTCCAGATCTCCAGCATACAGAGGAACATCATTGAGTCCCTCAAACTGATCAGCTCGTTCTTCTTGAGGATCTTCTTGAGCCTGATCATCATCATCAGCAGCAACAGGTACTTCATCTTCCCAACCTTGTCGAGGAGCAACATAGTCAGGATTTATAAGATGTCCGAACAATGGTGGATTGGCAACATTATCAGGAACACCATGACCTGCAAAGCGTTTCATACTCTCAACAAACACCTGTAATACCACAATTTCTGCTCTAGATTTGATCTCAACAATGGCGGATGTAAGAGTGTGTGTTCTTGGTTTGTTTTGTGTGTGTATTGAGAGAGTATGTGTGTGTGTGTATGTGTGTGTGTTTGGACGCACTACGGTGTGAGTCGAATTATGAGGGCTGTTATTGAAATAGTTATATGTACATGTATATATATGATACCTAAGGAATGAGGAGTATTTATATTATAAGTCCTTACACATGCTAAACTTTATATTTAGCTCCTCATCCTTAGTTATCATATATCTATGATTTAACAAGTAAGTCCACAATCTTGATTACAATTTATCACTATTTTTGGATTTCTATCAACAAGAAAGAAAATGAGATATGTTTTTGGATTTTTGAAAATGAGAATTGAAATTGAATTAAAGGAATTGAAAATGAAAAATTGAGAAATGAAAGACTTGGAAATGAAACGATCTTGTTTAAGATCGTCTTAGAAATTTTAAAGAGAAAATGAGACGGTCTTGAGATGAAGATCGTTTTGGGTTACTGAGAATTTTTCTAAGTAATTTTTGAAAAATTTGACAGAGTTTCAGTATAACTTTGGAAGGAATGAATTTGAGTAAAACCAATCACGAATGATCAGTTACCCAGGAAGTGTGTGATTCCCAATCACGACAACTTCAATTAAACAACCAAAACACACCAACTTTCAACAGACACTAAGACGATCTTGGGCAAGATCATCCTAGAGTCAAGTAACTGAGACGATCTTGGCAAGATCGTCTTAGTTTTCTGCCTTAATTTTCATAGTAAACCACTTTGAATTGACCAAAACCGATCCTTTCGGATTAGTTAGCCACAAACAATACTTCACACCACAACCACTTGCTAGAACGATCTTGTGAAGATCGTCCTACAAGCCACAACACACAGAGTATGAACGAATGAAAACTCAAGCACTAAGACGATCTGCAGAAGATCGTCCTAGTGAGAATCGTCCTGAGATCATCCTCTTCATCAGATAACAACACATTTTCAGAAACTCCATTAATGACTTTTAAAACTTCAATATCTTTCGAATTACTTGGAGTTAGAACTTGAAATCACTTGCAAACTGTTTGTTTTCACGTCCGCAACAAATCCTTGAACAAAATTCAGCTAAAAACACAACAGAATCAAATTCCGAAATTTGAGCGCCAAAATCTAAAAATTCAATCTCGAGTTTTAGATTGAATTGAAACTTGAAACTTAACAGGATTATGTTTTAAGCTATAAGAAATCTAAATTTGAACAAAAATTGATGATTTTATGTGATTTAAACGATGAAAAATGATGAAACAGGGGACGGTATGAAAAACGGTTTTTGAATTTGATTTTTGATGAAATTGAGATCAAAAACAGTTATGGATTGATATCAAAGTGATGTTTTGCTCTGATACCACATGTAATAACACGGTTCTTATGCTCTAGATTTGATCTCAACAATGGCGGATGTAAGTGTGTGTGTTCTTGGTGTGTTTAGTATGTGTATTGAGAGAGTATGTGTGTGTGTGTTTTTGGACGGACTACGGTGTAAGTCGAATTATGAGGGCTGTTATTGAAATAGTTATATGTACATGTATATATATGATACCTAAGGAATGAGGAGTATTTATACTAAACTTTATATTTAGCTCCTCATCCTTAGTTATCATATATCGGTAAATCCACAATCTTGATTACAATTTATCACTATTTTTGGATTTCTAAAAACACCTTATGAGTCGGACGACCCAAATTGAAAGTAGGACCATCAAACGGTAAATCTGCTATTCTGCGCCGAATGATTATCATCACAAATCTTGGAAATAAGAAGAATTTCTTATCGTTTCCAAATGCTCTCAACTGCTTTACAAAATTGTCATATATGTACTGAGAAAAGCTGTAGGGCTTGTTCAGCACAAGAGCAACCATCTGAGAGGCAGTAAAAATGTTCAACTGATCATGACCTGCACTCCGATGACTAAGAGACCTCAATAAGTAGTAGGCAAGCAATCTCCATTTGCCTAAAAGACGATTCTGGCGATAAGGATGAGTAATATCACCAACATATCCCATACGCCTGAGAGCACCGTCACAAAAGCTTTCTTCAAACTCAACAGGACCTTGCTCCATATCATCAGTACCTAAGTCCAAAATAGTCCTTAAGTCTCCAGCAGTAAACTGAATGTTACGTCCAGCAACAGTAGTGCGAATCATAGTGTGATCACCAACTTGTACAAATCTGGCTGAGTTCCAGAATTCAGTAATAAGACTTATAACCAGCGGAGGATTCTCGGTCAAAGTAAAACGAATACGAGAGCGTGCTAGATACTGGAGGACACCGTGAAACTCTGGTGTGCATCCTAACTGTGTAATGCTAAGATCAATTGCAACATTATGTTCCTTGACAAACACGCGAGCGCACCTTGTCCTGCCATACCTGCATAAAACAAACAAAAACGACAAGAAAACAAAAAGTTAGAATAAACGAAAAACAAAACAAAAAAAATTAGGGTTTTGGCATTCTGCTTCGTGATGACATCATCACGAGGAGGATATCCTTCGTCGTGACGTCAGCACGAGTCAAGCATGAACCCAGAACACGAAGTACAAAACATCTCCATATGATGTTAAACTTAATCAAAAACATCATCGTGGACTTGTTTATGGTTCGTGTATGCCCAGAAAACCAAAAATCGAAACGAATTATATGAACACGAGGTTGATTCGTGTTCTTCGTGTGAATAGTGACCGAACCATAAGTTCTTCAAGTAATCTTGATTTAGCACTTGTTTACTTAAATTTTTGTTAGATTTAACATGTTAAAACATCAATTAATCTAATTTTAAGTCCAATTCAAGTCCATATCATCAAAAATTAAAGATTCGATCCTTGGTTTGTCCTAGTTACTGTTCACACGAGGTAAATTCGAAAATCGGGCAATATAACGACTTGAAATCGTTAATTTTTAGAGTCAAAACATCAATAATCTATCCTAGATTGGAAATATACCAACAATCCTGGATGAAAAAATATGAAAAGTAGATGAAATCGATCGAAAAGGGAATGGATGAATAGTGCGCACGAGGAAGAGTAATTCGTGTGATTAATTAGGGTTAATTTTCGATTAGCGGTAATTAATGAATAGTAATAACCCATATTTATATTCGAATCCTCACGGGCCGGGCAGAACACTCAGTTCGTGGGCTTCGTGATGACGTCAACGCGAGGTATGCTGACGTCAGCACGAAGGACTTCGAATTTTTAGATTGTTATTCACACAAGCTTCATTCCTCAGCCAATTTTGTGAATTTTCCAGAATTCTAAACAAGGAAAAATTACAAAAATTCCAAAAACATAAACCTGTAGATACTCGTTACCAAAAACCTGTATCTACTCGAATACGCAATCGTAGATCATCCGTACTAACTTGTCATCACAATAATGTATCAAATAAATCTTACATTATTATCTTGACATAAAATCGATCATTTCTTCATTGATGTTTAACTTTAAACAAATGCAAACTTATATCAAAACATATTTAATGTATAATGCATTACAATACATCAAAATATCATATCAACAACCTATCACATTACATCTTAGGTTGTGATCTTGATAATACAAAAATAACCTATCACTCTAAGTCTTAGGTGATGATCTTCATACATCATTCATTCTTTGATGTATACTGATTTGGTGTAATATTCATATGATTAATGATACACATTGATCAATAAATGACCGTCTCTGAAATTTGAAATCTGTAACCTGCACACTTAACAAACTTCATCAATGCATGAAAATCAATAAAAATATTATAAATATGCAAAACAACCAAAATCTTAACCTAGCAATCATTACAAGATCTAAGGCAAGTCCAATCTTTGTCAAGCATACTTATCAACCAAAAACAATTGAAATTTCAAAAATTTACTTGGAACACATTCAAAAATATTTTGACTTTTCAATTTTCAAAATCATTTCATTTTCTAAATTAAACAACTTATGTATTAATTAGAAAATCCATCTTTTAAACATTTATACCGTAAGCAACAAGACTTATATAATTCACTAAGAATTATAACTTTTAATGCTTATCAAATCTCTCGTGCAATAAGAACTAGTTTGACACACAAACTGACACTTATTACAAAAATAAAAAAATAAAATTAAAATAAAAACAAAATAAAATAAAAAAATAAAAAAAAATAAAAACTAAACTACTTTATTTATTTACCAGAAATTCTAAGTTTCTGCAGATTAGATCAGATTAGCAATTATATAAGTCTGCAAGTTAGAAATAATTCTCTTATTATTAGTTATGAACAGTGACCCAACCACGATTACCAGTATATTTGTCCTCTTAAACACTCGGTACTTCCAGTTTCCTTTAAGTTGTGACACTTTCGACATACCCTGGCCAAGGACAGTCACCATGTAACCTGAGTAGCCTAATATGCCACTGAATAGTTTGCGAACTTATGTGACCCACATTCAGATATACTTCCGTAATCGATACAAGCACTAAGATAACAAATATTCAATATATATTCAAAAACATCCTTAAACAAATCATGAGACACTTTTTAGATAACATAATTTAATTACTTTGTGATTTAACTTATTTGCTTTTGCATTTCATTATTTATAAGGAACCCGTGATTTTCTATGAGACCCATGTAGCGAACTTTCTAACAACCTATCCCAAGTTGGAAGCTTTAGGTAGGCTAGGTATACAAAGACACCCCGAGGACATACTTATCCGAATCTCAAAGACCACATTAGCCCCTTAATTAACATTCATTTCATTTGCATAAACAATTTCACATTTAGCTTTCATGCTCATGATTGGTAGAGGTTTTTGCCTATACATTGAACAAATCTTATAGTAATGCTAGATCTTTCAGAAAATTTAAGGACTAGATCAATTCATTACTGAAAAGCAAGCATTCTCAGCCATATATCTGAATATGTTTCCCACAAGAACATTGTATTATTTAAGTTCAGATTAAGGAAACCTTGTTACTTTGTGTCTACCAATATATCCCAAATTGTAATCACTGAATTAAGCAGTTATATTACGATTAAGCAGACTTAAAAGCTAAGTATCCTCACTTCTAATCATCTTGCAGCATTAACTTAAATCTCTTCATATTTTTGTCATTTTCTCATTTTTCACATTTTTATGGTTTTCATGACACAAAGAACTCTTTTTGTATTTTGATGACTCTAGCTATTTACAGACACAAACTTACAAAATTAGTTCTTTGAGAGATTTAATATGAATCAGCATTCTTCATCCCATTGAGAAGAATTAACTTCTCAAATCGAGCCTTATCAAATGCTTTGGTATACAGATCAGCTAAATTGTCATCGGTTATAACCTTTTCCAAATGAATTAACTTCTTTTGGGCACAATCACGCAAGAAATGATGTCTAATATCAATATGCTTGGTGACCTTATGCATGACAGGGTTATTTGTAATGTTTATAGTTGACTTATTGTCTATTCTAATAGGAGTATCAAGAAAATCCATACCGTAGTCACGAAGTTGTTGCTGAATCCACAATACCTGGGAACAACAGCTACCAGCAGCCATATACTCTGCCTCACATGAAGACTGAGCAACACATGTCTGCTTCTTGCGCTGCCACGATACTAATCTTCCTCCTAACAACTAACAACCTCCAGTCGTAGACTTTCTGTCATTGTTACAACCGCCAAAGTCCGAATCAGTATATGCAACAAAATCAAACGTTCCTCCCATTGGATACCATAGACCAAGCCCTTGGTTTCCCTTAAGATAATGTAGAATACGTTTTGCTGCAGCCAAATGTGACTCTTTCGGACTAGCTTGAAATCTAGCGCAAAGATAAACAGCGAATATAATATCTGGATGCGAAGCAGTCAGATACATCAATGAGCCAATAATAGCACGATAATAAGTTGCATCCACAAGTTCATCCTTCGGATCAAGAACCCCTAAACCATGATTTTGTGAACAGTTCCATGTGAACAGTTCATCCTTCCCATTTCGACTTTGTACTTTCATCGGCCCACAAAGATCCATGTGAAGCAAATGAAGAGGTGCTAATGAATTTGGAGATTTCTTCAGTTTATGAGAAGCTCGTTTAATCTTCCCAACAGCACAAGCAGGACAAACATGCTCACTCTCATACTTATAGTCCGACAAGCCTTCAACAAGATGCTTGTTGACCAAAGTATTGATGGTTGGAAAATTTAGGTGAGAAAGCCTTCTATGCCACCACCAAGAATTCTTTGATGTAGCTTTCAAAATGAGACAAATATTGTCGGTTGGTTGGTTATCATCAAGATTGACGGTAAAAAGGTTATCATCTCGGTCGCCACACAGAATGTCAACTCCATTTAGAGTTTGGATTTTGCAAAGAGATTGTCGAAAAAGAACTTGAAGATTGTTGTCACGGAATTGTCCAACACTGAACAAGTTATGACTTAATCCTTCCACATAATGAACTTTTTTGATGACAATTCCATTGCGTTCAATGTCTCCATAACCTAAGATAGAAGCAAAATTGTTGCTCCCAAATCGAACAGTTCCCATTAATCGTTCCATAAAGTTCTTGAGCAATGTTTTATTGCCAGTCATGTGTTTTGAACACCCAGAATCGAGTATCCAAACACAGATGGTTATTTCCTGCAATCAAAGAAATTTAACCGACTTTAGGTACCCACTTGAAGACGGGTCCTTTGTGGTTAGTTAACATAGGCAGGGTATATAACTTAGGAATAGCATTCAAACATGCTTTGGAATCAACATAAGCATTAACAAGCACATTATCAATAAGCACATTTGGATAAAAAGTACGAACATTCACACATGAATTAAAAGTCACATGTTTATAAGCATTCACACCAGCACAAGAATTAAAATTGTTTACAGACCCACAAGGCATTGCCTTAGCATTATTAACATTTTTTAACACAGAGGACTTAAAAGATGAATTGTTTGAACTAAAAGAAACATTCTTCTCGTTACTACCAGCTTTTCTCCTTCGCCTTTTCTTCTTTTTCTCAACATTAGTGAACTTAGGTACTAATGACTTAGCTACCCATCTAGTATCACTAGTTAAGCTCTTTCCACCTGTTGAATTTACACTAAAAAGATTAGAACGAGAGTTTTTGAACACTTTCATCTTTTTAGAGTCTTTTGTTGGTGCGGAAACTTCTTGTTTCTTTGGTTTATCGTGAGAAAACCACCCATATCTATGCCTATATCTAGTTGCACCATTTGAAGTATCCCTAGTTAACGAAACTGAGCTAGACTTAGATACCTTAGGTAATGAACTAGATTGAGATTTAGATGAAGAAACATTAGGATTGTCTTTCAGAAGTTTCACTTTGGTGTACTTAGTTCTTGGAATGGTCTTTGGTTCAGTCTTGACGAATTTGGACTTAACTCGATCCTTTGAATAATATGAAGTTGGAGCTTTGTCAAATGGGTTTTGAGAATCCTTATTTGTTTCAACTTTGATTTTGGTAGATTCAATCTTTTTCTAAGTTTCTAAATCAAAGACATATTCTCCCTCCATGAATTTATCAAAATCATCTTTTGTGAAGAATTTCACCGGAGGTTGATTAGTTTTAAGTTCTTTTGAAGTTTTTGAAAAATCATGAATCTTGGGATCCAACTTCACATCATGTGTAGTCTCAGAAATTAGGTCAACTTGAACTGACATATCTTTGGTTTCACAAGAAATTTGAGTAGAAGTATCAACACCTATATTAGCACTTAGCTTAGGGTGAACAACTAACTCATCAAGAGTATCACAAGTGAAAAACCTATAGAAGTACCATATGAAAACTAAACTATGCGCAAGTTCGTCATTAGATAAATCAGATTGCACATAATCATCAGCTATTACAGTAACAGCATTTTGACGTGAACATTCAAGAGAATCAGTCAAAGTCAGAGTGGAGGAATTTGTAGATGAGACACAAGTAGTTTGGGTTGAATGTTCTACTAAATCAATTAGGTCAGTTTGAGTAGAAGCATTCTCACAAACTTTCTTAGTATGTACAACAACTAAATTATCTTCTAAATATGAATTTTGAGACTTGAGATGATCAATGACTTTTTGTTGAGAATTCACCTTTTATTGTAAACCTTCTATTTGTTTTTCCAAAAATGTTGATGGAATATACATCTTAGTAGGTTTAGGTGAAGGACTAATAGATTCTTGGTTTTGAAAACTCGATGCAATTTCTTCCAATTTAAAAATTGAAGACTCTTTTGTTTTGTAAGAAGCATTTAGAGCATCGTAATTAACCAAAAATTCATCTTTAGGTTTCTCAACTTCATCGGTCTCAAATTCGTTATCCAATGGACGAATAAATTGTTGTACCATACCCAGTCGAAGAAATTTTTCATCATACAAAGGTTCTATTTCATCCTTGGCTTTTTGCAATGGTGTGATATTCTCAAATCCCAACCCAAGAAGAAGATCATCTTTTGCAATTTTTGACTTGTTAAAATAGGCAGTGAAATCCAAGAGAGGGTTTTGTTCAATTTTATATAACTTCTCTTCAGAGAAAAATATATTCTTTTTAAATTCCTTAACTTGTTTTTCAAGATTTTCAATCTCAACGCCTTTTAAAAAACAAGTATGATTTAAGTCAGAAATCTTCCTTTCGATTTCAACGTTGTTTGGTTTAGCTTCTTGAAGCTTCTTATTGAGAATATCAACATCCATTTGTCTAGCATTTGCCCGAAGCTATTCATTGGTCTTTTAAATTTCAAGATCTTGATTGGCTTTTTCAAGATCTTGAATGGTCTTTTCAAGATTAAGACATTTTTCTAATAACTTAGAATCAGGAGAGGCATTCAACTTACATTCTTTAACCAACATCCTTTCTTTATGTGATTGAAAGTCTTGTTTAATAGTATCATGATTAAAAAGTAATTTTGAATATTCTTCAAGAAGTTCTGAAAATTCACTTTTAGATAATGAAATATTATTTTGTAAATTTTTGTTTTTGTTGGCTAAAGTCTTAATATGAGTTGTCAAGTTAGATAGAGCTAAATTAAGTGACTCTTTATCTCTAAGTAATGAAAGAGTAGAGTTAGGATTTACCTCATCATTAGGGTACTCATCATCAGTGCGTTCAGCCTCAAAAGCTTTGTTCTTGGCCAACCTCGCCATAAAGCAAACTTTAGCAAAAAGATCTTCATCTTCATCATCTGAGAGCAATAGCCATTTGTCATCTTCAGCAAGCAATGCATGACCAGCTTCCACTTGCTTGGCTAATAACATCTTCTGCTTGTAGTACTCATAGTTCCGCTTATGAGGTTGTTTGCAATCAATAGCAAAATGACCAGGAAGACCACAATTGTAGCACTTTTTGTCAGATGCTTTACCCTTCTCAACAACTTGATTCTCATAGCCTTCTTTCTTTTCAACATGCTTTGATCCAGTTGATTCACCTTGTTCATAATTCTTGGAATGATAGTGTTCCTTCTTGGGAAATGCACTTGTTGAAGAAGTGCGGAGATTGTTATTTGTAGGCCTCGCTTTGTAGAACTTTTTCTTGAAATGCTTAGTTACCGCGGCAAGAGCTTGATATAGTTCATCTGAGACACCTTCTCTTGTAGCCATCATATCATCTCCCTCTTCATCAGATGAAGAAACAACCACCATTTGCCTTTTAAGAGCTTCAGAAACCTTCTTTTCAACAATCAATGCCAAAGGATCAGAACTTGATATAGTTCATCTGAGACACCTTCTCTTTTGTTTGATGAAGCTTTGTTTAGAACTTGATGTTCATTGAGTTTGAAGGATTCATGAAGATTATGGATGGTGAACTTGGCCAGATTTTGATGTTGCTTAATCTGTGTTCCAAAATCTTCCCATTCAGGATCAAGAGCTTTGATGAATTTGATGTTTAACTCAATCTCTGATTTCTTGACATTGTTCTTCCTAAGTTCATTTATGACATTGCAGAATCTACAGTAGACAGCCTCTAGAGATTCATTTGGCAATTTGCTGAAGTTGTCAAACTCAGTCAACACATTTGTCAATCTTATTGTTGAAGTCAGGTCAGATCCTTCCATTTGTCTTGCCACCTCATCCCATATCTCCTTGGTTGTATCATAAGAATCAACAGAACCATAGATTTCATCTGGTAGTGCTTTGTATAATCATGATCTAGCTCTGTTATCTGCAGCTGTTCGATCTTTTTGTTCAGCATTCAAAAGATCAAGAGTGAGTATTGCACCGGTAGTGGGATGGCGATGAACTGCAAGTTCATTAAGAATGGAATCTTTAAGTAGGTGAGCATTTGGTTGACATTCCACATAGTCCATGAATCTTTTCTTCCATAGTCCATAGGAACCACGGTAGAGAACTGGAGGTCTTGTATCGGAACCCAATGCCAATGCTTCACGAGAAGCCATTTGAAAGAGATTTGTTTTGAAACTTGAAATGAGAGTTTGAAAAAAAAATCAGGAAGTGAAACGATCTTGATGAAGATCTATCTAGGTGAAGATTGTTTTTGGAAGATCATTCTAGATTTGAGAACAAAGGCAAGACGATTGAATGGAAGATCGCCTTGGAAGAAATTCAGTGGAATTTGTCTAAGTATGAAATGAAATTGAAATTGAGATATGTTTTTGGATTTTTGAAAATGAGAATTGAAATTGAATTAAAGGAATTGAAAATGAAAAATTGAGAAATGAAAGACTTGGAAATGCAACGATCTTGTTTAAGATCGTCTTAGAAATTTTGAAGGGAAAATGAGACGGTCTTGTGATGAAGATCGTCTTGGGGTACTGAGAAATTTTCTAAGTAATTTTTGAAAAATGTAGCAGCCGTTGGGTCTTGGTTTTGCAAGAGTTCGACATCAAGATAAAGGACAAAAAGGGGGCAAAAAATGTAGCAGCCGACCATTTAAGTAGGCTCGAAAACCCTCACCGTGAGGAGTTGCAAGAGCAGAAGATTAATGATTATTTTCCTAGAGAGTTTTTGATGCAGATTGGAGTTAAGGAAGCACCTTGGTTTGCTGATATTGCTAACTATCTTAGTGCAGGTGTGATTCCTGAGGAGATGTCATCTCAAGAGAAGAAGAAATTCTTTTCCGAGATTAAACATTATTTTTGGGACAATTCATTTTTGTTTAGAATTTGTGTAGATGGCATGATAAGGAGGTGTGTGTCGGGAGGCGAAACCCGACAAATTCTTGATGATTGTCACCATGGGCCAACCGGTGGTCATTATGGACCGTCTGTCATAGGTAAGAAAGTGTATGATGCTGGATTTTATTGGCCAACGATTTTCAAAGAGGCGCAAACTTTGGTTGAAGTTTGTGATGTGTGTCAAAGATAAGGTAACATTTCCAAACGTGATGAAATGCCTCAAAACTTTATTCAAGTATTTGAAGTTTTTGATGTTTGGGGCATAGACTTTATGGGACCTTTTCTCCCATCGAATAGGAATTTGCATATCCTTGATGCTGTTGATAATGTTTCTAAGTGGGTCGAGGCTAAAGCCTTGCCAACGAATGATGCACCTGTTGTCATTCACTTTTTGAAACAACTTTTCTGTAGATTTGGAGTGCCCAAGGCCTTAATAAGTGATCGCATAAGCCATTTCGCGAATCACTAACTCGCTAAGGTGCTAAAGAGGTACGGTGTCACTCATTGTTTTTCAACCTCATATCACCCGCAAAAACGAGTGGCCAAGTTGAAAATACCAATCGGGCATTAAAAAGAATTCTTGAGAAAACCATAGGAGATTACCCAAAGTCTTGGTCCACCAAGCTTGACGATGCTCTATGGGCATTTAGGACCGCCTACAAGACACCGATTAGAACTACCCCATTCTGGTTGCTTTATGGCAAGACTTGTTATCTTCCTATTAAAATTGAGCATAAGGCCTATTGGGCACTCAAGAATTGTAACATGGACTTAGTTGAGGCTGGTGAGTTAAGATCATTGCAATTAAATGAATTAGATGAACTTAGGTTGTATTCTTATGATAACTCTAGACTTTACAAGGAACGAACCAAAGTGTGGCATGACCGTAGGCTTAGAAAAAAGGATTTTAAAGCCGATGATAAAGTTTTGTTGTTCCTTTCCAAATACAAGTTCAAGCAACCAAAGTTGACATCTAGGTGGATCGGCCCTTTTGTGATCAAACATGTTTATCCATCTGGTTATGTCGAATTGTTTAAATTAGATGGAACTACTTTTATTTTCAATGGTCACAGGTTGAAGCTCTACCATGAAGAGGAAGAAAATGTGGGAGTTGTCTTTGACGAGCTTCCATTTTTCGAAATGACGCTACGAAGAATGACTAAGAGTCTAGCTAAAGACTCATAAATAAATTAAGCGCTTCGCGGGAGACAACCCGTGTTTTGTGTTTTTGTGTTTTTATTTAATTTTGTCATTTTTCATGTTTTTAAGGTGTTTGTATCGAGATTTGCATGTCTGGAGGCTTTCCACGCGCACCGGTAGATTGATCGCGGACAATCCATGAGGTAAGTGTGGGGGGAAGACTGCGACGCAGTCCATACACTGCGACATAATGTTTGCTTCACTCCAAATGCAACGCAGTTTTACCAAACTTCGCAGCAACCAAACTCTCTGGAATTAGACTGCGCCGCAGTCCGGTTAATGCGACGCCGTCACGTAATGTGCAGGAAATTTAAAAATCTAAAAATAAAATAAAAAATAAAAAAATAATTCGAAATTCAGATTTAATAAAACTGCAACGCAGTGTGTGAACTGCGTTGTAGGCCAAGTCAGATCGGGTCAAACGAAATAAGAGGGTAGGGTTGTTTCACTTTTACTCTTTACTTAAAAATTTCAAAACCCTTTTCTCTCTAACTCATCAAACACAGCCTACCCATTGTAACTTCTTGTCTTTATCTTGTTTCTCATCATCATTACTCGATCCGGAAAGGTTGGTAACTTCTTCTATTTCTTCTTTTCTTGATTAATACTTCATTGTATTTTCAGGATTGTTATGGTAAAAAAATTAAGAAGGATTTTGTTCATAAAGGGGTGGGTTGGTAGATTGATGGTTAGGTTGATGATGTTTGCCTTCAAGATTGAAATATTTGTTGAATTTGGATTTGCAAATCAAGATGGAATTTGATGTTGTTTATAATTAGGGTTATTGATTGATCAACATAATTTTTGAGATGAACCCTACATGTGAAAGATATAGATTGTTTGAGTAATATGATTTCTGTTTAGTTGTTCATCCTCGACCCCTGCCTAGATTTGACATGAGTGCGACGTAGTGATTGAACTGCGCCGCAGTTCTTAAAAGAGGGTGAATGCGACGCAGTGTGACACTGCGCCACAGTGTTAAAACAGAAGATTCTACTGCTTCGCAGTCTAGCATGACTGCATTGCAGTCCTACCCTGTTCTGGCCTGACCTTTTTTTTTTTTGGTTTATATATGGTTAATATTATATCAGGGTTAGATAATTATGTTGTTTTTCTGTTCTCTACAGCTCGAAGTTACAGGTGGACGCAACCCTAGGCGAGCTACTACTTCATCCAATCCGAGTGAGGGAACTTCAAACGTAGCTCCCGCTCAAGCACCGGTAGCTCCTGTTTCCGCATTATCTGACCACACATGGCTTACTTGGCCACGTGTTTCCCAACAAAAAAAGGTTGATTATAACGAAAAGTTAAAAAAACATCTTAGTAAAGATATTGAGGAGCTAAGATATGTTGTTGATAGTATGTTGAGTATGTTGGGAGTTCGGAAGGACATTACTGGTTTTATGCGTCTTGTTGGTATGGTTAATGATCCGAATGGTAATCCAATTTATCAGAATTTTAGTTTGTGGTATGATATCTTTAGGAATCGGGAACCAGTTTGTAAGGAGTGATGTCTAGAGGTTTATTCATCTATTGATGTCAGTACTATCAATAAAGTGAAAAATATTTTTGATGAGAAATGTATTTTCTTCCGATGTGGGGGAAAAGATAGATCATTGACTATTGCTGAGTTTGGGGTTGCCACAGGGATGTACAGTCAAGAGTTGTTGGATACAAATCCAGATTTTAGGAAGGTTTTGAAATTTGGTGCTAGGACCGGTATGGGATTTCCCGATGGTGATCAGAGGTCGTATTATAAGCAGATTTCTGGCGGGGAGGATTGGGATTCTAAGAAAGGGGTGAACACAATTCAGTCGCCTATTCTTCGTTTGTTTCACAAGATGATAGTGTATTTGGTTATACAACGGTCTAATCAAAGAGATAAGATTTATTTGGAGGATTTATGGCTATTGAGATTGTTTCATGAGGGTGCTTCATATAGGACAACTTGTGCTCCTTACATTGTGGCGAAACACATGGGTACCCGGGGTATGATAGAGCAAACACTGAATATAACTTGAGTTGGAAGCCGATGAAACAGTTGGAGTATGTGGATTTGAAGAGGTTTGGATTACTTAAACGTCAGACTCACCGGGATCTTTATTCGTTGATTGACTTTGGTGATGTTGCCCCTGAGGGCGAAGAGGGAGATGATGGGGATGACGTTGATGTGGAGATGGATGAGGCGTCTGAGTAGTAGCCCGAGCCAGTACGACTCCTAAACGTCGTGCCACTACTACTGCGAGGGCTTCTTGTTCTTCTGCCGCCCACACAGGTTCATTGGATCTCTATACTCTTCAGTGAGTGATTGATCAGATGTGGACCTCTGAGCAGGCTTTTCAGACGCCGATGGATGATTTTAGACAGAGAGTGGGCGGTGATATGACTTATGTTGGTTCTGGTTTGGGCAGGGTGCTTTATGATTCCCGATGTTATCAACCTATGTTGGAGGCCCAGTTTACAGGACAGGAGTATCGCCCACCCTTAGTCATTCCAGCATATGATCCACCCAGCATTTTCATTACTCCGCAGAGGGTTGGCGGTAGTTTTTATTTCCCACCCGAGTGCCAGTACGAGGTGCCTCTTCCTTATGACCTTGGAGGACAGGGTCCAGATATGCCGGTTCGTTTTGGTAGTTATGCAGGTACATAGGCAGGCATGGACGCAGGAGGAACAGGTGCTTCAGAGCCCTCTTTTGCTGAGCAGGTAGTAGGATCATTGTTTGATGTTGGTAGCATTCCTGGATACCACTCTTACCCTCCTCCTCAGCAGTGATATGATTCCGGATGATGCTGTTGCTGTCTGTTTGTTTTGATGGCATGTATTCTTATTTGTTTTAACAATTTCCTTTCCGTACTTCTATTTCTTTTCAGTTTCATGGTCTGTATCCACCCCACGGGGTGATGAAACTTCGTATTTTACTTCCATTTTGTTTTTCAGTAGGGTTAGGATGATTAATGCTTAATGTTCTATTATGTTGGCTTTACTGTGTGTTCATGTTTGAAAGCGAGGGTGTCATGTGCATCTGCTGGCAGTAAGTTCAGCGCCCCTATTCTTGTTGGCATCATTCACGCATGGAACACCATTTATACCCGACAAGTTTTCTTGTTCTTTATCTTTCTTTTTGTTTACTTTCCCCTATTTCCTATAGTTTCTTGGACATTGAGGACATTGTCCAACTTAAGAGTGTGTGTGGGGGGGGGGGGTACATAGGAAAAAGTCGGGTATTTTTGAACTTTTGCATGCTTGTCCTTGTAGTTAATTGCTTTTGTCACCTAATTATAGAACTTAAATAAGCAATTTGACTACACCCTTGGTACAAATTTTAATATGTGGAATGTGTTTTGACTGATTAACGTGGCATCCTTTCTGGATTTATAACATTGCTAGCACGCTCAAAGCACAAAAACACCAAAATTGTGAGATTGTTGATTCATTGCTAGATATGATAGGTGTACGGTATTGGAATTATTAGCCTTGTAAATTTGTCCCTCTCATAGGCTTTTGGATTTATCCAGGAGTAAGGGTTATATTTTAGAGCTCTGAATTGTGATGTGCAAGTTTGAGGTTGATTTTCCATTTCCGGATTATTTCATTTGCTATGAGTGTGCCGATGATTGTGTTGATTGTAGAACTTGTCTTGGTTGATTGTTCCGTGGTTTTCTAGATGATGAAGAGGCAAATTTAGGATAAAACCTTTGTTCTTTGTTTGTTCACCCCTTGTTTCGTAAAATTTGTTAAATGTGCATGTTTTGTTAATGTGCTTAGTAGCTAACTACACTGGTTAGTGAACCACCCGTTTAGACCCTTATGTTGCACTAGAAACAATAGAAAACATGTTGTCATTAGCATGTTCTTTGTTATTAAATCAACCTAAATATACACCTTTCCTAGCCATACCGATAAAAAAAAAAAAGAGAGCTTGGGCTATCAGTTGGTATTTCTTACTTTTTGTCGAATCATTTTTGTAAGTTGGTTCATCAATAACACCAACAAAAGGTTCATTGTTTCTACAAATTATCAAGTTGAGTTAGTACATCTTTATAACCAACAAAAGGTTTATAATGTTATATTTTTCGGTTATCATATTTGAGTTGACACGTTCGTTTAAGTCAACATGGTTAGTTTGGTTGATAAGTAGTTTAATTGCCATACACCAAAATGGTGTCGGTTGTTATCGTTCTATTGGGGGGTATTGTCAGGAAAACTTCTTGGGATTTGGACCGTTGGCAACTATTGACATAGGATTGTTTATGGACTAGACTATATGTGAAAACTTTGTTTAATGTTGTGTTAGTTCTTTGTAACATTATTTGTTTACCCAAATTTCCATACCCTGTTTAAATACCCTGTTAAGCCTCAGATTTGTTACAACCCTTAAAGTCCTCTTCTGATAGACGTTATAGGGCGCTAGCGCCTTGGCGATGAAGGAACGAACCTAGTACAAGCCTATTGTTAAAAGATTATGCATCAAGACTTGGTTTTGAGTGTTTATTCAAATATTTAACCCCAAAGTAAGTTAGATGGAGTAGGATAGGCGAGATATCACTTATTCGTTTCTCTTGTGCTTAGTCGTCTTATTAAGGCTTGTGTATCAGTTGAATACTGTCAAACATTCCGGTTTTCATTTAAGATTAAAACTGCTAACCATCTATTCTCATATTAGATTATGGCTGAGCTTCTTTTTGATTACTGAAATGTGGTTCCATGATGTACCTAGGTTTTATTTGTTTTCAGCATGGAATTGCTTGAGGACAAGCAAAGCTTAAGGATGGGGGTATTTGATATGTCGGACTTTATACCCATTTCCCACGGCTTAGTGAGTTGTTTTTAGGTGGTTTAAGAGTCATTTTCATATATATTTGGTATGTTTATGGTATTTGTTAGTGTTTCAGGTAATTAACAGGTATTTAAGCGTTATTTTGGAGAAAACGATGTTTCTAAACTTAAACGAGTGCTTACGGACGTTTTACGAGGCACAAAACTGAAGTTGGAGGTTGGTCAAAGCAAGTCAAAGTTGGTCAACCGAAGACTGCGACGCAGTCATACAACAGAAATATTAACTGCTTCACAGTTTTGAGAAACTGCGTCGCAGTGGGACCAAGCACGAGTCAGCCAAAAGTCAAAGTCAACGCAAGTCAAAGGGAACTGCGACGTAGTGTACAGACTGCGACGCAGTTTTATGCGGTTTCGGTTTTTAATTTTGGAAAACTATAAATAGAGAGCTTAATTATCCCTAAACCCTAACTTTCACTTTCCAGTCGATTTTTAGAGTCTTTGAAGCAGATTTTCATCCGATTACTTTTCTTCGAAGAACTTCATTACGATTGGATTTATTCCGTTATTCGTTTTCATTCCTTTGTATTCGGTAACGATGAATTCTTTTAATTTGATTTGTTATTCGTATATTAATATGAGTGGCTAGTCGCCTTTTTCATCCATCTTGATGGAGTAAGACAATATGTAAGGATTGCACTATTTTTATAATTCTAAGTTGATTTGATTTAACGTTGTGTCGAGATCTTCGCTTATTAATTCTTTGTTATTTAATTATTGATTGCGGATAGTTATTGCATGATCTTAGTGGTAACTTATGTTGTGCAGAAGTTATTTTGATTGCTTGGTTAGAAGCGATTGTTTTTATGACGGGTACGGTAGAAATTAATTAATAGTTAATAAGAGTTAACGGGTTAATGGTTGGGTACAATTAATCAATAGGCACAATTGTTATCTAATTAACCAAAACCCATTGTTAAACTAGCAAAGTTATAAAAGAAGTCTTGAGGTACCGGTCTTTGTAATGGAATTAGTTTATACAAGAGAGTCAAATGAAGTTATTAACTTGACGGGTACGGGATTGGTGCTTAATTTGAATCTCGGTAATTTAATCAATTAAACTGGATTTGAACTTTATTTTATTTGCAATCTGAACATGTTCTCAAGCGAAATCAAGAAGGATGCCTTTTAAATTATTGTTTTTAAAATCAAACTTTCTCTTGCGATTAATCGTGCGGGATTACTAACTCTTTTACTACCTATTTGCAACGTGGCAATTCGGCCACAAAACCCCCCCCCCCTTTATTTGAATCATTTCATTTGAACAATTGCTTTACAAAGTCCTTGTGTTCGACCTTGGATTTACTGAATCTACTATACTGCATACGAACGGGTTCGCTTCTTGTAAGTGTGTTGTAGTCAGTCTTTTCGTAATTCGTGTTTATAAATTTTATTACTCGATTTAACACATCAAAGCCTCATGTAGATACTTAGTTATCACTGGATTATTAACCTGTGGTAACAAACGGTAACTGAAACCCAAAACTTCAAGTGAGCAAAATCCAATAGCCATAAATTATTCTTTGTTATTTTTGTATGAGTTTTTTTTTAAACAGCAAATTTTTATGAGTTTTAACAGTCCCCAAACATAAAACCCAAAGATAACCCTATGGCCAAATGCTATTACTATTGTGACTTGTGAGTCAAAGCCAAAGCCGGCCAAAAGCAGCCCACCAAGATGAACCAATCCAAAATAAATTCCCCAAAACCAATGCTAAGAATTATAAAATTTAAATGACTCACTACGTAGGTTATTGGCAGAATGGCAGCCATATTTAACTCTCACAAGACAATTCCACCTTAAAGGCGGAAAGTAAATGGCACATTGGCACGGGCAATGAGACTTCAAAATCATTGAGCCAACATAATAGAAGACTAAGCCCACCACTGACCAAAATCCGAAATTAAATAATTTTTAGGGTTAATATCACAAATGACCCTGAGGTTGTCGAAATTAGCATTTTGCACCATGTGCTCGGATATTGTCACTAGGTACCCATGTAGTTGCATTTTTGTATCACCAGTCACCCCTCCCTTTAATGTCAGTCTAATTCCCTCCGATAATGCCCTCTTATGCATCCCACGTGAGGGTATATCTGTCCATTTACCTCATAACACCATCTTATCTTCTTATCTTTATATCTCAGATCTAAAGCAACTTCTAAAACCTTAAGAGTGCGTTTGATTGGGAGAAATCCAGGGAAATGAAAAAAGATAGAGAAATAAAATATAGAGAAATGAAATTAACTGAGAAGACAAAGAAATGGACCTGAGAAATAACCAATATACTAATTCCTTCGTTTGGTATTAATAACAAATAAATGACATGTATTTTCATTTTGCCAATGTCATAAGTTTATCTGTCTTCAAAGTTTTTAACATAAACATATATTTCCATCTAAAAACATATACATATACAATCTTACAAGCTAATAAATATTATCAAAAAATATTCAAGGTAAGTCATAAAAGATAAAAGATAGACCATCTTCTATGAAAATTTTTACAAACCCGCCTCTAGATATATATTCCAAAGCTTAAAAAAACAAAAAGAAGCATAACACACTAGTATCATGTCTAATCAAGACCACATCACTATTAACTTGCAACTTGTACTCCATTCTTCTCATGACAACTTGACTAAAACCTTTCGACACCATAGTTAACTTCATACATTGTTGTGTCTTGCCCTCCATTCATTAAACATGTTGTTAGAAAGGCTATCTCTACTATCATTCCATACTTGCGATGTCTCAACAGTATTGAGAAGATCATCATGATCATTTGCGTTTTGTGTTTGATTAATTGGCACTTCATCCTCACAAGGGTCTTCATCCATTTCTGTCCGTATGAAATAATGCATCAAACAACAAGCAATAATGATACGTGGCATCGATTCAATTGGATGGAAACAAGTATCATGCAAGATAGCTCATTTAGCTTTAATCAAACCAAAAGCTCTCTCAATAACATTCCTTGCGGACGAGTGTTTTTTATTATATAACTCCTTCTATGTGGTAGGCGGATTCGACCAATAGTTAATATGGTACCGTTGACCGCGATAAGGAGTCAGAATGCCATCACCATTTGTATAACGGACGTCACATAGATAATATGTTCCTAATAGCAAAAATAAAATAAAAATTTATATTTATAAGCATATAATCGGATATATATTCATAAAGTAGTTACATGAATGATATTCTAACATACCATGAGATACTCGAAGACCTTGTGGCCTACTGATAGCATCTCGAAGCACTCAACTATCGGCTGCATAACCATCCCATCCAGCCAATACATAAGTAAACATGAAGTCTCTTGTACATACCGCAAGAATATTGGTGCAAATCGAACCTTTTTGTGTTCGATAAGGTTTTCTATCAACAACAGGGATCCTAAAATTTATGTATGTCCCATCTAATGCACCAAGACAACCCTACAATAACAATAAAAATGGCTGGTTAATAAATATCATACATAATACTATTTTCATAATGATGTAAACGACTAACCTTAAACCATTTCCACCTCTCACCCATCTCATCATTTGGAACAGGGACAGGTGTCACGTAAAACTCTTTGCGTACCCGACATATTGCATCTAACACTAACTTGAAATATCAGCTTATAGTTTCACCGGATCTCTCGAATCTATTAATAATAACTCGGTTTTTTCCATTATGAGCAAGCGTATGTAAGAACATTGCAACTTGCTCATTAACTAACATGTGTTTGGTATTGCATAGTCCTCCTTTACTTTCAAGCAATTTACAAAGTTTTCAAAATGCAAGTCAACTCATTCTAATAGTAACAATGCTCGCAATATCACTTTGATAAACTATTCTCCACATATTAGCACATCTACTATCAAAGTTCAGTAGATATCTCCTACGAAGTGTTCTGGACTCGATCATATGATTAATGATCAAACAACCCGATACAAACCATCGAGCCATAGTAGACAAAGGTAATCTTGCCATCTACAAATCAGTACCTATTTAACAAAATATAAACTAATCAAAGACTTAATTTACAAGCATTACACAAATATATATAAACCATTGCTACTGATTGTGAACCCTTTATAAATCTAGTAACCCATACGAAAAGCAAATGAAAGTATCTATTATAAAGATTATCTTGGAATGCTTCAAATTAAAACTACTCGAGTTGATTAATTACATGGCAACACAAAAGCATAAACAATAACATAAAAGCAGATGTTGTTCAAAATTTTACAAAAAATAAAATAAAATAAAATTAGAAGTAAAATACCTACAATTAAAATGAAAATCAGAATCAAATCAACAATCAAATAAAGACATACCATCAATCGATTATGGAGAAGATGAAATGATAAAAGTGACGATTATAGGTCAGTATGTGTAGACATCGACGGGGTGGGAATATAATAGGGAAATAAATCGCATGAGAAAGAGGATAAAAAAGGGTTATACCTTCTTTGAAAGCAATCTAAATTTCTCCGTAAGAAAAACACGGAGAAATCTTGTGAGCAAATATCATTTCTTTCTAAAATGGATGGAAATGAAATTACATAGAGATGGTTTTCTCGGGACTTGTATTTCTCCGTGCAGAGCAACTCTCTGACCAACCAAACGACGGAATTGGTTTCATTTCCTTTTCTATGGCTTCAACTCACCGTTCCAAACATGCCCTAAATCTATACGAAAAATGCAATATATATGTATACATCTTTCCAAAACCATATACCTACATACACCTTAAATCTATACATATATCTATTTTTATACATACATATACATCTATTAATATATAGGGGGAAGGGAATATGAGGCTGTTAGGCACCTAAGTTGGGTGAAAAAACCCTCGCATATCTTTTTTTAAACCATAAAAATCATGGCGGACCAAGCATTTATTCAAAATATTAAAATATTGGTATGTGAGGGTTTTTTCACCCAAGTTGGGTGCATAACAGCCCCATACTCACTTTTCTCTAATATATATATATATATTGTAACACCCGTCGTTTCAAAATATGGATTTCCAAAAACTTTCGCCTAACGGCGTTAAAGGAATGTGGAATTAAACTTTAAAAGTCCAAACTAGCAAAATCTGTTTGGTTTATTCATTAGATGGTGTTACTAGCCATATCATCAAAACAAATCTAAATGGGAATCCATCGGTGGCCCAACATTATACAACCGACATTATAGTAAATGCAAATCATAAATATCTAAACATAATGAACGTCTAATGCGAGCAGCCACTATGGGTAACTACAGCCAGCTTCAAGATCATCTACCCATGCCTCACATCTTCTCACATCTACCTGCTCACTATTGTTACACCTAAGGGCACAACACATTTTAAAAGAGCAAGTGTTAGCTAACGAATTAGCTAAGTAAGATAACACATAGTTTAAAAAACGTTTGTCCATTTAAAACATTATATAAAAGTCATAATTAACTCGTTAAGGCACATATCAGATCAATGCATCACATCATCCATAACATATCATCGCATCAAACATCATTATAACAGGTTGAATCACTCTAGATATGATGCACGGGGAAGGCTCTAAGGTAGGGGTACCCGTCCCGAGGACGCGATGGGGACGGAAACGCATAGGGTACTCCATAGGGACGTTTCCTATAAGTACCAAGATTATAGGGGACGTATAGATGTCGTTTCCTAAACGTTTCCAATTAAAAATGATCTTCAACTCTAATGATGATGATTGAATATAAAATGATGATGATGCGAAGAAGGTAGAATGATGAATGATGATGATGATGCAGATCCCATAAAGAAGATAGAATAACTTGTCAGTGACTGTGTTTGTATGATGGAGAACATAGAATGATGATGATGATGATAGAAGTGATAATTAATAAATATCTTCTCTTTTATCCTACTATACAGTTTTAATCCCCTCACTTTTTAACTTCTACATATTTACAACTTTAGCCCTTTAACTCAAAATTATATAGATAAAGTTAGAAACTAATACAATTCAACGCTAATCATTTTAAATTTGTTACGTAACCTCAATCTTGTAACACTTTTGATGATCATATCATCTTAATTAGTTATACTTTTCAAAGATTTAGTATTTTTTTAGTTTACACTTAACATCAATATATATTATTTGTTTTATTTTAATTTTTTTTAAATATATTCTCTTTTTTTTATATTTTTGTATTGCCGTATCTTTGCAGTACCTGTATCTTGAATTTTTTAGTTTTGCTGTATCCCGTACCCGTATCGTCCCCGTACCCCGTTGCCGTACCCGTTTCCGTGCAACCTAGATCGTCGTATAGTGTGACATAAGTCACTTACATTAGGCGTGACATAAGTCACATACATTACCCGTGACGTAAGTCACTCATCACATATAAGGTGAAAGTTTGTGTGTAGGCGGTCATAAGACCTAACAGGGAACCTCACACCCGACTAGATAGATAAGTCTTACCGCGGTCCATCAATGTCATTAAGGAATGGCAAGCCAATACCTGAGTAATCCGTATGTACAAGACAAGTGGGGTTAGTAAAACCTCCTGTATTACTCTTCACATCTCACCTCGTAGAAGCGTACAACGTTTGATAACGTAAGTTACCGAGCTTTGCAAGTATTCCCGACTACCTATAATCAACATAGGACCGATTTATGAGTATAACGAGACTAAACTGACCTACAGTCTAAATACGTGTCTCATATCCTTTAATTACCGTCATTCCAAATAATAGTCTCTTTTGACTATTATCCTAGGAATTAGTCTCTCTCGGTGTACTCTCAACTTTTGTCTATTTATACACTATTACCCTATGAATTAGTCTCCTTTTTTACTATTACCCAAAAATTAGTCTCTTTTTTGACTATTACCCCAGAATATAGTCTCCTTTTTGACTATTACCTCAGAAACGGGTTTTACACCAGAAAAAGACTCTTTTAAGACCTAATTGATGATTTGGCACCATTAATTGCTCCATGAACGAGTTATTAACAAAAATGGATCATTAGGTCACATTAAACAACCATTCCTAACATCAAAACTAGATCAATTAACCACAAATGATTACCAACAACCCAATCCATTCTCCAAACCCTAACATCTGAATTAAATCCATAGAATTGATGCATATGATCACAAATCGAAGGGAAGTCACCTATATTACCTGTAGATGGTCACAATATTGAAAGATCTTGATCAAACTTCATTCAAACACCAAGAAATGGAGAAATTTGGATGGAGAATTGCCTTGAGAGTGAAAAGGGGCGGCTATGGAGTTCTTTCTTTCGTAATGTGTAGATGGATGGGAATTAGGGATGCCTAATTTTCATTTAACCCCTGGCCATAATCTCTTGATCTTGCACTTTTGGCCCCTTCACTATTAAACATCACTTTTAAGGATTAAACGACTAACGAGAATACTTACCGACACACTAAACACATCTTAAGCACATTAACATGTACATCATGAAGGCATTAAAGCCTCGCACATATAGAACATTAATCACATATAGGCATTAAATCTCATAGAGACTTAATGGACACGTAGTGTTGACTTAACGACTCAAGTCAACCGTTAATCAAAAAGTTCGGGATGTTACAATTACCTCTCCTTTAAGAGGATTCCGTCCTCGAAATCACTTTAGCATCACACAGGTGAGGATAGTTCTCCCACATCATGGACTCGGTTTCCCAAGTTAAGCTTTCTCTACGAGTATGCTTCCATTTCACAAGTACAAGGTCGATTTGCTTCATACAGAGCTTACTTACTTATGCCAAGAATCTTAAACGACTCCTATACAATCACTTTCTTGGCACCAATACTCCCATCTTCCAATGGAGTCACATTGGTTTCATCATCACCGTAGTGTCATAAATCCGAAACAGACCAAAACATGTGCCGCATATTATCTATAATCGGGAAAGATTATTTCAAACAAAACCTAAACATTTTCCTTACACCCAAGCACCACTTTAACACTTCACAACTCGAATGTAGCTTCACATCATAACATAGTGTTCATAGAATGGAAGAGTTTCCATGAATTCAATCGACTTTAGTGTTAACTTCTTTACTTGCTTCATCTTCATCATTCTTTTATCCATGGATACATGACCACTCTTCATGTGGTTAAATATGCTACCATCCAGTGATTCCATCATTCTCATCCTCACTTCATTCGGATCATCACAGACACAGTCTCACAAACACACACATGTCTTGATACATTTACAATTACGTTCACGACCGGAATTGTAACTGTATCCTTCCAAACATGTGTCCGGTAACCCTTCTATGCGTCACCTACTTATAACCCTTCAAGTATTCAGCATCAACTCTACTTGTCAAACTTCAAACTCATGTCCTTTAAGCCCGTGGGCTCAACAACATAATACAACACTCCATAGAAATCTTGTCAACTTCATTACTTTCTACACCAGTCAACACAAGTATGGCCACACAAACACGCTCACGTCATGATACGCTTGCAATTATGTTCCGGACCATAACTGTAGTTGTATCACTTCATGTGCATGTTAATTACAACATTTGCGTATCACATTCTTTCACCTACTCTATCCACGAAATCCTTATTATCCATTCAACATCTCATTTCCGTTGCGGTCCTTGTCACTAACCTCGTTGGTTGGACACCATTGACGGGACACCATTTCACCTAATCCAACAAATTTCCTTTCATTTCAACCACTTCACACATAAATAACTGTACACATTTAACAATTCCAGATCGGGAAATAGCACATCACTTCGGGGACCGTCTATCGTAGCAATAGAATAATCTAGTGACGGGGAAGCGAGAAACGGAAGAATAAAGGCTAAAAGCATATTATCATATCATCAATCACTCATCATATAGCCTTAATCCTACACTCTCACTCATCCCAACCCTGACCTAAAAACATCTCATCTTAAGGCTAAAGCTCAACTACTTAAGCCTAGCATGTCTGATCTTACGGTTTAAGTCCAATTCCTATGGCATACATATAGTCATTGGTTCACTTCAACCATTTCTCTGATACCAACTTGTAACACCCGTCATTTCAAAATATGGATTTCCAAAAACTTTCGCATAACGGCGTTAAAAGAATGCGGAATTAAACTTTAAAAGTCCAAACCTCCACCCGACTAGAAAGATAA
The DNA here is from genome assembly GCF_010389155.1 of Erigeron canadensis. NCBI lineage: Eukaryota > Viridiplantae > Streptophyta > Magnoliopsida > Asterales > Asteraceae > Erigeron > Erigeron canadensis. Next base: position 23,459,452 of record NC_057769.1, read on the forward strand.
GACTTACGGCGGTCCATCAATGTCGTTAAAGAATGGCACGCCAATCCCTGAGTAATTCGTATGTACAAGACAAGTGGGGTTGGAAAGACCTCTCGTATTACTCTTCACATTGTACCTCGTTGCAAGGAGCACCCAAGCAACCACATCAAGCGCACAACCCTGGCAATGGCATGTACGGGTTAAGCTTAACACTTTCATCTCTGTAAAATAGCTCGAGCATTTGCATCACATAAAGTTTAGGTGTTCACATTACCTAAACATAATCACGTATTCATCTTTTACGTTTGGGCCCTTAAACGTGCACATGTCATGGCAGCTTATTAAGTCTAGTAAACTAGATGAACAAGCCATGTATTCATGCACATTCTACATATCATAAACATATATTACATTTCAATTCACCTGAAGACATTACATAGCATTTCATAGCATATCATTATATCGCATACATTGTTACATCACGTACATTATCATATATCATTGCATATCGTATATCGTTACATATCATCTTTCATTGCATAACGTAGTTCATTACATAATGTATTTCATAACAACTCAAAGTATTTCATATCATATCATAACGCCACATATCTATGGGTAGCATTTCAGGTTTCAATGTGCATATACATAGCCCATATCACCTCCCGTATAATCCAGATTAACCATAAGTAAACAAGATACCAATTGGGAAGTTATTATATGAAAATCATGTTTTTGTTGAACCCTCGGCGTGTCAAAGTAGTGTATCTCACCTCGTAGAAACGTACAACATTTGATAACGTAAGTTACCGAGCTTTGCAAGTATTCCCGACTACCTATAATCAACATAGGACCGATTTATGAGTATAACGAGACTAAACTGACCTACAGTCTAAATACGTGTCACATACCCTTTAATTACCGTCATTCCAAATAATAGTCTCTTTTGACTATTACCCTAGAAATTAGTCTCTTTTGGTCTATTCTCAACTTTTGTCTATTTATAGACTATTACCCTAGGAATTAGTCTCCTTTTTGACTATTACACCAGAAATTAGTCTCCTTTTTTACTATCACCCCAGAAATTAGTCTCTTTTTTTACTATTTCCCCAGAAATGGGTTTTACACCATAAAAAGACTCTTTTAAGACCAAATTGATGACTTGGCACCATCGATTGCTCCATGAACGAGTTATTAACAAAAAAGGATCATTAGGTCACATTAAACAACCATTCCTAACATCAAAACTCGATCAATTAACCACAAATGATTACCAACAACCCAATTCATTCTCCAAACCCTAAGATCTGAATTAAATCCATACAATTGATACATATGATCACAAATCTAAGGGAAGTCACCTATATTACCTGTAGATGGTCACAATATTGAAAGATCTTGATCAAACTTCATTCAAACACCAAGAAATGGAGAGATTTGGATGGAGAATTGCCTTGAGAGTGAAAAGGGGCGTCTATGGGGTTCTTTCTCTCGTAATGTGCAGATGGATGGGAATTAGGGATGCCTAATTTCCATTTAACCCCTGGCCATAATCTCTTAATCTTGCACTTTGGGCCCCTCCACTATTAAACATCACTTTTAAGGCTTAAACGACTAACGAGAATATTTACCGACACACTAAACACATGTTAAGCACATTAACATGTACATCATGAAGGCATTAAAGCCTCACACATATAGCACATTAATCACAAATAAGCATTAAATCTCATAGAGACTTAACGGATACGTAGTGTTGACTTAACGACTCAAGTCAACTATTATTTAAAAAGTTCGGGATGTTACATATATATATATATATATATATATATATATGGCCGCCCTCCTCTCTTTACCCTCCCTCTTCTTTTTCAGCATCAATCTTCAAGACCTTTGTAAGGATCTGTTAGATCTACACATGGAAATTATTTGTTTAACCTAAAGCTATACGAAAAACGCAATATATATGTATATACTTGTATGGAATCTACCGAAAATATAAAAAACCAAAAACCATATATAGACACTAGATCTGGGTATCGTTTGAGGCTTTTCTTCTCCTTCATTTCTCTTGTATGTGAAGTCAGACCCTTAAAGGGTTAGGGTTTTCATGATTTTTCATGAAGTTCATGAGGTGAAACTTTTAAAAGCCAAACCCGAACAACATGGTCATGATGAAGTGGCACAAACTTCTAGTTCGTGAATAACTAGTGTCCTTGTTGAATTTCTTTCTATTTTCTTTTCTTCTTTTCTGATTTCCATTCCCGATCTGTTTTTTTGGTTTTTTCCTCTTCTGTATTTTGATCGGAGTGTGAATGTGGATGTGAAACAGTGTATATGTACATGCAAAACTCTGTGTGTGTGTGTGTGTGTGTATGTGTTAATAATTGTGTGCGTGTGTGAAATCAATGTATGTGTTGGTGTAAATCCGTGTGTGTGGGGGTTTCGATTTTTGTGTGTGTGTGTGTGAAGTTGGATTTGATAAAGAAGATGAAGTTAGATCTGATAAAGAAGATGAAGAGGAGCAGAGAGTGTTTTAGTTGTAAAAAGACGAATATACCCTCACGTGAGATGCACATGAGGGCATTAACTGAGTGAATTAGATGGATGTTAGAGGGATGGGTGACTCGTGATACAAAAATGTAACTACAGGGGCACCTAGTGACAATTACCGAGCATAGGGTGCAAAATGCTAACTTCAACAACCACAAGGGCCATACCATAGTTTTTAATATGCAACACCTCATAGTACATAAATTTCTTATAACACTTATAAAACTCCCAGATAATTTTAAAGATATAGATCTATGTTAGAAATTTATCTTCGGATTTACATTTCTAAAAAATAAAAGCTTCTCCTAAATGAACCAAACTCCACGATGATGGTTACATAGTTACACTTCACCAGTTTTTCCCACTTTAATAATTTCTAATTTAACCCTTTTTTTATATAAATAGTGATCTATACACCACTGGTTTTGACAAAGGAAGTGATATTTATACAACATAATTTAACCATCTAGACCAAATATGATTTATTTTATATAGTTGCATCTTCGGTCTCTCTTATTCTAGCAATTACAAGGTTTTATTTCAATTTTCTATATATTTATGTTTTGATATTTTAGTTTTTTTTATTTAAAAATTAAGTACTAAGTTTCATCATTTATCTATATTATTTATTTAACAAAACACTCTCTCTTGTTGAAAGTAACATGGATGGAAATATCTAAAATGTCTTTCCTTATCTATATTTTGTAATACTAACACGTTATCCGTGTAATGCGGCGATTTTCGTGACGGTGAGGATGTGGTGGTGGGGCAATTGTTGGTGGTATATGAGGTGTCGAGTGGTGTAAATAATTGATATAAAGGGTTATTGAAGATATTTTAAAAGTTAAATGATTGATAATGTAATTGTAAGTGAAAATATTTTAAGGGGTGCTAATTAAAAATATTACATATTTTTCAACACTTTCAAAAATAAAGTGCTATTCTTTTTATAATATAATATAGATATTTAGCACACCTTAGAATATGTTTACATACACTATCCCCTTAACATTAATAAATAAATTAAACTATCAATCATTAATCTTTCAAAATTTCTCCATTACTTAACCCTTTAAATCACTTACTTTTATATCAATTATGTACACCACTCGACATCGCCTCCACTAACAACAGTCTCCCTACCACTACACTTGTCGTCGTCACGACCAATACAGTATTGCACAGGTATGGTGCTTACAATTCACTTCAACCCTTTTATATTTAAACTTTATGTTACGGTAGGGTAGAAATCCCTAAAGTTATCCCAATTTAAGGGGTAAAGTTAGAATGATCTTGACCTTTCAATTAAAATCAAAGGCTAAGATTCAATTATTATTGAATCTTGATCTTTTAATTTAATTCAAATATTAAGATTTTTCTAACTTTAACCCTTAAGTTTGTAAACTTGAGAGAATCGTTACCCTATGACGTATATCGTATAGTTTGACCCGCTTGGCATGGGACACATGAGACTTCGTTATTCTGAAGTTTGAACCAACAAATTAAAACAGGTGAAATAAATGCACAAGATCAAATGCCAAGAAACCTTTTAACTCACTAAGGGGGAGAGGAGTGGCGATGGCATGGGGCGCGGCATGCCCAGCCCTTCGAAGGAACACCGGCGCCATCTCGATGGCATGAAAACGGCATGGATCTCAACGGATTATAAGCCCTGCGCGAGTTGAAGCAAAGAAAGACATTGGGAAGTGGGGCCACATGGTTTTGAACGTTGGGTTGGATAAAAGAAAAGTATGGATGGGAGTTTAATGAGTAATTTTTATGTTATTAATCTAGCGTTTATTTTTATGTGTCGAACAATTTAATTTTTATTTGTCTAAGTGTGTAATGAACTTTGTTTAATTTGAATATGTATGGTTTATGTTTTAATTTTAATGAAATATTTAAGTTTTTACTAAAAAAGAAAGTGTTTGATTAAATTAAATGAAAAAAAAAAAAAATTTTGGGAGGGTTAAGAAGGTCATGAATGTCATTGAAAATGGTTGGGAGGGATAGTTAGGAGGTTGAAAAAGAAAATTGAGTTGGAAGTATTTAATTGGTGGAATTTGGGAGGGATGGAAATTTGGGAGGCATAATTCCTCTTCCCCTAATAATATTGCCAAGCTACTAATTTAAAAAGTGATAATATGCACAACTTCTTTTAATGGTACACCATAATTTTTTCTTTTCAATGACCCTTTTAATATAAAACGAATTGTTAAATACATGCATATAAAAACCCTATAATACAAGTTTATAAATATAACAAAAACTAAATTGATAATTAAGGGTAGAGAATGTAAATGAAATCAAAATAGTAATGATGTAATTCTGAAACAAAATATACATTATTTCATCTTTTGTAATAATTTTCTGTAAATAAATTTGTTTCAATATTTTTTTGGTCTTCTATTTTTGTTACATATCAACACTTTGAGATTTTTTTTTAATTTAAGTCAAAAAACTGCAAAGTACAATTTTTGGTACATCATGTCTCTAATAAGTCAATCTATATATACTTTAAAGTATACATACACAATCAAACAATGTCTAAAAGGTTGTTTGATCAATCCTCGTTAATGTTTCTACCAATCCCCACAACAAATTTCGCCGAACAAGACTTTCTCTTCAAGTTGCCTAAAAGGTTGATCATTGGTCTTACCGCCTTGTTCATCTGGACGACGGCAATGATCATAGCTTTTGGTACAACATTACTCCTTGTGTTTGGAAAAGGGAACTCATGGATTCTTCTTTCAATAGGTGCATTGACATGCTTACCAATTACTTCTTTTGTGACGTTGCAGTGTCCACTTATTGGCTTATTGCAAACCTGATGAGGGCCACATATGGTCGTAGTATCTTGGTTAAAAACAGGAAATGTTGTCATGGTTTCTAAACCAATGACCAAAAAATGGCCTCATTAGCCCATAACGACTCTTCCAATACTTTTTTTTTTACTCCTAATGATTAATATAAAAAGGGGGTCAGAATAGCCTCCGCAGAAGATCGAGATGGTACTTGCTAAAGGAAAAGAATTTAAAGAATAGTTAAAGAAAAAAGGGAAAAGAGCTAAAAGAGTGCAACAACTAGGAATGGTGTATTATGAGCATGTGCTTGACATTCAATTGTATCTAGAATTAGTTACTAAACACTTGATCAGTCTAGTGCTTCAGAATGCTATTAAAACAAATAGTACGATTACACGATTCTTGACATGACCAATACATACATATAAAGGAATAAATGCACGATTCTTGACATGAGCAATACATACATATAAAGGAATAAATGACAATGAGTTGTACACGATTCTTGACATGAGCAATACATACATATAAAGGAATAAATGACAATGAGTTGTAATTTTCAATATGTCACTTACAGGGTGCCTAATGCCTTTGTCCCTGGGCTCATCTGGTGTAGAGGGACGATTCCATACCATTGGGTGGAACTCGTTCCTGGTTCGTCCGGTTGTCTCCTTTGAGGGGTTCAATTCGTTCCTGGAAGGACAAGTTGTGATGACCGATTTGTTTTTTTTCATATATATATGTATATAAATACATAAATAGATAGACGTCTGTGTGTGTTTACTGTTAAAAAAAAAAAGAAAGTATTACCTAAATTTTTCCTAGCGACAAGAAATCATCACGAAGAAGGAGGGAACGTTGGGGAAAGAATAAGGAGGGGATGTTGTTTTGGTCTTTTGTCCTTATTACACATTTTTCATTTTGTATCAATACTTTAATTTTAGTTTAAAAATAACCTAAACTAAATAATCTTTTTTTTTCTAAATATATTATTATTATTATTATTATTATTATTATTATTATTATTATTATTATTATTATTATTAATTTTGAATGTGTAGAATTTAATAATTGGTGGTTCCAAAAATATTACTTGAGGGATGAGGGCATTGGGTATGTTTTGAGAAGATTAGTCCTTAGATTGTTTTTTACTGATGTGATGCTGACAGAGACTAATCCTTGAGGGATGAGTCCTTGACATTGGGTAGCCTCTTATTTACAAATTATAAACAAATTACAAGGTTGTGGAGAGGAATCGGAATAGTACTAGAAAAATATGTTAACAACCTTATGACAGAAAATTTGATATATACTAGGAATTACAAAGAACTCTAGTACTACTTGTTGGAATATATAACAAATATCATTAAACACGAGTATGCAACGGAAACAAATAAAACCATGTAATCAAATAATTAACTTGAAATAGGATTAGGATTACCTCTTGATATAGATGATAGAGTAAAGAACTTTATGAGGATTTAAAGTAAATCTCTCTATGTTTACACACTAGACATCTCGTATATCGTATGCTAGTACTTTGATTACGAAGCCACAACCCGTTGTGTTTATCTCTAATATCAAAACCCGTGAAACAAAAATCAATTGTCTAACAAACCAAAGTGCAATTAATTCCAAGCATTAATTGTTGTAGTTCCATATTTGATTTTCAATGGCACAAACCGAACAACTCATAGTGGGTTGGTTCGGTCCAGTATAGAGAGAAAAGAAGGAGAGGGTTTTTATGTGTGAATTAAATGAATAAAACCTTTAGACTTAAGTCTCTATTTATAGGATCAATTCATAGAATTTTAATCTTGGTGACCAAGTAATCTCAAGGTAAAAAGCCTTGAGAATTTTTGGCCCCCTATACAAGGAATTAGAGTCCAACTCTAATTTCCTTATTTCACATTTAACCTCCTTTTAATTAATTAAATACAATTAACCCTTTAACTTATTTAAATTAATCATTTAAGTGATCAAACTAATTAATATATTACTTAAATATATTAATTAATAATATAGAGTTGCCGTGTCATTTTGTGTGACCCCGTAGGCTTAAATCATTTCCAGACATACGTGCATTTTACGTGATCATATTCTAACAGCTCCCACTTGAGCCGGTAGTAAATGAAGGTAATAAAGTAACCATCAAGTCAAAGGGGTCACACAAAATGATCAATAAAGTAACCTTTTACGAATTTCACTTAATGACGTCGATCCATAAAGTGATAAATTCGTTAGTATGGTAGTCCGATATGCATCATATAGATACCATGTGAGTTTGGTGGGACCGGCCATTACATATTCAAAGAATATAACCAATCACTTCGATTTGTCTTAGTTTAATTATATTCCCATATAATTAATCGACAATGGACAATTTAGAATATTTTAAAAATATTCAAGGATTAAACATGCAAATATAGGATACAATTAATATTAAATGAAATCAAACATATCAAGTACTTTATTTCATTATGAAAAATATAATTGTTTAACATCACTTATCCAAATACCAAAACAACAGATTTACATGAAATAACTAGCTAATTTAAGTCCTATGCCCTCGAAATGCCTTTCAAGCTTGGGCCTAACCAAAGCTTTTGTGAAAGGATCAGCTAAGTTAAAATCTGTGTGAACTTTGAGTAATTTGATCTCCCCTAGTTCGATCTGCTCACGAACATAGTGATATCTTCTAGCATAATGTCTGGCACCTTTCTGAGCTCCGGGCTCGTTGGCAATAATTAATGCACCAGTGTTATCACAGTACATATCATTGGGTAAGTCACTTGAGGGGATCACGTCAAGCCCGCTAATAAACTTCCTTATCCAGACTGCTTCCATTGCAGCTTCTGAGGCAACAATGTACTCAGACTCTGTTGCAGACATGGCAACTGTGGTTTTTAGCTCATAGCATTCCACCGTGTCTTCATTTAAATAATGAAGACATATCCCGACTGATATTTTGAATCATCTTTATCAGTTTGAAATCCAACATCACAGTATCGATTCACTTTGAATTCTGGATCAGGATTTCTTCCATACACCAAGAATAATTCTTAAGTAGCACACATGTACTTAAGAATGTTCTTAACAGCAATTCAATGATCTTATCCAGGATTTTGCTGATAGTGGCTAACTATATTTTGCGCGAACGCAATATCAGGCCTAGTGCATCTTACCACATACATAATAGATCCCACAGCCGAAGCATAAGGGATTTTTCGCATACGCTCCACCTTATTAGGTGTAGAAGCACCGTTCTTGCTAGATAAGTTAAGTCTTTCTTGCATAGTGTAAACCCACATTTAGAATTCTCCATCTCGAAACGCTTCAAGATCCTCATCAATATAAGCACTTTGACTTAATCTAAACAACCGCTTTGATCTATCTCGGTAGATCTTGATTCCAAGAATAAATGTCGCTTCTCCTAAATCTTTCATGGCAAAACACTTTCCAAGATGCGATTTAACATCTTGCAACATTGGAATGTGTTTTCCTATGATCAATATGTTATCGACATATAAGACAAGGAAAGTAACATGACTCCCACTAGCTTTGCGATATACACATGGCTCATCGGGATTTTGAACGAAACCAAACTTTTTGATTTCTTCATCAAACCGCTTGTTCCAACTTCTTGATGCTTGCTTTGGTCCATAAATGGACCCTTGAAGCTTGCATACTTTGTTGGGATGTTTTGGATTAACAAAACCTTCAGGTTGATCCATATAGACTTCTTCATCCAAGTAACCATTCAAGAAGGCAGTCTTAACATCCATTTGCCATATCTCAAAGTCATAGTACACAGTTTTGGCTAAGAGAATCCTAATAGCTCTAATGTTCGCAACCTGAGAAAAGGTTTCATCATAATCAACACCGAAACGTTGAGTGTAACCTTTCGCCACGAGATGAGCTTTATAGGTGTGTACATTTCCATCCATGTCAGTCTTCTTCTTGAAGATCCACTTACACCAAATAGTTTGAGCATCTTGTGGAAGATCAACTAAGCTCCAGACTTGATTGTCTTTCATGGATTTCATTTCCACCTTCGTAGCTTCAAGCCATTTGTCATATTCCGGATCTGATAATGCAGCTTTGAAATTTGGAGGCTCATCGAGATCTCCTAAAACGTTTTCTTCTACCATCAGACATAATCTGTTCGTAGGACGTCTTGTCCTTTCGGACCTACGAAGTGGAATCGCTTCATCTTCATCGACTTGAGGTTCATCACTTTGAACATTTCCCCCCCCCCAAGTTGATGAATGCTAGGAGCTACAGAAGGTGACACATCTTCCTCTTGAGTTTCATCAAGTTCTACAACCCTCCCACTATTCTCTTGAGCTAATTTCTTTTCAAAGAATTCAGCATATCGAGCAACGCGAACAGTGTTTTTGGCGGGATCATAGAAGTCGTAACCCATCGTTTCCTTAGGGTAGCCGACAAAGATGCACTTAGTAGTTCTGGGTTCAAGTTTGTCAGGCGTATCACGCTTCAAAAGTGCCTAACATCCCCAGACTTTTAAGTAAGACAGGTTAAGGACATTTCCATGCCATAATTCATACGGTGTCAAACCTTCTTGGTTGGAACCATATTGAGAATGCGTACAGCAGTTTCTAGAGCATAATCCCAAAACGAAGATGGGAGAGTCGTAAGGGTCATCATAGATCTCACCATGTCTAGCAAGGTTCGATTTCTCCTTTCAGACACTCCATTATGCTGAGGAGGAGTAAGTTGTTAGACAATTCCACACACTTTTAGATAATCCTTAAACTCTTGGCTTAAGTATTCACCACCGCGATCCAAACGAATAATCTTGATGGTTTTGCCGAGTTGATTTTCTACTTCATTTTTAAACTTTTATGAATGTTTCAAACACTTCATGTTTATGTTTAGGCAAGTAAAAGTAACCATAACGACTAAAATCATTCATAAAAAATGATAAAGTAGCTAGCATCTTTCCTTAACTCATGTCTAAATCGGCTACATACATCCGAATGTATTAGTCAAAGTAGTTCCTTAACCTTTTCCGATTTTATGCGAAAAAGGTATGTTAGAAATCTAAAATGGTGTTCAAATGTAATTATTTTAATAATGGAAGGAGTATTAGTGAAAGTTAGTCAAGTGTATAAATACTCCTCTCCATACCTAAAATTGTAAGCCTTTTCCCACATTTATCCTAATCATTTCATTTCACTCTAATTATTCTCTCTCCATCTCCATCTTCAACCTCCATACACACACAAACACCTTTTCACACACTAACTCCATTATTGCACAAATCAAGCTCAAATTCAGTTGTTACAAGTGGTATCAGAGCACAATCAGTTAATCTGAACGATCCATAGCTCGATTTTGTGCAATTCTCATCCAATTTTCGAATTTTTATTCCGAAACCGTTTTAGTTCATCAACTGTGGGATTTTGCTACAATTCATTTCAATCTGAATTTTGTATACCGTTAGATGCGCACTGTGATTACGAATCCATCGGTATATCATTTGTGAAATTTCGTTGAGATTTGAGCGAGTTATCATTGATTTACTTTTCGAAGTTTACCAAAAACGTTTTTGTGTTACTGCTGCTGCTGTTCGTATTTCAAAGGCAGATTAAACAAGAATCAAATTTCATAGTGCAATCCACGTTTTTTTTTTTTTTGCTGATTGGATCACGAAATTAATTCATCAAAGTGATAGTGGGAGACAAAGTGTACTGTTGATGTCAGATCTGTTCTTGTGAAAAGTGAACTGTGATTGGTTGTGTGATAATAAATCAAGACGATCTTGTTTTTGTTTGGTGTCTAGGACGATCTGTAGTAGATCGTTTCATTTTTCATTCAAGACGATCTTGCTTAAACTATCACTATTATTGTACTATTTTGACTTGTTTATTGGACTACTACTTCATAATGGTTGATTCCCTAGTTTCGAGTTCAAAAAGACATGATAAACATGAAGACTCATATTCATCATGAGGGGAAGAAAGAGAACAATGAAATCGAACAACCTTAATGTTTTCTTGAAATTTGATGGGAAAAAGAAGAATTCATAAGTTGAGGGGAAGAAAGATAAATTGTTGACTAAAGTGATCCCCAAATTATTCTTTGAAGATAGTTATCGCCAACATGGTGAGTACGCCGCGGGTACACCCTATACATAAGCGTTGGTGGTACACAAATATGATTGTTTGATTGAGGGGAAGTTTGTGATGAAAATGATGTTTGTCCAAATGCTTGAAGAGAGAGATTCATTAATTAAGGGGAAGTGTGACAAAGTTAATTTGTCAAGAAGAGGCTTTCATTTTCAAATCTAAAGAGCCAAGATCAAGTTTCCGCAATGCTTATACTCTAAGAAGTTCAAGACTTAAAGATACATCTTTAAGGTAAGTGTGAAGATTAAAGATGTAAAGTCAAGTTTGATGGAAGATCTTGAAGACAATGAGAAAGCTTCGAAGACCTTCATCAACAAATTCGTATTTATAGATGATATCATGTATGAATTACATTTCAACACCAAGGGGAAGAATGTTAGAAATCTAAAATGGTGTTAAAATGTAATTATTTTAATAATGGAAGGAGTATTAGTGAAAGTTAGTCAAGTGTATAAATACTCCTCTCCATACCCAAAATTGTAAGTCTTTTCCCACATTTATCCTAATCATTCCATTTCACTCTAATTATTCTCTCTCCATCTCCATCTTCAACCTCCAAACACACACAAACACCTTTTCACACACTAACTCCATTATTGCACAAATCAAGCTCAAATTTAGTTGTTACAAGGTATTCTTGTCATCTTGCCGAAAACACAAGACATGCATTTTTCAATGTAAGATCCCTTTACGTTGAAGTTTTCAATGCTTTTCTTGCTAACGACAATTTGAAAGACACACATTTATCAAACGATTCATCATTTGATTTATAAGATATCTTCGCATTGAAGACTTTTAATGTGTTTCTTTCCAAAACCACGCATTTATCAAATGATTCATCATTTGATTTGTAAGATATCTTCACATTGAAGACTTTTAATGCGTTTCTTGCCAAAATTAAACAAAATGACAATGTCAAAGATAGATAGATAGAGTCCAAGTTAACTCGACTCTTTTGCTATTGAATTATTCTTTGGATCTCATCAACACTAATAATTCAGTTAAGAAGATATTTGAAGAACTGGTTAAACCAACTTGCTTTTTCTTCTTATTCAACTCAGCTAGATACTCAGGACAATTCCTTTTCCAGTATCTTACTTTAGCACAGTGATGACAAGCCTGGTCATCAGCCGTATGCTCCTTTTGCCAAAGGGTCTTTTAAGGTTTTGAGACAAAACACTTTGTTTTCTCTTACCAAAGTTCTTGCCTTTAGCTTTACGGTTGTTTTGTTTTCTAAACCATTCCCCCCTTGATCATAAGAACTTGGGGTATCTCAAATTTCTTGGAAGGTTTTCCTCATACTCAATCAACTTGATATGAAGTCCAATTATGCTATGCAAATTGTAATTGTCTCTTATGCTAATAACAATCGGCAGAAGATACGCATAGTTTAACCTTTCCAAAATGATCAAAGTAACTCTTCATCTTGAGTACACGAGCACTCACCGGTTCCCATACTCGTGTTCAAATTAAGTAATTCAACTCCAACTTGTTTTTCGTACATAGACTTGAGTTAGTTGATCATATCACACGGATTTTGCAATCCGAATTGCTTTTTGAAGCTCAGGAGACATGCTTCTAGCATCAAAGAAGCAACATTAATATGTCTATTGTACCGAGTATTTATGCTTCCAATTGCAAAGTAGTGGCACTTGCATCAGGAATAGCGATATCTGAGTTTCAATGACATCAATTTTTAGAACAATTCTCTATTGACAAAACAGCCATTGAAATTGGTTTTAGAAACTTTTCCCTTTCTAGCATCGACCTGAAAGCCGATTGGTGTATGTTTTGTGAAGGATTTGTTGGCTTTTACAAAACAGATTCAAGTTCAATTATCGGTATTTTCGATAATTAATCCTTAAGAAATTAATTACCCAATGTTTATAAAATAAACAATTAATTTCATTAAGGCTAGGATCCAATTGACATACAACTATTTTATCAGTTGATATGCTAGAAATGATTGCACTCAAAAGGTAAGTGACAAGTAATAATTGCATTACATGTGCAATTCCTAGTAAGAATGGGACCTACATTTGACATTTGATTCATCAAGTGATCTTTTTATAGTCATGTTTTGTCCCATCTTTTGTCACGGGTCAAGGTCTCACCGCTTAACTCGCTTTAAGTCTTCCAACCAAGAATGCGCAAATTTGTCCACCACTGTGTACCAATGAGTGGGATTCGCCATGCAACTGCCATTTCACCACTGTGTACCAGTGAGTAAAACAACAGCCACATGTGTCCTTTACAAGTTGGATGGCAAATGACTTAAGTTTATTAGGTCAATCAATTTGATGTGTGATCAAAAAGTTATGTTTGAAGATTCATGCATATCTTCTAAACATAATATGTTTATAAAACTCATTTTTATTGTCTTTAAATACAAAAGAGCTCGGTAGCTCCATTTGAACTCACAAAGAAGCGCAAGGGCAAAGGTTTGCGATGGACGCAATTAAAAACCCGCCCTTTTAGAAGGCTAGCGCACTCCGACTTATATCTCTCTTAGAGTTCGTTCAAATGGGTGAGCCGATGTATCTTTTGATTTTAGGGCACCAATTTTATAAACAAAATCATTATTTCGATATAATTTAGTCAAGTTTAATTTTCCAAAAACAATTTTGCACACAATGTTTATAGAGGGCAAAACTAAACTTACTAACCACGTAAAAATTAGGTATCCATCCTAGGTTAGGCCACTATGGTTTAAGATTGGCTCCCCTTTTCTCAAGGAAAAGGACCACATACCTCAAGTAAACTTGATTGCGTAAGCCAAAATTTAATAACAATTCATCACATAAACATATAGTATGCTGATTGGAATATTCCAGCAGCTTCAAGACCTATTTAGCCCTAGAAGATGACCGCTGGGATTATCACAGAACTATAAAGTTGTAGCCCTATGAGTCTAGTTTCTACGGTTCAAAGTACGACTTCTAACTCCTTACGGATCAAAAGTTATGGTCGTTTTAGTAGACTGATGTCAAGCAATAACATTAACAAATAATTATCACATTGTCAAGCAATTAATTATTTTAATCATCCACCTAAATAGACCTAGTGATCAAGTAATTTTATCATTATAACTAACTAATAATCATGAATTAATTGCATGAAAAAATTCATGATTATTACTTCTATTTTACAATTAAAATAAAGGTAATCCATAAACGCATGTAATCAACACATTAATCATGCAATAAATCAAAACTTGCAATTAGGATTTCAAAATTTTTTTTATTATTATTATTTTCTGGATTTCGAAAATAGGGTTTAAAAAAAATAATTTTTTATATTATTTTATTACAATTAAATCAATTAATTAATAAAGTAACCAAGATAATTATATAAAATTTCCGAAAATTATGAAACCCTAACCCCCCTTCAAATTTTGATTTTTAGGTAATTAAAAATCACATGGTGACTCGTGATACCACTGTTGGAATATATAACAAATATCATTAAACACGAGTACGCAACGGAAGCAAATAAAACCATGTAATCAAATAATTAACCTTGAAATAGTATTAGGATTACCTCTTGATGTAGATGATAAAGTGAAGAACTTTATGAGAATTTGAAGTAAATTTCTCTACGTTTGCACACTAGACACCCATATATCGTATGCTAGTACCTTGATCACGAACCCACAAACTCATTGTGTTTATCTCTAATATCAAAATCCGTGAAACAAAAATCAATTGTCTAACAAACGAAAGTACAATTAATTCCAAGCATTAATTGTTGTAGTTCCATATTTGATTTTGAATGGCACAAACCGAACACCTCATAGTGGGTTGGTTCGGTCGATTATAGAGAGAAAAGAAGGAGAGGGTTTTTATGTGTGAATTGAATGGATAAAACTGTTAGGCTTAAGCCTTTATTTATAGGATTAATTCATAGGGTTTTCATTTTGGTGACCAAGTAATCTCAAGGCAAAAAGCCTTGAGAAATTTCGGCCCCCTATACAAGGAATTAGAGTCCAACTCTAATTTCCTTATTTCATATTTCACCTCCTTTTAATTAATTAAATATAATTTACTTTTTTAACTTATTTAAATTAATCATTTAAGTGATTAAACTAATTAATATATTACTTTAATATATTAATTAATAATATAGAGTTACCGTGTCATTTTGTGTGATCTCGTAGGCTTAAATCATTTTCAGACATACGTTCATTTTACGTGATCATATTCTAACACTACTGACAGTAAATATTCTGAGCAACTTCAATCGAGTAAATGATAAAGTATAATGTTACTAGAGCCTTTGGAGTCCTTTTTCTCTTTACGATCTGAGCGTTGGATGATTGAGTTAATTACTCTGTACTCCAGAATCTCCTCATTAGCTCTCAAACAGTATTTCATCCATTGATATCTTCTCTTTGTTTTATAAAACTTTACAATATGTGATAGCATGCAATAAATTTTGGATTGGGATTCTCTAAAGTTATTTATAACTTTATTAGTAAAGTTGTTAATCCTAACCCTTGAATTAAAATCAAATGTCAAGATTAAAAGATAATCTTTGAATCTTGACCTTTGATTTAAATTCAAAGATCAAGATGCTTTCAACTTGACCGTTGAAATCAACTTTAGAGGATCTCCATCAATACATTTTTGGATTCA
Organism: Erigeron canadensis; assembly: GCF_010389155.1. Taxonomy (NCBI): domain Eukaryota; kingdom Viridiplantae; phylum Streptophyta; class Magnoliopsida; order Asterales; family Asteraceae; genus Erigeron; species Erigeron canadensis. Next base: position 23,475,574 of record NC_057769.1, read on the forward strand.
AGGTTATCATCAAATAAAAATAAGAAAGTTCTTTTGAAACATGAACATTATCGTTGTAAATTTTGTACTACTACACATAAAAGTCGAATAAGGTATAATAGACATGTTTATCATGGGGTGATGGCATGATGGGAATGTTTGGTTAAATCGGTTTATTTACGGGTCACGAGTCATATGTCATTTAAATGGGTCACCAAATAATCTGCAGGCTAATGTGTTATGTTTTAATTTGCATAAGTAGGAGAATAGACGTTAGCTTCTTTGGACCCTCTTAGTTTAACTAGAAAATTACCCGCGCATAGCGGCAGTACGATAGTTCCTACTTTTATCCATGTTTTTTACTCTAGAGTTTAAGATATGTGATTAACTCTTGCAGTGTTATAATCCTAGCGAATTCTTGAAATCCGGAGAGAGAGATAAAAAAAAAATGAAAGGAGAAAGAAATTTGAAGGGACCATATTGTCCTTAAAATGTGTAGGGACCATTTGTTGTCCTTTTGTTATATTTTAAAAGTGTGTCAAATGATCATATTATCCTTAGTACAATACGAGAATGGATGGCTTTGATCTATCATGTTAAAACTGAATGGTCAAGATTGTATCTTAACTTAAAGTTGGAAGTCTTTAGAGTTAATAACTGAAATGGTACCTAACGTTTGTGTCATATTACTGGTTTCATACATTTCCTTTCGAAATTACGTTGATCATACCTAACGTATGCGAATCTCCACTCAGACCATACTAGAGACTAACGCCGTCACGTATCCATTAAAAACCCCTCCATGTGACTTGCACGTGAGGGGTAAATATGTAATATCGTGTTTCTTAATTACTTAAATGGTACCTAACATTTGCACGATATTGCTGGTTTTATACCTAATGTTTTTTAATTACTTAAATGGTACCTAACGTTTGCACGATATTGCTGGTTTTATACCTAATGTTTAGTTATTAATTTTTTTTACTTTTTTACTTTTATTTTCTTGTTTTGAAAGGTAAATTCCACTTTAAACCAATATCTTAAAAACTGGTATTTTAATCATACTAGTGTAGAAAAATTTATGGTATTATTGGTATAACCGGAAATACCGGCCGGTACGACAATTTTTAATTTGTTTTATTCATAAATTTTTTTCAAAACTTGTTACAATTTAACGAAAATAGTCAAAATGCACTTATAATCCACTAAAAAATAATAACAAATAGGTTTTTCATAACAAAATATAAGTTTAAAGTTTAAAATACATTTATAATCCATTCAAAATGAACTTATAAGCAATGTTTCGGTAAATACCGGCCGATATTTCTGGTATTCTTAGATATTTCTGGTATTACCGTTGCGGTATTCCCAATATTTATAAAGAAGAAAATCTGAATTTTTTAAAAAATTATTTTTATGATATTATATTGCTATTTTTGGTTATTTGTGAATTTTAAACTTATATTTTGTTATGAAAGACCTATTTGGTATTATTTTTTAGTGAATTATAAGTACAGTTTGACTATTTTTGTTAAGTTGTAACAAGTTTTGGAAAATTTTCATAAAAGAAAAATAAAACAAATTAAAAATAGTCGTATCGGCCGGTATTTTCGGTAATACCGATAATACCAGAAATTTTTTCACACCAGTATGACTAAAATACCAATTTTTAAAACATTGGCTTAAAGCGGAATTCACCTTTCAAAATAAAAAAAATAAAAAATAATTAAAAAAATTAATAACTAAATATTAGGTACCATTTAAGTAATTAAGAAACATTAGGTATGAAACCAGCAATATCGTGCAAACGTTAGGTACCATTTAAGTAATTAAGAAACGCGATATTACATATTTACCCCTCACGTGCAAGTCACGTGGGGGAGGTTTTAACGGCCACTTGACGGCGTTGGCATCCAGTATGGTCCGAGTGGAGATTTGCTTACGTTGGGTATGATCAGTGTAATTTCGAAAAGAAAAGTATGAAACCAGTAATATGGCGCAAATATTAGATACCATTTCAGTAATTAACTCTATGCTTTATATATATGAGTATAGATATACATAATAGAGTGCAGCTTTCAATGTTTCCTTTTCATCTTCACTTACATACTAATTACGTCAGGAGTTTTGTGTGTTGGCCTCAGACCAACAGGGAATACCACAAAACTGAGTTATTAAAATTCTGCAACTAAAAACTATCCTTTTATACAACAGGGAATGCCGCAAAACTGGGTTATAAACCGAACAATTCCTTGCCAATTACTTATGCGTTGAAGGAATACTCATGTGTTGGCAATTCCCTTATCATTAAGAACTCACCATACGTTGTGCTACCTTCAATTCCCAGCCCATATATGAAGTAGCATCGTAATTATGGGGCCATGTGCAGGTCTTTGGCTTAATTAAGGTAGATTTCCCACATACTTAATAAAGAGCAATAATTGTTGTCAATGGAGTTGGTGGCCCATTGGTAAGGTCTTTGACCTTGGGAGGATCCACCTAGATTCGAGTTTCACTTCTCACATTAGTGAGGGTGGATTAATAGGGGTTTTTCGAGAGTCTTTGTTTCCAGGCATACGTGTAATTTAGGAGTAAAAGTAAAATAAAATGTCGTTCAAAAAAAAAAATTAAAGAGAAATAACTGCCGGTTCCAATTAGAAATCCTAGATACTTGGTGAAAGCTGATCGTTATTAGCTCTCTCTTTCATGTCACTTACATTTTGAGACAGAAATGTTACTGAAGTGATAACTATGATCTAATATGAGAGGAAAAAATTATGAACATGGTCTTTTAATATGTTGGAACGCGCTTACAATGCACTCTTTGTTATAGACTTATAGCTAATCTAAGATCAATAAGAATAATCCTAAAAAACCAACATAAAATATAATAAATAAACCAAGTCCCCAGAGGAAGCAAGAGATTTATGTAACTATGGAATCTTGCATAAAAGTATATTCGGCATATGACAAGTTTTTTTCAAGCTTATGTTTTTTGTTGATGAAGTAATTACAGACATCTTGCGTGTAATAAGATAAATATAACTTTCAGAAAATGGGTTAGTCAGCAACAGAGTAAAAAATGGTTGCAATTGAAGAGCAGGTCAAAATGGGCAAGGTTGGGTACATGTGACCCAACACACTTTTATGTCTGGATTTTAGGTAGATTTCTTATACATAGAGTACTTAATAGAGGACTACTATTGGCTGTTCTAATTTAAAATCGCAGGTATACATGGTGAAGTCTGATAGATAGATAAATTAAAAGGCAAGAAAGATCGATAGATACCATTTTTCTTCCACGTCTCGAATTAAGATAAAAAAATAAAAAATAAAAAAATAAAGTCTAAGGGGGCGTTTGGTTATAGAAAACACCCCTTGTTTTCCATTTTTGTTTTCCAAAAAACCATGAAAAACAGAAAACGCGTTTTAATCATAGATTTCTAAGAATGTTTTCTAAGAAAACAGAAAACAAGGTTTTCTATTTTTCCATAGAAAACTTGAAAACACCTTTTTCTTGTTTTCTATTTTCTATGTTCATTTTCCAATTCATTCCACCCTCTCCCCTCACAACTTTAACATGTTTTCTAGTTTTCTAATTAGAACGACGTTTTCAAAATTTTTAACAAAAGCCCTATTTATTTTCTAGAAAATTAAAAATGAAAAACTAGAAAACATTTTATACAACCGAACGCGCCCTAAACTTCCCAAGCAAACGGTAGCTGAAACCCAAAACTTCAAGTCAGAAAATCCAGTAGCCATCTAGACATATATAACTCTCACCAGCTAGACTTCAAAATATTCAGCCAACATAATAAAAAATTGAGCCACTACAGTTTGTGTAGCTATTAGTCTTATTTTATTATTTGATTTTGAAATCTGTTGACCCCCTAGATCTTTAATATCGGCGATATTTACTCTTATTTCCATGTTTGGAGTAATAAAATAATCCAAACTGAAATCATATATGATTCCATAACATCTATAATAAATTGGGTTTCTCGTCTTTACTTAATTAAGAACTTAATAAGACAAAAATACCCTTAAATAATCTTCCATGCTAGGCACCTTTTCATGTGATATATCAACTATACCCTTCAACTATTTTCATCTCTACAAAAGTACTCTTACCGCCACCACCGGACCGTCTTCCCCACCGCCACCGCCGCATTGTGCGGGTACCGTTTCTAAATTATTAAAATCAAAATTAAAATGAAGACTCTAAAATGAAATACCTCATACTTACATTGTTACATGCCGTCAGCTTTCCTCACTTTAATCTCTGGCATATATATATATATATATCGATAAAAAAGTTAAATAGAAATTAGTTTGACGTGATTATATGGCAGCTTCAACATCCAAAAATAATGATAATCGGAGGTCCATAGTTGATGTTAGAGACGATCAATACCCATACCCTTCACATAACTTTTCCACAAATATTCTTACTGTGAAGCTGAATAATAAGAGCAAGTACAACGTGTGGAATACGCAAATGCGATGTCTCTTATCGAGTCACGGAATGCTTGGTTTCATTGATGGAACATTTGCGAGTCCTGATGGCGATCAAAAGGGTAAGAAGCGGAAAGTAGTGGGAGACTTGAAGGCGGCATGGATGAGATCAGATTCACTAGTCAAAGGTTGGATACTTGGTTCACTCTCTGAAGATGCAGCCATTAAAGTTGTCAATCACCTGACATTGAAGCACAAAGGATCTGATTTTACTGCAAAACATGCATGGGATGAATTACAAAGTCGATATGCTCCTTCAATAGTTGTTCAAAAAGCAGGTACTTTGGTTCATAATTAAATGATAGTTTTTTCCCCGCCCATATTATTGCATCTTTTCAACCAAGTGAAAACCTTACTTAATTAGATATGCATTTGTTTTGAAGAAGAAATTACAAGAGAAGGAATTTCGAAACATGAAGATGCAAAATCAGAAGTTGAATTAAAAAAAAATAAAAAAATAAATAGACGATCATTAAGCAACGATACTCATTGGTGGTTTGTAAATGGACATTTGGTGTATGTGCGTCACTTTCTAAAAAGAAAAGGTATTGCACCCACGGACAAAGTATTTAGTAATGGCAACACAGCACTCCACGAAGCAGTGGGTTCATCGACGACGAATCATGAAATATTAAAGTATTTGCTATCAGTTATACCGAGAGAGAACACACTGGTGGATTTGGTAAACTCAAATGGAAGCACACTGCTTCATGTAGCTGCTATTGTTGGCAACACTGAAGCTGCCAACATCTTGTTGGAAAGAAGCCCAGATTTTTTATTGGCCAAAGACAATGAAGGACACACACCACTAGCCGTATCCCTTTCTAATATGCATATTGATACCTTTCGGTGTCTGTTGAAGCACATTGGTACTGCGATAGAGAGGGATACTACGGAGTTTGTCGAAGACAAAGAGTATCGAGAAACTCGGTTGAAGCACATTGATCTGGAGATAGGGATGGATCATTTGCCGGAGCTCGTCAAAGACACAGAGTATCACAGGACTCTGTTTTCCGGCACAAGTGGTGATGAGCTTCTAGTTCTAGCTATTTCTTGTAAGGAATTTGGTAAGTAGCTAGTGTCACTTGAAATCCCTGAACTAAAAAAGTTAACCCCGGCCACTTGATTCATAATACGACTAACTTTTTTCAAAATGTGCAAGTAGGCATAGCACTGGGTATGTTGGACCATTACAAAGCCATACATAGTGAAGCTGTGCTTATGGCTATAGCTCAAAACTACCCACGTGAACCCAAGTTTTGGGAAAGGATAAGAGGTTCGTTACCTTTATTCTATGTGTTGTGTTTTATGACCTTTTTAATTTTATTATAAGTTACCTTTAACCAACTTAATGAACATCCATTTTTTATTTGGTGGCTAGCTAGAAGGGGTAAAGAATACTTATGGATAGTAATGGCCGGGTTTCAACTTTTAACTCTCAAAGACATTATTAATCTCTTGACTAATAGTTATTTTCTAATTAATGAACTGCAACGACGTAAATTAAACTTTTTGACCCCACCCTTCCAATATACCACTAGCCCACTTTTATTGACACTGGTTGCAGAACCCTTTATATAATACAGTATTAGAAACAATATGTGAATAGTAACATATGATTTGGCTCTATGTTGCAGTATGGCCATTTACTCGAAAAAGTTCTAACATTCCTTATTCTGCTTACTGCCTATTATGGACAACATGTAAAATTATACGACACAGCGCCCATAGTAATCGCTGTTACACGAATCCTGTTTTTGAAGCCACAAGACTAAACGAAACTAATGTGGTTGAAGCTATAATGTCAATGTTCCCGGATACAATTTGGAGTACCAATGAAGATGGTCACAACTTCGTCCAATATGCTGTGATAAATCGTTCAGAAAATATTTACAACCTCTTATACCAAATGAGTGAACATAAGAATATTTATAAAACCATCAAAGACTCTTCTGGGAATAACCTCTTGCATTTGGCTGCAAGATTGGCACCTTCAAACAAATTGAATCTTATATCAGGTGCTGCTTTGCAATTACAACGAGAACTTCAATGGTTCAAGGTAAGAAATAACTCATATTTGACTTTATTATCCATACAAAATGTTAACATATTGTTATGGATCTGCTATTCTGCTGGAATGATATTATTAATAATTTAGTAATAGATTATATAAGTTTTATCATTTTTATTATGATTAGGAAAGTATTGTATTTATTATAGATATCTTATGATATCTTTTATATATTATTTAGTTCGCTTGCTAATCAAGCTATAGGATTAGTGTTTTTTTTTATTTTTTTTTAAGTTACTTTCGATTCAGACGTGCTACAGGTAATTTTAACCAGTGATCCCCCTCCTCATAGAAAATACCTTGAGATGTGAAACCTAAGACTCGAACCAGAGACCTTAAGAAAAACTCACCTCCGGGGCCCACATAATGGATTTAGAAAATACCCTAGCCAACACACCTAAGTGGAGTTGGTTAAGCTATAGGATTAGTATTTACATAGACAATAGGGATCTAACTTTGATTATGGATGAATTAAATTGAGGTCTTCAGACTTTTAGGAGATTCTTGCTTCTAGAATTGCAAGAATCACTTCTATTTTGTTGTTTTCGATACAAATCCGTATTGGTTTGTATAAAATATTCAAATTCTAATTCTAATCTTGCAGGAAGTAGAAGGATTTGTACGCCCCTTAAACAAGATTCAAAAGAACTCTTTTGATGAAACACCTGAAACAGTGTTTACTAGCCAGCACAAGGACTTGGTGATCGAGGGAGAAAAATGGATGAAGGCAACCGCAGAGTCCTACACAATCACAGCTGCTCTCATCACCACAATTGTGTTTGCAGGGGCTATCACAGTGCCCGGAGGAAACAAGGATACAGGGTTACCAAATTTTTCCAGCAAGGCCGCTTTCACGGTATTTGCAATATCAGACGCCATATCATTATTCACGGCTGTTACATCGTTGTTAATGTTTTTATCCATCCTCACCACACGTTTTGCTGAACAAGACTTTCTCTACAAGTTGCCAAAAAGGTTGATCATTGGCCTTGCCACCTTGTTCATCTCAACGACGGCAATGATCTTAGCTTTTGGTGCAACATTACTCCTTGTGTTTGGACAAGGGAACTCATGGATTCTTCTTGCAATAGGTGCATTGACATGCTTACCAATTACTTCTTTCGTGACGCTGCAATTTCCACTTATTGTAGACCTGATGAGTGCCACATATGGTCGTAGTATCTTTGTTAAAAGAAAATATGATGACGACTTCAACATCTACTGAAACTTTTGTACATGTAAATGTAATGATCATTCCCCAAGGATACATGATTGGAGAAAGATGTTGATTGCTTAACACTGTTAACTTATTTATATATTGTTTTGCATCATTCTCATCAAGCCCTATGACTTTTTATGTTTTACACCTTGTTTCCTTGAATTGATTGGATTTTTAATTTAATTTGAATAATGGTATGGAAAGTCGGAAAATTTTGTGCGTTAATTGAGCTAGAATAATACAGTGTAAATGTAGCAGTAAAAGAATGAAATGTTGCCATGGTCCATTATAGTTGATTAAAAATACCATTTAGCCCATTTCACTGGGTTTCTAACCCACAAAAAACTTATTCTCGATCAGTCATAAAAACACATTAGTGATTTTGGCTTCTCCAGTTCTGAACTTCATGATCTGATTTTACTTCTTTTTGGAATGCTCAAATCTTTGTATGGCTTCAGTGTTCCTTCCATGAACATCCACCACTTCTTTTCTTGATTTAGCCAGCATTTGAGAATTGAGATAGAGCACCAGTTCGGGACGTTTAATAAAAATATCCAATCTGGCTTCAGCAATATCTGTCCTTTTATTTTATTTTTTTTGCCTTTGGAGTCCTTATAGTTTCTCTTTGTGATCTGAGCCTTAAATTCAATTAATTTGTCCAGTATCTCGTTATTAGCTCTCATTCTGTCAAACAGTGTTTTAGCCATTGATATCATCTCCTCTTTGGTTTATAAAACAGTATCTTTGTTGTAATAAAGGTTGTGATAGACATGTTTATCGAGGAGTGATGGCCTGATGGGAATGTTGGATTTAATCGGTTTGTTTATGGGTCATGGGCCTTACGGATCGTATGTCATTTGAATGGGTCACCAAATAATCTGCAGGATGTTTATCATGGAGTGATGGCTTGATGGAATTGTTGGGTTTAATCGATTCGTATATGGGCCACAGGTCAAACAGGGCATATGTCATTTGAATGGGTCACCAAATAATCTGCAGGCTGATTTTATTTGGTCATGGTTTGACCAAGTGTTTAGAGAAATGACGTTGGTTTGTTGCTGGAAATATGGGGACCTGGCTTTAAGTTTTCATATATACAATAAGATCTGTAAGTTACAAATCAGTTTGAGTAATATATAAATCATCAATTCTAGGAATTCTTTGATTTGTGATCGTGTGTGTATCTATATGTGCAGTATCGTAATTATGGGGCCATGTGCAGGTCTTTGGCTTAATTAAGGTAGATTTCCCACATACTTAATAAAGAGCAATAACTACTGTCAATGGGGTTGGTAGCTCATTGGTAAGGTTTTTGACCTTAGGAGAATCCTCCTGGGTTCAAGTCCCACTTCTCACATTGGTGAGGGTGGATTAATAGGGGTTTTTCGAGAATCTTGTTTTCCAGACATATGTGTAATTTAGGAGTAAAAGTAAAATAAAATGTCGTTCAAAAAAAAAAAGCAATAACTTCCGGTTCCAATTAAAAATCCTAGATACTCGGTGAAAGCTGATCGTTATTAGCTCTCTCTTTCATGTCACTCATATTTTGAGACAGAAATGTTACTGAAGTGATAACTATGATCTAAAATGAGAGGAAAAAAATTATGAATATGGTCTTTTAATATGTTGGAACGCGCTTACAATGCACTCTTTGTTATAGCTAATCTAATATATCAATAAGAATAACCCTAAAAAACTAACGTAAAATATAACAAATAAACCAAGTGCCCAGAGGAAGCAAGAGATTTATGTAACTATGGAATCTTGCAAATAAGTATATTCGGCATACGACAAGTTTTTTTCAAGCTTATGTTTTTTGTTGATGAAGTAATTACAGACATCTTGCGTGTAATAAGATAAATATAACTTTCAGAAAATGGGTTAGTCAGCAACAGAGTAAAAAATGGTTGCAATTGAAGATCAGGTCAAAATGGGCAAGGTTGGGTACATGTGACCCAACACACTTTTATGTCTGGATTTTAGGTAGATTTCTTATACATAGAGTACTTAATAGAAGACCACTATTGGCTGTTCTAATTTAAAATCGTAGGTATACATGGTGAAGTCTGATAGATAGATAAATTAAAAGCCAAGAAAGATATATAGATACCATTTTTCTTCCACGTCTCGAATTAAGATAAAAAAATAAAATAAAATAAAAAAATAAAGTCTAAACTTCCCAAACAAACGGTAGCTGAAACCCAAAACTTCAAGTCAGAAAATCCAATAGGCCATATATAACCCTCACCAGCTGGACTTCATAATATTCAGCCAACATAATAAAAAATTGAGCCACTACAGTTTGTGTAGCTATTAGTCTTATTTTATTATTTGATTTTGAAATCTGTTGACCCCCTAGATCTTTAATATCGGCGATATTTACTCTTATTTCCATGTTTGGAGTAATTAAATAATCCAAACTGACATCATATGTAACATTTCTAAATTAATCAATAAGTTAAATAAAGGAATTAGTTGAAGAAGTGATTATGGCAGCTTCAACATCCAACAATAATAATAATCCGAGCTTCATAGTTGAAGTTATAGACGATCAATACCCATACCCTTCACATTTTATTCTCCCAAATTGTGTTACTGTCAAGCTGAGTAATAAGAGCAAATACAACACTTGGAAAACACAGATGCTATGCCTCTTATCGAGTCAAGGAATGCTTGGTTTCATTGACGGAACATTCGTGAGTCCCGATGGCAATCAAAAGGGAGACATGAAGAAGGAGGCATGGATGAAATCGGATTCACTAGTCAAAGGTTGGATACTTGGCTCACTCTCTGAAGAAGCAACCATTAAACTTGTCAATCACCTGACATGGAAGCACAAAGATTCCGATTTTACTGCAAAACATGCATGGGATGAACTACAAAGTAGATATGCTCCTTCAATAGTTCTTCAAAAACCGGTAGTAGTAGGTACTTCATTTCAAAATGCTCCTTCAATAGTTCCATATGATTGCATTTTATTTGACGAAATTTATATTGATCAATGGTCTATAACTTAATTAACTATTAGAATTCAACCAAGTCAAAAACTTATGTAGATGTGTATTTTTTCGCTTCAAGACGCAATATCAGGAGTTGTATCAAAAGAAAAGAGAATTTATCAGGAGATTCTAAATGGAGCTTTGGATCGTGTGCGTCACATTCTAGAAAACGAAGGTCTTGCACCAACGGACAAAATAACCAATAATGGCAACACAGCACTCCATGTAGCAGTGAGTTATTCAACCAAGAATCATGAAATATTAGAACATTTGTTAGCAATGGTACCAGGAGAAAACACACTATTGGATTTGGTAAATGCAGACGGAAGTACACTACTTCATGTAGCTGCTATTGCCGGCAACACTGAAGCTGCTAACATGTTGTTGGAAAGAAACCTAGACTTTGTATTGGTCAAGGACAAGGAAGGTCACACACCACTAGCCGTATCCCTTTTTAATATGCATACCAATACTTCTCGGTGTGTGTTGAAGCACATTGAAAATGAGATAAATAAGTATTCCACATACACTAAGTATCAAGAAACTCTGTTTTCTGGCACAAGTGGTGATGAGCATTTAGTTCTAGCTATTTCTTCCAAAGAATTTGGTAAGTGTCGTCTATTGCCTTAAATTTCCAAAACTAAAAAAGTTAACCTCATTTGATTCATAAGACTAACTTTCTCAAAATGTGCACGTAGGCGTAGCATGGGATATGTTGACATATTACAAAACCATAGATAGTGAAGCTCTGCTTATGGCTATAGCTCAAAACTACCCAAATGAACCGGAAAGGAGAGGTTCGTTTATTGTTATCTTGAATCTATGTAGTATGTTTCATAGCTATATAAATTTTGTTATAAGTTTATCTTGAATCTATATAGGTGTTTCATAGCTAACTGTTACCTTGACAGATGATTCACTTGGGTGTCTCAAAATCTGTTTTAGGGCCGTCTGTCTAACAGAATCCTTAGCCATAGTTCCCATTTCTTTTGTTATTTGTGTTTTTCTTTCTGTTTATGTAGCTTAGTTTTGCTTCATTTCTAGTCTTTCCTTGTAATTTTCTAATTGTAATTCGAATATTGTATATAAATTCTTATTTTCGTTAATGTTGTTCCTACAAAAATATGATTTGGCTTGCAGGATGGCCATTCACTAAAGAGAGAGTTGATGTAGATTATAAAGCAAACAACCTACTATGGAGAGTATGTGAAAAAATACAAGGCACCAGCAATAGTAATCACTGTTACACTAATCCTGTGTTTGAAGCCACAAGACTAAATGCATTCGAGGTTGTTGAAACTATTGTAAAATTTTTCCCAAATACAATTTGGAGTACCAATGAAGATGGTCACAACTTTATGCAATATGCTGTGATAAATCGTTCGGAAAAGATTTATAACCTGTTGTACCAAATGAGCGAACATAAGAATATCTATAAAACAATCAGAGACTCTTCTGGAAATAACCTCTTGCATTTGGCTGCAAGATTGGCACCTTCAAACAAATTAAACCTTATATCAGGTGCAGCTTTGCAGTTACAGCGGGAACTCCAATGGTTTACGGTAAGAAGTGACTCAAATTTTAACTCTCATTATGCATACAAAATGTTAGCATATTCTAATTCTAATCTTGTAGGAAGTACAAGGATTTGTAACCTCCTTGAACAAGATTCAAAAGAACTCTTCTGATGAAACACCTGATATGGTATTTACTAGCCAGCACAAGGACTTGGTGATTGAGGGAGAAAAATGGATGAAAGAAACTGCAAATTCATACACAATTACAGCTGCTCTCATAACCACAATTGTGTTTGCAGCTGCTATTACAGTTCCCGGGGGAAACAAGGATTCAGGGTTACCAATGTTTTCCAGCAAGGCGGCTTTCACAATATTTGCAATATCAGATGCCATATCATTATTCACGTCTGTTACGTCATTGTTAATGTTTTTATCCATCCTCACCACACGTTTTGCTGAACAAGACTTTCTCTTCAAGTTGCCTAAAAGGTTGATAATTGGTCTTGCGACCTTGTTCGTCTCTACGACGGCAATGATCATAGCTTTTGGTGCAACATTACTCCTTGTGTTTGGACAAGGAAACTCATGGATTCTTCTTCCAATAGGTGCGTTGACATGCTTACCAATTACTTCTTTTGTGACGTTGCAGTTTCCTCTTATTGCAGACTTGATGAGTGCGACATATGGTCATAGTATATTTGTTAAAAGTAAATCTGATTCCACCAATTACTTCTACTAAATCTTTTGTAGATGTAATGGTCATTCCTCAAGGATACATGATTGGAGAAAGAAGTTGATTGCACAATGTTGTTAACTTATTTAGATATTGTTTTGCGTCATTCTCATCAAGCCTAATGGCTTTTTATGTTTTACATCTTGTGTCCTTAATTTGATTGGATTTTTAATTTTGGATAATGATACCGAAAGCTTGAAATCCTCGATCCATTCCGTGGCTCGGGATCCATAATTGGCTAAACAATTATTTTGTAAGTTAAATGAGCAAGGATAATACAGAGTGTCAAAGTAGCAGTAAAAACAGGAAATGTTGTCATGGTCCTTTAAAAATACCAATTTAACCCATCTGACCGGGTTCCTAACCCACCAATAACTTGTTGCTATTCTCAATGAGCTATATAAATGAATCAGTGATTTTGGCTTATGAAGTTGGGCTTCAGTGTTCATTTGAAATCCTCAAATCTTTGTTGCTCCAGTGTTCATTTCATAGACATCCACTACTTTTCCTTCTCCAGCCCGCATTGAAATACAACACTAGTTGGGCCTTTCTCACTTATTTGGATAATTCCTTATCTATAAAATTCCATTCGTGGACCGAGTTGGGCCTTTCTCACTTGTTGGATTAAACCTTTTAGTTAATTGAATGTCGACATGAAGTTTAGGGTCGTTATGTGATTAGTTATTTGTGTATTTAGAGTCGTATAGATAAAGTGTATAAGTTAAGGGAGTAATGTGTTAAGATTAAAGTTAATAACAGAATGGTAGTTTTCGGTTATAGGAAGTTAGTTATGAAAAGTCTGTGACTTTCGGGAAAAGTCACGATGGTAGTTATGTATGAAAAGTTGTGATTCTTGACCATGGTTACAATTCATTATATACAAAGTGTGAGGTTGGGTGTCTTGAGTTTTGTTCATAGACATGTTTGATTGGAGCCTGAGATGATCCGGATTGGCCAACACTCCCGAGGCCACAATATTTGTGTAACTCGAAGAGGTCAATAGAAGCTAAGCAGAAAGATTTGGAGATACTATGAGACTTACATAATCAATTAGAGCTCCATTAGATATCTCTTTATGATCTGAGCCTTGGATTCAGTTACGTTGTCCAGAATCTCCTCATTAGATCTCAAACAGTGTTTTATTCATTGATATCTCCTCTTTGATTTATAAAGCTTTTCTATCGGTGATACAACGCATTAAATTTATGGATTCAAGGTTATCGTGGAGTAAAAATAATAAAGTTCGTTTGAAACTTTGTAAAATTATCATTATATATTTTGTAGTACAGATACAAGTTGAATAAGACGATAAACATGTTTATTATGGAGTGATTGCCCGATGGGAATGTTGGGTTTAAGCGGTTTGTTTATGGGTCAAAGAGGTCATATGTCATCTGAATGGGTCACCAAATAATCTATAGGCTAATGTGATGGTCTGGCCTAGTTTTTAGAGAAATGACGTTAGTTTGTTGCTTTGAAAAAGGAGATGGTTCACAATTTTATGCATCTGTGTTTGGTTTTATTTTGTATAAATAGAAGCATAGACTTAAGCTTCTTAATTTGTACTCTCTTTTAGTTTTAATAATAATAATAATACAGTGCAGTTTTCAATTTTTTTTCATCTTCACATACATACGTCAGGGAGTTTTTTGTGTTATACAGGGGATTGAAATCAACAGGGAATGCCGCAAAACTGAGTTATTAAAAGTCTGCAACTAAAAACCGTCTTTCGATGGTTTCTTGTCTTTTACAACTAAAGTTTGGCAAATTGACTTAGGAAGTCATAACTCGAAAATTTCCATATGCCAGATACTTATGTGTTGAAGGAATACTCACATGTTGATAATTCCCTTGTCATTAAGAACTCACCGTAAGTTTTGCTACATTCCCAACCCATATATGAAGTTGCATCAAAGCAAATGCGATAAGCTAACTCATCAGCACATAATAAGAGATGGACAGAATCACAACCACTATTAGTTTTATGAGGCCATGTGCAGGTCTTTGGCTTAAGGTAGATTTCTTACATACTAAAGGACAATAACTTCCGGTTCTAATTAGAAACCCCAGATAACTATGATCCGATATGAGATGTAAAAAATTATGGGAACATGATTTTTTAATATGTTGGAACTCACTTACAATGCACTCTCCTTTATAGCTAATCTAGGGGATAGCAATAAGAATCCGAAGTTCTAAATAATCTACTTATCAAAGGCTGTAAGGGCGGGCAACCCCAAAAGACTAACATAAAATTTATATTTACAAATAAAACAAGTCCCAATAGGAAGCAAGAGAATTTTGAAAACGGTAGATTGATAGGAACCGTTTGATCCCATGTACCGAATTGGTACCCACATAAACCCCAGCCCGATAGTGTCAAGGTAATTCAACCACTTAAATTCAATTATGAATCTGGCAAGATTCGAACCCAGGTTGCTCCTAGAAAGTGGCAACTGGTGGCCAACTCTTCTACGAAGAGTTGGTTGAAGCAAGAGAATTTTGTAACTATGGAATTTGGCGAATAAGCATATTTGGTTTATGTGAAGTTTCTTTTCATGTTTATGTTTCTTGCTGATAAAGTAATTACAGAAATCTTGCGGGTAAAAAGATAAATATAAAGTTGACAAAACGGGCGGGTCAGTAACAGACTAAAATGGCTGCACTTGAAGACCGGGTCAAAATAGGCAAGGTTGGATAAATGTGACCCAAAATGTTATGTCTGGATTTTACTTTATTTTTACCAATACTACTTCAAAGGACTTGATCATATGTTATGGGCAAATGAATATGGAGGTCCTACTTTGGAAAAGTTTTACCCGTTTTGATAAAGTAGAAATCGACTATGTATTAAGTAAACAGATCACAATTGCCACCTCTAGACAAAAAGAAATTAATAGAGCATTACGTGAATACCTCTTAATTCACACTAAATAACCTGAATCATGATGATGATCAACATCATTTTGGTACTGCAAATAAGCCTGCCGTTCACAAGTTTGACAGCAAAAGGAATGTCGTTATAATAGTATGGCAGTATTGCAACAACAAATAGCAAGCAGCTACAGCTATCCTGATTTACCAAATTACCTTGGCTAAAAAGATAGTCGCAACATCTATGTTGGATATGTCGAGTTATGTGTCTTTACTGCTAACATATGTCCAACGGTTTAAAAGCCATCCAAGATATTTAAGTTTTCATATATACAATAAAATCAGAATGTCACAAATCAGCTTCAGTAATATATAAATCATCAATTCTAGGAATCCTTTGATTTCTGATCGTGTGTGTATCTATATGTGTGTGTTTGACATAAATCTTATTCTCATGTATGCTTCAACATGATATTAATCTTTTTGATCAACTAACGAAGCAACTCTTATGGACTTTTTGGGTTCTACAATGATCCAATCTATCAAGTGTTCTCTTTACATTGTGCAACCGAGTTTTAAACTCTTTCTTCCATGCCTTAAACCGACCTTTCAGTTTTCGAAGCTCTTGTTCCTGACCTTTCCTTGAATTCAACTTATTTTCCATTTGAAAGCCAAAACCACTTTCTTGCCTCTCGAGTATTTGTCTGATAGTAATATTCTTGTTGACATTTTCTTGTCGTGTAGGCTTTTGAGGGACACAATTTATTTCATTTGTAGTCTCTTCTTCTGTTGAAGCTATGCTCATCTAAGAAAGTTTTCAAACTTTTTAGTTCAAATTGTGAATCGAAAAACGTTAACCCACTACTAGAAAAACAGCTATTCTTGACGCGCTATGCGCGTCATAAAGGGGTCAGATGACGCGCAAATGCCCGTCAAGGAAGGACCAATCATAAAGCTTCATGACCCGCATATGTGTGTTACTGAAAAAAAGTTGTAAGTCGAGGATAGCCCTGTTTCTCGAAGGGGTACCCCTGCACAAAAATGCATACTGAAAAAAAGTTGTAAGTCAGACAAAGGTGGAACAATGGACATACTTGAATAGAAGTGAATTCATCTTGCCATGCTTTCTCCTTCATGTCCATCTTAGCCTTGTGCAACTCCCATTTCTTATCAATTTGTTGAATTTGGAGCTCCAAGATATAGTTTTCATGTTTCTTGTGTTGTAAAGCGGTCTCAACCCTTAAATATTGTTGTTCAAGATCACGAATGTAGGATTGTGAAACCTTGACTTGGTCCTAAAACAATTGTAAGACATGGGTTAACTCTGTTTCAACAAAGCCGACTCCTAAAATGTGTGACTAAAACTAAAATATGTACCTTGTTTTCCACGATCTCTTTGCGTATATCATTTACTTCGTTGTTGTTCTCGATTATTGGATCTTCTATATAGTCAATGTGTTTTCGACTTAACCAACTTCGAACCACTAACAATGAAATAAAATAGCAACGTAGAAACTTTTAGTTCGGTGGATAAAGGCTTAAGCTGGCACACGGGGACCAGAATGACTAATTAAAATGCTCATACCTGATTGCAAATATATGATTGTTGCCTCTCGGGTCCTCAATGGTTTCCACACGAAATCCTGATGAATGTGTGTCGTTTGGGTGAGATTTTTTGTCAAATTTTGGAACTTTCTCCTTGCATTTTCACCACGAGCAACTGCAAAGTTACGATACTTTAAGACTTACATAATCATTTAGTGCTTGTCGAATATTGGTGTAACCAAACATTTTTATTTGAGAAATGATAAATCCTCCTAGAAATCCTCTTAATACCTTTTACTTGACAAGTGTTCTCCATTAATTCTCTCTCCTTATCTCATTCTTTGATTTTGACAAATGTCACAATCTAGTTAGGAGTGTCTATAGGCCATTTAGTCAGAATGATCAATCATTTCCCTTTTTTCTATTCGCAATAAAAACCAGAATAGGGTCACATCATTTTCTTTTCCTAGAGAATACTCTTATCATTCATATCTCTTCCTCATATATTTTATTATTTAAAAGAAAAACATACCAAGAAAACCTTCCCTTTCTTTAAAATTGGTTGAGTCACCAGCTAACACTCTCTCTTCTCGTCTTAGCTCTGTCTCCCCACGGACACCCCTCACAACTAGGGCCAATGACATGGTAGTGCCAACCGTGACGAGCACGACGAGGTGGGTTGGCAAGGCTCTAAAAGTGTATCGTTTTGAAAGTAACAAATATTTGAAACATTTCAGGTCCTATTGAACCATGAGACTAGCTAGTAATTGAAACAAATATTTTAGACTTCAAAACTTTCAAAGGGTCCAAACACTAAAAGGAAAACACCCAATGTGGCAAGCAGCTATTGCCAACATGGATGTCCTCACGATAATCGTTATAGCTCACAAAGAAAGTGGATATGGTTTCTCATCATAAATATTTTACTGTATAAATGTTATAACTTTAGATTAAAATGAATTAAACTAGTAAACTAAGGAAAAGTACGAATTAAACAGAAGAGACTGTCTACATGATTGAAGTGTAATAATCCCATCCTTAAGCTTGTGACAATGGAAGCGTGCTTGGTACCCACGGAAATATTTTTGTATTACGATTATGCCCTTCTCTGCTTTTTCCTTTCCTTCATTCTTCATTTCATGATCCTGCATATAACCAGCTAATTAACTTCATGATTCATAAACTCTTTTTTATTGATTAAATTCAGTTAAATACAAGTTAATCAAACGGTTCAGCTGAGACCGGCCAAGTGTTATGCAACATGTTCAATTTTTTCTTTTTTTACACAAAAAATCATTCATACGATATATGTAATCGATCTGTACAAGTGTACATCATATAGATGGTAAGACGTATATTAGGGGAAAAAAACAACCATACAATATATATAATCGATTTGTACATTACACAAGTAGCAATTAAGACCAATATTAGTATATGTTATTGGGGAAGTGAAGGTTGAGTTGTCCCACACCCCAACTTAAGTAATATTTTAATATTAATGAATAAATGATGGGTCCCTTGATTAACAGGTTTTTCACCTTCACTTCCCCCGCTTTGGTTACGAAGGTTATCGGGGTCTAGGGTTATCGATGGATTCAGTAATCGAAAGTCCCTCCAACTCAATCATAGGAATAATAAAAAATTAGATTTCATGAGATTAGACGCGGCATTCTCCGATAAGATAATACTTTTTTAATGAAATTTTCTCTTGTTTAAAGAAAAGAAACGAAAACGAGTCAGTCCCCGTGCATTACATGTGGCTATACGCTTTTATAAGAAGTGATCAACTGATTTTAGAATATATCTATTTTCCCAAAAATGTTATATTTTCTTAAAGAATGATCTGTTTGCATGACCAAAATATATATGCACGTTCGTAAAGACCATTAAGAGGGGGTGTTTGTGATTATATTATATATGAGCTGATTATCTGAATATTACGTTTGTATAATGCAAATAATGAAAAAATGTGTTTATCAACTAAGTGATTATCTGCGTGTTATAAAGGTAAAAACGTAACTTTGAAAAAGCATGTTAGAACATATTTTTTCCAAAACGCAGTTTTTTAACACAACAGAAATCCACTACTTATTGCAACTTGATGAAGATAAAAATTCCTGAAAATTGAATCAAGTAAACACCTAGTAAATGTGATCATTTTAATTACTGTAGTAATTAATTAATGTGATCATCATTGTACTAAAATGTTACAGAAGCAAAATATTCAATTCAGAATACAATTTTTAATGCATGTAACCATAAGTCCATATATAACACAACTGTGACATATATAAAGATAGTTTTATTGTGTAATACCTCAGTACTAGAAGAAAGAAGACCACCATTAACAAATGCATATCCGTCTCTTTTGATCATTCCATCAACAAACTCATCTTTTATCTTGCCACCAATCTTTTGCAAGTGTAACGACAAAACCGCCCTTCTAGCTCTTCCGGTTGGCATCCGAGCCTTAGAAACCGGTCGTTGTGGCAACACCGGCAATTTTCCATAATCAACATAGTGCTCAAGGTTTTCTCTATTTTGGATTTCATGAAGCATGAGTTCAAGGGTGCTTAGTGTAGCCATTTATGGAGCTAGATTGTAGTATAATTATACAACTTGTGTTAGTGAGAATAAATAGAAATGTATATGTAGAGGATATTAGAAGAAAGATTACGGGGACATTAAAAGCCTAAAAATTGGCACAAGTTATGCTTCATGGGATTTGGACTTTTATTGGGAAGGTCGTACAAGTGTTGATGCAAGAGCCATTTGAGGCTTTTTAAGCAACTCTTGAAAGATAATGCTACTAATTATGTGAATATAAATACTTTGTCTTTTACTTTTGTGTCATTCTTTGTTCTCTCAATTAAGGACATCCATCCATTTTTTATACATGCATATTTTATAGTTAAATTGAGTGTATACCTTGTATTCTATGGGTGTAAAGATTTTTTTAAAAATAAGCAACTTTAAGAACAACAAATATTATGATGATTAGATGGTTTGATGGACCGCACACTTGTTTCCAATTCTATGGTACTTCGATAGATATTTGTTGGTTGTTAATAAAAAACGAATGTTTGTATTAGAAATTGGTGTTATTATACTTTGTAGAGATTGAAATACAACAAATATACGAACTAGTTTATCATAAGATATTCAGATTGAGTGTTGCTGGGTCGCTAGCTAGAGAAAAAAATTTCTCTGCGAAACTAAAAGGTTTCTGGGCATTTACCTTTTTTTTAAGACATTCATATTGATAACTAAACTCATTCTGTATGTGGTAATGGAGTAATTGTTCTTGATAAAAATGATTATTTTCATTGTCATATGCTTATGGGCAACAAGTTAAGGGTGCGTTTCTTTTATAAAAGATTTAATTCATAGATATAAATTTAATTGAAAGAAAACATGTGGAAGAAATAAATAAATAATAATAATAAAACTCATTAGACAGAAGAATGAATGGTTGGAACTTGGAAGAAGGAGGAAGGCAAAATGGGAGAATCCACACAAATAGTTTGTTTTTTTCTTTTTTCTTTGAAAGGTCCACACAAAGAGTTAAGCCCGTCAACATTACAAGGATTCTAAAAAAGTAAAATTTAAAAAGGCTTTATTCCCCGATATAAAACCAATACCACTCACCCGAACATTTGTATTTATTTCCAAAATCAAAATCTATTGTCAAAACCTCAATTCAAACACCTTAAAACTACAAGGCATGTATTAGGACTAATAGGTTTGGAACATGGATAGACACTAAATTAGCGCTTCTTTTACTCTCAATATGCATTGAGTGGTCTGTTGGGAACAATCATAAACCTTAAAATAATGAAATAAAAAGAAGAGGATTAAAATACAAGTATGGTTGGGGTGAGGATGAATGATGGAATTAAGAGGTTACACCAAAAAGTGTAAGTAGTTCTTCAAGACAAAATCATGGGGATCTAAAACTACACTCAAACACCAATTACATTATACAATTATAAATTAAAAATATGTGTTTAAATTCAGGGTGTTAGTATTTGTATCACAATTTTTTTACATCTACTCTTTTTTTTTCTTTTTTTTTTTTTTTTAGGCACTAACGCATAAATGACTAATATTTCTCACGTGGATGCGCTCACACCGGTTCGACTCCTGACAATGCTCTAAAGGGTTTGTTCCTCATGTGTTAGATGTGTATAACATTGTTAAGGTTCTCTCACCACATTTGCATTGAGACCTCCCATGAGAAAACCACGTTGTAGAAGACCCCTGACCGGCCACTGGGCTAACACTTCAATGGCTTTTTTTATATACATTTACTACTATCCACAACTTAGTTTCGGTAAGAATATTAAAAAAGAAATGATAAGTAGATAGATTTATATTTTATCGTGATGTATGTTTAATGCAACGACATGAATATTCTAAATTGTAAAAATTCCTTTATATAAGTCGAGAAAAACATAGTGATATTTGTTCGGTGTTGTAAATAACGGCCTTAACGGCCGTTATAACGGTAACGGAGGTCCACCGTTACGTTAAGGGGGTTGGAGGGTAAATTTAAAGGTCTGAGGATTTAACGGTCGTTATAACGGATTTAACGGTCTTAACGGTCGTTATAACGGAATTTAACGGTCAAATAACGGATTTAATGGAGCTTAACGGTCAAAAGACATTTTTTGACTAATTTTGTTAGGATATTGCTAATATATATATATATATATATATAAATATTTATATAAATTCCTTTATATTTTATAATCTCCGTTATAACGACGTTATAACTCCGCGAAATGAGATATGACCTTAAAGGTGGTCGATCGCTGAGTAACCGCCGAGCGTTATTTACAACCTTGTATCTGATACTAACATACTTACTCGTATATTATGACGATTAATGTTTTTCAATCTTAAGACTGATATTATGTTAGAAATTATTATTTTTGTTTTTATAGTTTAGAAAAAGGCATTGTATTTGATTAAAGCACATTCATGTTTTAATGTTTCATAGTTTCATTCAATTATAATAGATAAGTTCTAAAATTATCTCAATATATCTAATGAATAATGATTATTGATGCATTGTAAATGGATGGCACCAAGGCCCATTTAGGTGTAGCCACCAGTTGTTTGGTGTATTCATACGGTTACTTTACTACCGATCGAGGCCAAGAAGAAGGTGGGTATAATCATGAATGTGTTCCTTGCAGTATTGTATTTACTCCCTTCCTTACAATATTAATTTCGATTTAATATGTAACTCAATTTATAATAATTCAAGAAAAGATATTTATCTAATTATAAGTTTATGACACGTTATTTGAAACTAATTTTTATGTTTAATGTAAAATTTAGTCTAGAAAATTTATGAATCACATGTGATGATGTAATTAGCATGATATAACTATATGATTTTATACTAAGAAAATGAGTTTACTTTGTAAACGATGAGCCCTCTAATTATATGATAAAATTCATATTCTTTTTCTATCGAACGAATCTATACATTTGGGAACAATATAAATGAACTATGGAATAGTCGAATCACATATCATGTTTTTTTTTGTTTTTTTTATTTTAGTTATTATTACAAATACTTTAATCATACTGGTTTTTGTACTTTGCATCTATAAGACTCGTAAGTTATTTATTAACTTTTAAGTTACTCTTAAGGTTTCTTTGGAAAAGCCTAGAGTTTCTCTCAAGGTATTAGTATTTCTTCTTAAATAAATATAAATATCCTACTATATAAATCGATATTCCAAAAAGGAATTCGAGTAACGTAAACTAATTTAATAATAAGAGGGTGTTTAGGAATATGTTTTGAATTGATTATCTGATTATTACGTTCGTAAAAAGCAAATAATCTAAAAAAGTGTGTGTCAAAAAGTGATTATCTGCTATGAAAACGCAGTTTTGAAAAAGCATGTACGTATCTACTTTTTGCAAAACGCAATTTTGAAAACGCATAATTTATTTTAAAAACGTAAAATTTGTTTTGTAATCACAATGACAAACACCTCTAAGTATATTTTGATACTGATATTGCAATATGTAAATTTATTTTCATTTCTAATGAAAGACCAATTTCATGTAGCCTTATGCCCTTATCAGGAGTTGGGGATATATGAGAAGTCACAACTTAAACCGATAGATTATTATTTCCATGGGTTTGCTTGCAATTAAAATATCAATTGCTTAATCTCGTCTACCGCAAAGTATGAAAAAAAAAATGAGATGTTCATTTTTTTCATAACTAAAAATAAAAAAGCACTCCCGAAAAATCTATGACCATTTTGCAAAAGTAAGGATCAAAATCCTGACCTTTGTTTTCGACAATAGCTTTTCCGGTTGATATGTTTGATTGAAAGTAGAACAGTGGAGTAGTCACAATTTATATTTGCTCTTTTTGACTATATGTTTTTTAAAACTTAGGAAAACTATATTATATATTAAAAACCTATGTAAATATATAAGTACTTTATGCATAGAATGTACAAGTTTTTAAAGCACATGTTAATTTTAACTAAATTTCGCTTTAACCCTTTAAAATTAAACCAAATTTTATTTTAACCCCTTAAAATTTCTATTTTTTAACTTTTACCTTATATCAAAGTTTCTAGATTACAATTCTCTTTGTACTTTTGGCGACTAGCATCTTGCTAGTTCTCCCTTTATAGTAATATAATCTTATGCTGTTCTAATTAAAAGATAAAAAAAATCAAAGTTTTCGCTTTCATTTTCATGACACTAAACTTTTAAATTCTCATGTTTTCATCAAACAACTTTCACACAGTTACGGTTTTATTTTTAAACATTTGGTCTTTGGTTATTTTCATTTGTCTTTTTATACATATAGCGTCTTCATTATACAATAACTTTTATCATCGTTACGTCTTACGTTCATGTTACATTTAAAACATTAATATAGTTTATTGTTCATGTTTTAATACATCTTAATATTTTTTACATTATTTTTATTGTATTGCTACATATTTAGTGTTTTTTTAATGAAAGTTTTCATTTTTTAACTTGTATCCCATATCAAAATTTTCGTTTTCATTTTTATTGACACTAAACTTTTGGGTTCTTAAGTTTCATTATACAATTTGTACACAGTTATGGTTTTACTTGTAAAGATTTAGTTTTTGATTATTTTCTTCAGTTTTTATACATATATATATAACGTTTTTAACATATAATAATTTTCATCATGCTTACGTGTTACATTCAGGAAACATATAAAGCATTAGTATAATTGTTATTTGTGATTATTATTTGTGTTCTTATATGACTTATAATTCTTTTACAATATTTTAATGTTATTGCTAGATGGTTAGTTGTAATTTTTAAAGTTTAGGTTCGAATATTTGACATAAATTTGCCAAAACTTTATTGTATATCTTCCGGTTCCTCAGGACCCTCACTTTATCACTCA
The DNA here is from genome assembly GCF_010389155.1 of Erigeron canadensis. Classification (NCBI taxonomy): domain Eukaryota; kingdom Viridiplantae; phylum Streptophyta; class Magnoliopsida; order Asterales; family Asteraceae; genus Erigeron; species Erigeron canadensis. Next base: position 23,500,458 of record NC_057769.1, read on the forward strand.
ACTCACTCAGAGGCTCGCCAAAAACGTACCCCACGGCAACGCACGGGTCAACAACTAGTTGAATTACTAAACATTCTCTATAGATTTGCAAGAGGATAGCAGCTAAATGGCTACCGTAAAGTAGCTAACACTTCAAAAACTCAAAACGCTGTAAAAGATATGAAGGGAAAAAAAAAACTTGAATAATTATTGATGTTTCTATAAATGTTCCATCATTATTGCAATCCGAAGCAAAAAAAAAATGTAAAATAAGCCACAAAAAAGGAAAAAAAAAAAGAGCGAGAAAGAATAACATAGGCTTCGTTTCAAATTGTTTAGAAAGATATATTTTTATTTTTTCAAATCTATAAGATATATTTAATTGAGAGCATGTTAAAAGAACAAAAAAAAAACACCTGTAGAAATAATAAGCGTGGGCAAGTAAATTAGTTGACGATTATGCCTATCAAAATCTTGTACATATTCTCTTCCAACGCCATAAAGATTTCTAGTAACATCATGAAACAACAAGATTAAAGTTTTTTACACATTTCTAAAGAATTTTTCGAGTAAAATGTTAAAAGAAACAAAAATGAGACGGGCTTCAGACCTCAGAATATTAGTTACCTTGACGCCTCCTTTTCATTCTTTCAAGTGCACCAAGACGGGTCTCACCATCTCCATTTTCTTTTTCTTTTTCTGCTTCTTCATCTCTTTTTCTGATAAGCCCACCAAACACAGCATCAGGTACATCTTTCTGTGCAATCTCAACTTTTCCATCACCATCTTCTTCGTCACTATCGCTCCCTTCCGGAAGATCGATCTCTTCTTGGTTTTGTAGTATTCCTGATTCTTTTTGCGATACCTGTACACCAGCACTTACAAATCCAAGCTTTCTAGCAGTAGTATCATTGGAAGGAAGGTTTTCCGGGTCAGCAGGAGCCAACTGCCTTTCTAAAGCAGCCATTCCATCTTCAGGGGTACCGGCATCTACAGTTGACTTCTGCATTAAAAACTCCGGGAGCATCACATGTGTCTGCAATAAACCATCAAAGGGCATTAGTATCATGATTATTGTCTAGTTCTACAACCACAAGAATTGACCCCCCTCTACGGCTCTACCCTTATCAAATCAACACTTTACAGAATTGGCTAAAATAGAGGTGTCACAAAATAGATAATCAGCATGTTCAGGTCAAAAATAGATACATTAGAGGCGAATCAAGATAGGTCAAGTCCATTTTGGTTCATCAAAAAATCCAAAATTATTTAGAATATAACTGGTTTATATATGATTAACAAAATTAAAAAAGAATATGATTTAAGAAATTATGCACGTTACTTCATACAGGTTTTGACCCATTTGACATGCCTTTTAAGTTAACTTTAATTACCTATTTGACCAGTTCAAGGAAAAACATAACCCATATGGACTATTTCACAAGGTAAAAACCAGCACCCGCTTTTTACAAGTTAATTTGATTTAATTGCACAGAAAGACCTGCAGGCGAAGCTTGGAGAATTTCATAACGCCAAAGACTCAAGCAAAAACTTCCCTTCCCAACCCTCCCATAGACGTAGAGAGCCTCAGACACCACAATCGTGCTTCAAACAAAAAATCAACATCAAGGACCCTCCAAGCCGGTCCTTGAACCCCAGTTATTACGCATTAAGAAAGAGTCAACCGTTACTTTGGACAGTCCAGTTATAACCGCTCTGACCTAAACTTATGGACTTCTTTGGGCCTAGTGGTCCTAAATCCCAATTACTAAGTAGCTCTGAGCCTCTGACCAAACAATTTATCACAGAATGGTTTATGAACTTTATAATTTTGTATTCCATCACCACATAATTTAACTATTATAATTATTATGTTATCAAAATAAGTGACAATTAAATGTTGGGACCAAGTTTAGTTTGCAAATTTATTTATATATAATTAATAAAATTGCTAGAATAGCATATTCCCTAGAAAATATGTGGTAATTAAGAAAATCAATGTTTTCACTAAAGCTTTCAAGAAAATAAACTAATCTTGTCCAGCAGCCCCGTTAAGGCCTATAAACTGGCTTCCTAAGATCAGGCCTTACAGGATCGGTTAGACTCCATTCACAGACCTATGCAGCTCTGCTACCATCTGGTAAGTTAAGAACTGTACTGACGTCATGACTCACGACAGTGATTATTGAGGTGAAGAGGAACACAAAACTGGGTAGTAAGTCCTAGTGAATTCACAGTGTGTCTCATCTTATATATGAAGATAATTCTAAAATAAACTAGAAGAAAAGGGCGCTAGAATCTTTAGTTGGAGAGGATCTCTTGGACCCTTAAAAATTTACTAATGGGCGAAAATTATCAGCAAAAATGGGTTGCATACCTGGCTATGTCTAGTAGAAACACTCCTCTTAATACGAAGCATGTCGCGGAAAGTATCCTCGTTACCATGTTGTACTTCAAAATCATGCCACTTCTTCCAAAAATCACCATCAGAGCGTGGATCCGCAAGCCAAGATGCATAAACATATATTTTACGGGCACGATCAATTTCTCCAAGACTCTTCTCAAGCTCTGCATACTTGATGCACATCTTCATGGCATCCTTCTCGGGAAGCCCATCAGAAACAATTGCCTGTTCATAAATCTCCCTAGTTTTAGGGACTCCAAAAATTTCAGCTGCACGTGCTATGTAAATTTCATACATGCTCAACTTCTCATTAGCTGGGACAGCTTTTGCTGCTTGATCATAAACTCTCATTGCTCGTTTAGCTAGACCATAATCCTCCTCCAACTTAGCATATTGAAGATACAAGGGCTTCACAACTTCAGAAGGAGCCTGTTTAACAATCATAAAGATCAAACCAAAAAGTTGCAACCATAGAGATCAACCCAGTAAGGGGTTCCTCAGTTAGAACTGCGGAAGCATAGATAAAAATATGCAAAAGAGTACCAGTGACTATTATCATTGCCATAACGATGCCTGCTTCATAATAAATAATCATTATCGATACAATTAACTATGCATTTCATAGTGAACATATCCGAATAAGAAAACTTGAATGACAAAATGACCTCTGACACAAGAGGTGACTCAAACATTGAACAAAACATAAAACCTATTTTCTTATCTGCGAAGTAATCTTGAGCACATAAAACCACGGCAATGAACCCATCTTCTTGAGAAGAAAGATAGAAATTAGAAAGATTGTAGATATTGTAAGCAACCTTAAAGCAAAACCTTGATGTCCTAATCTAGGCCTGTTTGAAGTGTTGAACATATATCCAAAATCAAAAAAACTCATGAAATAGCAAGAGGCGAAGTTGACAACATAACTTTGATGAAGTTTCATTTGCTGCTTTCATATTGATGCTTTTTTCTATCATTGTTAAACCAATCTTAGCTGTTATTTATGCCTAAGATAGAGATGTGCGAAACGGATTCTTTATATCTTTTACTTTAAAGTTGAATAACCAGAAGATTGCATATATATCTAGAACCAACATACAAAGCAAGCAACGACCTATATTCTATAGGATATACAAAACTAATCAAAGGGCAAAAAATCATCTAAAAATGTGAGTTACAAATAACTGTCAAACCATGAATTGCAGACCAAAATCATGAAGAACTGAAGATAAAAGCAACTCAATGATCCAAACAAAGCAGCAAACATCATGAGCTAGACTAAGAATGGCAGATCAATTCAAACCACAGAATGCAATATAGGAGAATGTGGTGGGAGCTGAAAAGAAAATAGGTGTGGGGTTCACAGGGCAATAAAACTGACCTCCCTCAATATAGCGGATAATACTTCAATACTTGCTTTCAAGCAATGCATGATTGCACTATCAGAAACCAAACCAGTGTACTCTATGCAGGGACAAACTAAGCTACAATCATAGCTAGAGGTGACAGATGAATGCATCAGCAAGTTGCAGGAGTGGAATATAGATAATGTTTGCATTTAAGACAGGTTATGTAATGTCCCAAAAACACTGTTTATCCAGTTTTTAAGTATCGTAATACACAAATAATGCATTGAATTTGCTTACAAATCAAAATTTTTTATTGTTTTCATTATAATTATTATATAACACAACATAAGAGGTTTTATCTATCAAATATACACTTCTAGCAACCTTCAAGCTATCTGAACCTTTCCCTTTTAGCTCAGTTTTATCATTTGACATGTTTGAGATTCAAATGAACCCAAATCGACCCATTTTAAGTAAACAGATCAAAGCCACCACCTCCAGAACAAACTAATATTGTGAGTACATGAGAGAAAATATACCATATTGTCGACATATAAAGCATATATGCATAAAACAAACCGCATGAGTGGCCATTACCAACTTCCTATATAACAGTGTTCCCAAATTGCATGAAAGTAAAACATGTAGTTAATTAAGGTAGAATGCATATGCAATATGCCAAACACTCATCTCAAATTTTATCCATATGTTCATGTTAAAGATTATAGTCGTAATTATGGATTAGGTATTTAGGTCTGAAGGAAGATTAAACATACCATTTCAACAGCATGCTCAAACAGCTCTCTGGACCTTTCAAGTTTGGACTTCCCGTATCTTTTCACAAACTTCGAGAGATAAGTAACCCAAATGTCCTTCACATGAGGATATTTGAAGATCTTCACCCCTCTTTCATAGACCTTAAAAGCATCTTCAAAGTACTTGTTATCCTAAAATGCATGCGAGTGAAATTTGAGTTTTGACACATTGGGTACAAGAAAGGTAACATAAAGAAAAAAGCAATCGAGTCAGTGAGAAAACTGGCAGAGGAAATATTTTTCAGTGAGAGTGACTAGCATACCTCTAGCAGCATTGCATAGTTTATAATAATCTGCGGTGTAGCAATTCGTAGATCCAAGATCCTCTCATATACAGTACGGGTGGATTCCAAGGTGCCCAGACTCTCTTCTAAATCCACATAAAAAGTCCAAAGCCTTAGCGATTTGTGCAACTTTATTTGTACTGGTTCATTGCCATCAGCAGCCACTGGAGTAAAAGTTTTGAAAGAAAAATAACAGGTAAGTACAAGTTGCATTCCATTTAGCCATTTATATGGTGATATACAGAAGAAAAAACAATACAGAACCTACCCCAAAAGTCTCATAATTCATAAAGGTGATTCGGCATATTCTTTATCTAATGAAAGAGATTTATGGTTATATCATAAGACTGGCATAGCGAGTCCAAAGAATGTCCACCTTAGGAAAGAGACAATGATCGCTGATGTAAAGTCTTCTTATATGTAGTTACTGTTGCTTCATACGTATACATATATCTAAGAACATTTGAAAAATTGAGAAGATATAGGTGAGAACACCTTAAAATTTCTTGCGTAGCTACTCTTTGTTAATCAGTGATATATAATATTCATCTTATTGTTGTCAACACCTTCAAATTTCTTGCATAGCTACTCTTAGAACACCGTGTGGGGTAGTTTTCGTGCTTTAGGCTATCAATGTAATTTTTATGCACGTCTTTCACAGTCGTGTAATTATATAGTAGGTTAAAATTTTAACTATTGTTATTTGACTAATGCAAGTACACAAAGGCTTGCTACAGCCCAGCAATAGTACAACTCATACTCTTTTGATAATAGCTGCACACGAAGACAAAAACTGTACTTATCTTCTACAGGTGTTAGTATGTAGTATTTTGAATCAGGCAATTGAATCAGTGATAATGTTAGCAATTTGTGCAGTTTGTCCAATAGAAAAGGAAGCATCCACAATTGTTTTGGTTGATAATGTAATTAAATGCTAAAAACCAAATATAAAGAGGCGGTCGTACAACATAATCTGGTTCCATTAAGCAAAACTTACACATTATGTTAGTTTTAATTGATTTCTATTATTTTCTTGCTATTTTTTGGAATCAATTTAGGGTTGTTGTTTTTGCATGTTAACTGTTGCAGGTTTATCCAGTTTTCCACTAAAGATTAATGCAGTTTGATGTAGTATCTGATAGTGGTTTATGCAGCTTTCAGCTCCAAAATATAAAAAAAATATAGAGAGAGAAAAAAACAGATTCTAACAAACATATAGTAATGATAGAAGTATAATTGTACCTCTGCGTTTCACTTCAGCGGATGGTTCAGCTGTAGCACGCCTCATTAGTTCCAATGCTCCCTTGAAATTTTTGTGTCTGAGCTCCATTTCTGCCCATTCACACCAAACACTAGCAAGATTATCCACAGCTTTATAGTTAACTTGCACAGCCTTATCAAAAATCACCCTTGCATTAGCAATGTCCTTATGAGTTTCATACAATTTAGCAAACGCAACCCACAAGGTATGAGGTTTGCCAACCGCTTTCATTGGGTCAATTGTTCGTACTGCTTCTGTATATGTTAAGATCTGCTTTGTTGGATTCCCTTCAAAGATCTTAACTCTCCTATGCCACTGTTCAACATTATGAGGATTTTGACGAAGAAGAACACTATTAGCGAGTTCGGGCCTTCTATCCATAAGATGCTCTAATCTCGCTATCCTCAAATCAACATCTTTATCGTCTGACAACCAAAATTTCTTAAGCTTCTCCTCCAACTTTCCCACATTTAGCCGATCCTCTTCTTCCTCATCTCCATCATCATCTTCAACACCGTTTTCCTCTTCATCCTCGCTCTCACTCAACCCTTCCATCTTCAAAGCAAGCACACTCTCCTCAAACTGCGAATACGCGTCAAAAATCACACTAAAATCCCTAACAGTAACAACCGTCGTCATCCCTTCTTCAAATACATCTCTCGCCTTCTCCAACAACTTCCTCCTAATATAATAATCCGCCAACGAAGTCCAAAGCCGACCCACCTCATCACTAAACTTCCTAATCCCGCCTCTAATAATCGCATCAACATTCAACCCCGAAATCTCACTCGCATGTTGCGTAAGCAAATCACAAAGCTCCAACCACAACCTATGTTTCGTCTTCCCTTTAATCGAATAAAACCTATCGTCATTCAAAACACCCGCCAACCTCTCCGCAGCCTCTTGCCACAACTCCGAATTCAACAAAAACTCAATCAAATCCTCAATATGACCCGGATCATACTTCAAATACCGTCTATAAACCCTTAACGCCGTCTCAATCGGAACCCCTTTCTGACTAACAAAAACCAAATACTTCTCCCAAATCCTATCGTGTTGCGTAACGGGCAACGCGCATAACGCCCTATCAAACGCTTTACGTGTCCTAGTAACTAGCTTTTGTTCAGTCAAACTAGTCAAATACATAATCCAAATTCTAGGCATTTTATGCATAGTAACTAAGGCACGTTCAAATGTATTATTTAAAGCCTGATATTGCGGATACGAAACGGGTAAATTACGTACCAATTCGAGTCGTTCTCGGAGATACGCGTGCCAGAGTTTGTAGCTTCCTGGTAATGCTTTTAGTGCTCGTTCGTAAATAACGGACCGTTTTTTGAACGGCGCGTCGGTTCGGGCGATTAAATATCGCCACCATAGTTTTAGACTGAATGGATTTCGGAGAAGTTCTTCTTCGTACAGAAGGTCATCTTGTGACGGATATAAATCGGAAGGAATTGTTGACATTGATATTGGAATCGAAACTGAAGTTGGAATTGATTTGATTGTGTGTGTGTGTGTGATTTATTTTGATTTATTTTGATTTCTGGACTGGAAAGAGATGGGATTTTGAGTGTGGGTTTTAAAACCCTAGTTTTTTTTTTATTTCGGGAGATAAAAAGGAGGAAAAGATATTATGACGTTTTTTCGAATAATCTGGGTATAATAGATGAAGTGGATAATCTATGTTAAACACTTAAACATACACTTTAATATACTTAATAAAATTAAGAAAAAATGGATTTAAGTCGATAAAAAATATATTTTTTTTAACTTAATAAATAAAAAAATAATATATATTATCAATTTAAGCACTTAATATTCTTTAAAAAGAAAACAAAACAGACCCATGACGACATTTTTCCGAAAATATATGATGGATTCAATAATAAAAAATATGTATTATTCCATAATTGTAATTATAGTTAATTACTGAAATTGTACTTCACGCTTGGCCAATATTGCTGCTTTCATATATTTCCTTTCGAAATTACGCAGATCATACCCCATGTAAGCAATTCTCCGCTCGCACCATACTTCTGGCCAACGTCGTCACGTTTCCGTTAAACCCCCCTCACGTGACTTGCATGTGAGGGGTAAAAACGTAATTTTGCACCTGGAGCTGCATTGAAAACTCTTTTTATACCCCAATTTCATCTTCATTTACACATTTGAAGTCGTGAATCTACTTTGGCAAACACGAGATTCAAGTGGCAAATTACGTTTTTACCCCTCACGTGCAAGTCACGTGAGGGGAGTTTAACGGAAACGTGACGGCGTTGGCCGGAAGTATGGTGCGAATGGAGAATTGCATACATGGGGTATGATCTACGTAATTTTGAAAGGAAAGGTATGAAACCAGTAATATGGGTCAAACGTGAGGTACCATTTCAGTAATTACCTCTTGTAATTATAATGGGATTAAGGTTATAGATTAATTATAACCCTTTTATATAATTATTAGCTAGAAAAATAAGTTAAGAATAATTAGATTTACCAGTTCAATAGATGGATTGCTATATGATGGAGTTTGAGACTGTAAGGTTTTGTGTTTAAATTCAGATGTGAGCAAAATGCTCCTAGGATTGGAAACGGTTTTTTTCAACATGGGTTTCCTCTGAAATTAGAGTTGGATATATAAAAGTTTATACTGAACCCAAATTACCTTTAAAATAAAAATAATTAGATTTTTACAAAATTATATATATATTGCCGGTAGAGGAGAGAGAAAAAAAAAATGAATTCTCTCGCTTCTGATTGGTTGGGGACTTTATTTTCTTGAATTTAAATTGGTTGAACTTATTTTTAGAAACTATTTTAAATGTCATTCTATATTAGGTAATGCCAAGGAAAATTATAATAAGTATATTTCGAATTCAAACGAATTAAATCTTTCAATATAACTTAACAATCACAAAATCATGTTCCTACAATTCATGTTTACATTGAAAAAATCAAAAAGTAAATGATACTTTGTTTCTAGCTAAAAAATTTAATTAATTTAGATTTACGATTTATTTATCAACAAAAATTACTTATTTTCCCACTAAAATAAACATTATATGAATTAATATCATATACATTTTTTTTAATCTAAAGTTATAATATTAATTAAAAAGTCTTTTAATTTAATGATATGTGTATCTATACAAAAATCATATAGGTTAAACAACTCATATAAATTATTGATTGACGGGTTGATTTCAAGATTAAATGGGTCAGTTTGCAAGTCAAATGAATTAATGAGTCAACCTGTTAAAAACATTATATAACTTAATTAGGTTAGTGGGTTGGCGGGTCAAGATTTCACAACTCTAACTTGGTTTTTTCAGGTTGGTTTCAGGTTGAGTCGGGTATAGACATGCCTAATTATTAGGGTTGTCTATCGAGTCAGCCCGTAACGGATTGACTTTGGTTCAAGGGGGTTCACGGGTCAAATGGATAGTTTTTGGTGAAAAGGGGCAAATAGGTTGTTTTCGAGTAACCCGGTCACCGACCGGGTATAAAGCTCAAATATATATTTAACATTTAATCTCTTCATTGAAAATAAAAGACATAATTTAGGAAGGAAGGTATCTCATTGAAACATATAATTAATGAACGAGATTAAAAATAACACAATTTAGAAAGGAAAGTAGTAAGGTACCATATTAAGCATGTATGTTTTAATTGAAAATAAAAATTACAAAACAAGTTTGTTTAAATAATATGGCAGGGTAATGGCATCTCGAATTACATAATTTTTGTAACTATTTTTTTTTTTTAATCTAAAAACAAGTCTGGTCAAAGAATGTGGCTAGGTAACGACATCTTGAATTATATTTTTACGTTTTTGTATTTTAAAAAAGGAATAAAAAAAGAGAGATATGATTATTGGGTAAGACAAAAGTTATTTGTCAAACAATCCAAAACATGTGTTTCAATATAAATCACAACTTAATTTAATATGTAACGATTTTATTCACAAACTAAAATGGAACACAAACAATGCGTAAGATGTCAAGTAGTTTATCAATATATTTTAGTTTAGGCTTAAATCAAATTTAAATCTTATGCTTATCAACTTCTACCTAGGAAAATAATGAAAGTGATAATGGTCGATTTTACCGACCGTCGACTTCAAAATTTCTAATGTACATGTCTTACTTTTATTTCGATTCGTATAAAAAATAAGGAAGCATTTTAAAGATGGATATGAAGTAATTACGTGTAAACAACAAAACAACAAAGCTTGTTTAGAAACCTTATTCATAATATATAAATGAAACAGATTACATGTTTGTAATAAAAAATGTTGTTAGCGGCCGATTCAAACGAGATGACTGTGTCAATCCGTTAACCCAATGCGCCAATCCATAGAAAATCGGTTGGCGGGTTAAATGAGTTGATAGATTAATTTTAGTTACAAATGTCATATGGGTTGCAATTCTCAGATGAATTTAGGTCAACCGAGTTATGGGTTTCAGAGTCATATAAAAAAGGTCGGTCGACCTATTAAAAAATTATAGAAGTTTTAAATAGTTCCGGGTTGATAGGTTGTCCTGTTAATCGGAAAGGTCAACCAGCCCGAAAGAATCTGTTTGACAGGTTAAAAGGTCCAAAATATGCAAGCATGACCTGGTTATTTTCACGTTGTTTTGGGTTGAATCGAGTTTTTGATAGACTCAATATGTTATACCATAAAATATATAAGTGTTACAAGTTTATCTTGATGTCATGCTCGATTTCATAGTTAATTTCATCTTTGTATACTATAAGACTTATGTTTTTCGTAATATGTGATGCAGATATAAGGTTATATGTAACCTGGTCACCGACCGGGTATTATTCTAGTATATATTTGAGTGTAACACACCTTTACCGACTAACTATGTATAATATTGATGTGATATACTGATATTTTCTTTTCCTATAAAGTTGATGGAACATTTTTTATTTAGACATATTTACATGATTATGTTGCATACTTGCATGTACAAACAATAGCTGATGTGATATGCGTAAAATATTGTAACGGGTTAAACAAAGCATCCTTTGTTTAAAATAAAAATAACACTTATCTAAAGAAAATGACTAATCCTTCGAACAAAATAGCCTAAAAATCCTATCTTATAAAAGATTTGAACTACCCACTAATACTATCTTATAAAAGATTTTGTCCTTTCTTTTAAAAAAACATGATTTGAACTACCCAAAATACATCTATTTTTTATTCATTAATTTAAACATTTCTACTTAATGTACCTATAATAACCTTAAATCTCAACCACTCATTTTTTTCTCTCTCCTCAAATCTCAACTACTCATTTTTTTTTCTCTTATTCATAAATCATTTTATTCATCTAATTCATTGAAAATCTTTTATCTCAAAAACCGTATATCGATAAATTATAAAAATTATATGGGTGTTCATAAAATTTCATACTCTTTAATTAGAGGTGTAATTCGATATATTTTCGACAAATTTTTAAATCCGATGACGGAGCCCGTATAGCTAAGGCATTTGACTATCATACTCTATAACTTGACATATCACCCCTACCATTTTACCGCCGCAATGCGCAAGCACTATCACTCGTTTATTACAAAAGAATACTAATTAGAAACATTGACTACACAAAATTTTAGCTCGTGTTATTTTTTGACCTGAAAGTTATAACTTAAATTTTTTTGAGGTCTTTGTAGTTGTCATGTTGAACCGACTTTATATTATTTTTTATTTTCATATTCATTAATTTACATGTTTGAGTGACTGACGTAAATAAAATATTCATCTATGGTATTTACTTATATGTATCCAGCCATGTATAAACGTGTTTTGAAGATAACGAGCATAGTGCCCGCACGTTGCAGCGGCTAGAAAGTGATGATAATATAAAAGGGAGGCGGTAGTGGAGAGCGAGGGCGGCGGTGGAGAAGGAGGGCGGCGGCGGAAGGTGATAGAAAGTCGATAAGAGTATGTAATGATTAGAGCAAATGAGGAAATGAGGGTATATAAGGGTATTATGTTTAAGTAGGGGTGTTTTGGAAAGAAAAAAAGTGCTGAATTAAGATATCCAATACTCTTTATAAGGGAGTATAGATATAAAATACTTAAGATTCTTTGCGTATATGTCATCTTTGCACAACCAATGTTATTGATTTAAGGTGTATGAAACTATGAATCACCATGGGTACAAAGATTTTTTCAATAGTATAGTAATCACACTACAATATAACCTCTATAAATTAATAATATTAGGACCAAAGTATTTTATTAATTTAACGAGATATTATTATATCAATAAATTAATAAATTATTAATTTAAAGAGATTAATGTATTGCTTTCAAAATTTTCATGTCGAATATACATTCACCAATTTGAAAAACTTGCCAAGTTCATTGTTTTGAATTAAAGATAGCTCAATACATATTGTTCTAAATTGATCACTATAAATATCGTATGGTAAGTTTTAAATTCACATCAATTATGGCTTATAAAGTAAAAGGTGATAAAAAATCAACCATGATCAATCAACAACAAAAACTTTTATGCGTATATAAGAAAGATCACCACTTTTTGATGACCAAGTTGAGGATGATTTATGAGCTTAGAAAGAAGCATTGTAAGCGGCAACAACTCATCACAACTTTTTGGTGTAATACGATAAGACGATTTATCAACTCTTAAATGCAATGAAAGAATTTAAAGATGAACTTAATAGGACTTGAAGCTAAAATAAAATTAAGTGACTATATATTCATTTTCTTACTAGACAACCTTTAAATTTTGGAATATTTTTGTAATTATTAATTTGTAGTTTCATTGGGACCAACATATTTACACGAGGGTTTCAAAAAAAATTTTATCTTATTATTTTATTGATTGGGGTCCAATTTTGTACTGGTCCCAGACAAATTATTAATTTTATCAAGTATTAAATTATAGAGGTTATATTGTATTTATGAATGTATCTCCTGTCACACCCCACCTTAGGCGGAATCGTAGGATATAACGAAAAGACATAACATAGCACATGTAATTTATAATAGAGTTTTATTAAATGAAATCCAAAGAAATGTAATTCCCACAGTGGGATAAGTCTTAGGCAACATGCCAAAGTAAATAGCAAATGATGTAGCAATTAGCAAATAGAAATCAATGCTCAAATGCAAACTAAAAACCCATGAAGGATCTTGTTATTGGTCTCACTAAGTCCTTATTCTCTAGCTCCTCAAACGTTGTTATTACCTGAAAATGAATGCTCGAGAATGTCAACATAATGTTGGTGAGTTCGTAGGTTTAAAGTAATACAAATGAATTTGATGTGCATGATATATGAGGTTTGGACAATAGTGTAAATATAAACATGTAGTAGCATGTATGCATACCAAATACTGATCAATGCCATCATAGTTATCCAACAACACAACCCCATCACTCCTGCCAGCAACACAACCTCATCACTCCTGCCAACAACTCAATCACACATTGTATACCAACAAACTACCAGCTGGAGTATAAAGTTGGTCGATAGTTATCAAATAGTCTTCAATAGATATCAACAGACATCTATTGCATCATAGAAATCAACACAAACAAGCTAGCATACACATTTGATAATTACACGTATTTGTCCAATAAAACAAACTAGTTTTAGCACAGCTAGTAAAGAAATGAAAAATGTTTTGAGCATCATTTTCCCCCAAAGAAATAAAATAAAAAAGGGCCACGAAACTCACCTCAATAAGCAAGTAGTTGTGCAAAGTCCAAAAGATCATTAGAATCTACACAACATATTGCACAAGTTATAATTATGGACATGGTCAAGAACCGTCCATTGTAACCCGTATTTGATGAAATACACATATGGTTACTTTCAAAATATTCACAACCTGATTTCTCATGTATTATTAAGTTACGAGTCACATAACTTAATATAGAGTATTCGTTTTAATGATTTATTATTGATTTCCACAAGTTCATATTCACTGAAATTTTTGGTAACTTTATCTATTTTTAATTAGAATGAAACGAACAATTTCAACTTTCAAATCTTAACCACTGTAACCGTAGAGTGTTATATAGTTACATGAATTTTTACATAATTTATTTTGTACGCTAACTATTTTTAAAAATTCGATAATTACAAACTAGTCAGAAAAGTTACTGTTTGGGCACTAAATTTTTTTTATAAAAGTTAAAGACCTCTAAAGCTTCAAAAAAATCCATTCTTTTTACTATCAACTCTTAACATCTTAAACATATTCCCGGAAAAGCATAAACTTCCAGTTCTTAAATTTGACCAAGATATGACTATTTGAAGTCGACTCAAGTCTGTTCGGAAAACTCAGATTTGTGCAGTTTTGTTATAAAATTCGTTTGACAGCCTTAAATTTCATATTTTGACACGAAACCAACTCCACTAGAAAGTACACTTCCTGAACTTAATTTTAGACACCAAAAACGTGACTTAACCATCTTCCACGACCAAGATACGATCTTTCCAAGTTAGCAAACTAAATCTGTCCAGATTCTGAAGTAATTACAACTTACTATTTTAAAGACTACTACAACTAAATATGTATATATAAATTTTCAAGTCTTCCAACACCTATTTAAATATGTTATTATGATTTCCATGCCTTCATAATTAGTTTTCTTAAATTATATTAATTACTACTCTAAAATTATTACGTAAACATTTATGATTAATGTGATCTATACTTCAAGCTCTTGATTTAACCTTAAAAGTCTTTCATTAGTTATTATAAATTTTGCCAAAATATATATTAATCAAATAGGTTACTCAAAATATAAGATTAATAAATATAAAGATAAATTTATATATATGAAAAGATAAGATAAGTAATTTACCCCAAAATTGATGATCATTCCTTAGATACCTTAACAAAACAGAATATAATTCTATAAGGATTTTAAACATAGATTTTTATATAATAATATCCTTTGAAATACATTGAGAATTATATTAACTTATAAAAAAAAAAATCCAAAAATCCTTCAGGTGAATGTTTGGCAATTATGTGATAAATAAAAAAATATTGGTTCGGTGGTGATGTTTTGTTCGACGGCAGGGACACAAAATCAAAGAGTTTTAGTTTTATGTAGGCTATTTGCTTTATATTTATTATAGGTATAAGTGTTTAAGTTAGTATATAATTAGACTATATTATTATTAATAATAAGAATAATTCAAATGGGATGATCCCCTTAGCCGTAAATTCCAATCCACAAGGTTGGAAGGATATGTTTTGATATTTGATATAACCTCATCAAATTGAATTTGAACTTTTTAATTGTTTTAACTTTTTAATTTGATAGTATAATAAAACTATTATTATTATTACTACCTATAATTATTATAATTTACCTTAATTATAAATTTTGACTCACCACTAAGTAGTGTATAGAGATTTATAAATGTCTAGAAGTGAATATGACATATAACTAGGGCTGTCAATTTCGACCCAACCCAAAACCCAACCCGAACTCAACCCGAAAAAAATCAGGTTAGGGTTGAGTATTTTCGACCCACCAACCCGCCAACCCACCAACCTGATTTTTTCTGTGTTGGGTCCGGGTTGGGTTGTTGGGTTGTCAGGTCGACCCGCCAACCCAATATCTTTAAAATAATTGAATTATATATAATAGTTCATACTCCACATTACACTAATTCATACGTCCTATTCTCATTTTTTATATTTCTAACTTAAAGTAACTTCAAATATGAAATAAAAGGAGGATTCAAAATTCTGTGAGATGATAAGTGATGTAGGATGAGACGGTAAGTTTGTTAATTTTGTGTTAAGTATTAACAATACCCTCGTATTTCTTTCTTTTTTGTACCCTTCGTTTTCGGCATACACCATCAATGATAAAGCTTTATATTGGTTGATTTATTCCATTTTATATTTATATATATTTGCTTCTCAGGTCACATGGGTTGGGTCATGGGTTGGCGGGTTATGGGTCAGGGTTGAAATTTCTGACCTGAAACTTTTAGTGGGTTGGGTTAGGGTCGGAGTTTTTTAACCCACCAACCTGCCAACCCGAACCCGAACTCATTGACAGCCCTACATATAACCATATGTCTTGCAGAGTGATTAAATCATAAACTATTGGAATCAAAGTAATAAAAGTCACATATTAGAATGATCACAACATCTTCACACTTGTTATACTATGTAGGCACATTAACTAGTCAAGAAATTAGGAATACAAATTAGAGACTATAATGAATTACTGGTTTTGATGACGGATGTCACATCTCCATAACAACCGGTTAGATATCAAAAACCAATAGTTCAAGCTTAATTCTATGACTGATGTTGTAAAACTTAATTTAATAAACAAAATCTGATAAATTGTTTGTCACTTACATTGTTAGGACAAGATGTATATAAATATCAATGTAGGCCATAATAAAATTAGTTATATATGTTACTTTATCTTAATTATTTATACTTTTATCTTTGTTAGCATATAAAACAAGCTCCTCTTTTCCATTTCGATTGTTTTATCTTTAGAATACTAGTTGATCAACCCGGGTTTAACCCGGGTTAATTGATAAACGCTTTGCAAATAAACCGAATGATACCCGGATAACTTTAAAATATATTGTTATATTAAAATGTATAAAAAACAACTTTAAATAAGTTGAAAATTGTGATAAATTATTATGTAAAAAAACGAAACTAAACGGAAACAATAGTATTGTAGTTGTGGACACACGTTAAAACACATTCGGTTGGCAAAAACAAAAACAAAAATGTTGTTTAGAAAGAAAAAAAAAACACCATAGTTTTCAGTCTATTATAACGAAAAAATAGGTTGATTAAAACTTACATAATATTGTGGATATTTAATAAAAATCTATATTGATGATACATATTTAAGAAAATAATATTTTGAATTTTATATAAAAAAATATGATGATGCTAATTAAATTAAAAGGATGTGTAGTAATACAATTTTTAAAAAATCTTAATCAACCAGGATGCAATCCAAGAAGTTACAAATATATTTCGTTATAATAAAAACAAAAATAAATTTTGTTATAAGAGGCATACATTGATCCTAACATTATCAAATATTGAATTCGATAATGAACAAAATATCATAACTATAAATTTGTAATTAATAAAAATTGTTATAGGAGAACATTAATTAGGCTATACAAGCTTCAAAGTATAATAATATTAGCATAATCACTATGTAATAATAATATAACCTACAACCTATAAAAACAAAACATAATTTACGTATTTATAACCATAAACTCAATACACCAGCGAGGTAGACTAATAGACATGTAGTTATGCATTTTAATTTCAAAATAAATTGTTACATAGAGATAGATATATAGAAGATATCCTTAATTTTGATTTATAAATATTTTATCAATACTTAAGTGAAAATTTTAAACTATGATGACTAAATAAAAAAAATGCTAGATTAGAATAATTATATTTTTGTAATGTGACATCATCATTAATTATATAGAATGTAGGAAAGAATTAGAATATGACACATATGATTTTTTGTTCTATAAACAATCTTCCTTTATTAATAATAGAGATTCTAAATATATCCTTAATATAACTAATAAACTTATTAAATATCCAATAAACTTTAATGAAGTTAGTTTATATTCAATTATTAAAATAAGTACACTATTTTTTTAAATAAAAAACTACACTACTTATCACTGCCAGTCACCGTCATCATTACATTGCCATTATCATTATCACCGCTATATCGCACAAGTATTCGTCAAGTTAAAGATAACTACGGATGTTTTAACTTTTAAGGTATCTTTAACTGACGAATTTAAATGTCCAAATTTGATTTGCTCGGTCTTTTTACTCTAACTTTGACCGTAAGTATCTTTGTTTGTATAATAGATTATCAAATGAAAGTTATATCAATGAAAACTACATCTAAAGCTCAATCATCCGTATATTTTACTTCAATTATTGTATAACATACACGAAGCAATTTACGGTCAAAGCTATGAAAGATTGACTTCAAAAGTTAAAATATGACATTTAAATTGAGACGGAGAGTGTAATGAAAAAAAAAGACTCATGTAATTATTTAGCTTTGATTTGACATATCTTTTATAAGCCTTTTTCTTTTTTGACCTATTTAGCTTATAAACTTTTCATGACTTACCTGTAAAATCTTTAATTCAAGTAGTAATCTCTTGCAAACTCAACTCGTTTGTTGTATCCCTGATGAGGAAGGTTTTAATACAGGAATCATACATAGTAAATTCAATAGAGCATCAGGTATTGCCTTCTCTAATATACTATATATTCCCATTTTGAATGTTAACAACCAATACCACATTTCACTCAATGGGCCGGTTCGGGTTACCAGATAGGCATTATCTTCAAGGACACATTATCTTCAAAACTATCATGAACGTGCCTAAAGAGACGATTTTTTGGAACCATTTCAGGTAGGCATATCAGTGTGGTTGCCAAATGCAGGAGTCAACTTGTATCTATTACACGAGGTCACATAGTTGAGGCACCGATAAAATATCATTACAGTGACTATAGCAGATAAATAAGATCTCACAAGCGCATGGGAACACATTAATCCATTCTCAATTCAGGTGATCGTAGTCTCCAGAGAGAAGGGGGTAAATTCAACCTTGCTGACTCATAATGGGTAATCTAGCTGAGGGTTTGAGAAGAGCTGGTTAATCTACAGTGTAGTTTATATCTTTAAGAATCATTAAAAATAGATAATATGTTCTCTGGATGCTTCCATAGTGTTGTGAGTATTTAGAAGAAAAGACATATGTTAAGTGTAGGGTATCACCAAATGCTTACAATATGTTGCTTATACGAGTTTTTTTAACTTCGTAAATGTGGTATGCTTTTGAACACATGGGATGAGATCATGAGATAGTGTTATCTTTCTAATGTAGAAGGTTTCTAGTATATTGCATATTATTCATGGGCAGGCTAATTTATGCTTAGGTGAATATCAAAATTCTGGTTTCAAGTGAAGTACAGATGTCCAGTATACTATGTTTAAAGATTTCAAAACGGAGTTGTGATGAAAATGCACGGAAATGTTGGTGAGCTAAAGGGTGGTACTTTTGAGGTTTTATTGTGATAAGTTGTAGTTATGCTGTATTTGAGTGTTCATATGGATGGCTTAGGCTATCCGGAGTGGGGCGAGAGAGAGGAGTGATCCAACGGATTTCGCTGGTGGGTTGCCTGCTACACCACCCCCACCAGGCGATATGCATAGCAAGCGATCCATATGGGTTGCCAATTTTTTGTTGACTATATCACTTTGATCTGACAAAAGTACACAAAAGTCCACATTTAGTACACATAATTTTGTTTCCTAGTGTGTTTAATAATTAATATTAATAATTTTATTGCCACATGTCACAAAAGCCTACCCCACCTTCCAGGTAACTCCACTCCCCCTATTTTTCACAGGCAACCTCCAGCTGGTGCAAGTAGCCCAACCTCCGGCATTACCACTCCGGACAGCCTTAGCTTCTTGCAAATTGTTGCAATTCAGGCACGTGCCTAAGCATTTTGTCAGGTTCATAAATCTCTTTCCATCTCTTAATAGTTTGTGTTGATTAATTGTGAAGTAATTAGTACGAGTAATTATTATCTGAGTTCTCCTTCTTATGACCTACTGCAAAGTCAAAACCTGCTTATAAGAACAGAAAAAAGAAAGCATATAGGGTTAGGAAGTTGAGAAAGCAAAAACCCAACACTACAGTGATGTAGCATTTTGTAGGCTTCATTTTAAAATTTAAATTTGTTAGAAATTTAGCAAATACTCAAATAGTGAGCCATAAACTTTAGACGTTTGGTGCTCTTAATCATAGAAACAGTTAACTTGATCAACCCTTACCGTTGTAGATCATAGGAGTTACAAAACTCAAATGCTGTAATCGTATCATATATCTACAGAGCACAAACTAACACTGTGGTAATCTTTCTTTTAGTGCCACAACGAGAAAATGGGGATATCTATCGATCTTTACGTCTAAAACTATATTTTCTGTCGAGTTAATGTGTACTCTAATCACTTTGGTGGAAATGAGTGGTTTGGCTAGATCGTCGATGATGCATTGATGCGTTACTACATAGAAATTCAGGGTTACATATAAGAAGCAATCACTTAGTAAATGAGTAACTATACACTTAGCAAAACTAGTTTAGTATTACAGTATTACCAATGAGTTTCTTTTTAGTTTGTATATCCTTATAGTCTACTGGCTGAGCCAGAAAGTATGCATAAGGGGGAATACAATCCGATTTGAACTTTATTGGGAGAGGAGATCCTATTATATATATTTGATTGGATGGAATGAAGTAACTATTACTAAGGAATGGAATGGACGAGGGAAGAGAGTAATTGTCATGCTGAGATGGTTTGTTGCAAGGGGATGAATTTCGTATAAATTTTGTATAATATGTATGGTATGATTTTTAGACCCTAATTTTGACTCCTCCTTTGATGTATTATCACTATTCCATGGGATTTTTGCAATGCCCCCTTCACATAAACCGGGTAAATCTCCTATGAACACAGAACATTGCTGCTAGTAAATTTGAGCATGAGAACTCCACAATGTACAAGAGTTATTTTTTTTTCCACAATTTCTGTAGAATTGTTTATAGATACTATCATTGACATCCCGAAACCTGATCATACTTTTCTTGAATATTTGGATACGTGGACTCACCGACAAATAAAACCTCGCCTATTAAATCTTGACAACCCATAGTCTCATAGTAGCGTATATTTTACGCAACTCAGCAATTACTGTCTGGCAAATGTAACGTCTTTGTTTTTTTTTTTATATAAATCAAGGATAGTAACTACCTGCTTTCAGGGTTTTACGTTATTAAAGACTTGGTTATGCCACTAGTTTCATATAGATGCTGTAATAGGTAGAGATAATGTCTCTATAAGTCATTGTGATTTGTGCTTAAAAGGATTATGCATAGTTCAATTGGGTTTGTTGATGTCTGATGTATGTAACCTCTTTGGTTCTTTCTGGTTAACTGAGGTATCCAACCCACTTTGTGAGCCGACTAATCCCATGGCAACCACCCGCTCTGCTGGTAGCCCAAAGTCGTCGTGAGGTTCACAAGAGGGTATAGATTTTTGCACCTTGTTTTTCTTTTATGAATTAAATTTAGTCGGTGTGGCATTAACTCGTATTGATGACTTGGTAATGTCACCATTGGTTTCGTGTATTCTTTGAACTCTATAGAGAGTAATGTCTTTTTAAGTCAATGTGGTTGCATCTAATAGGGTTATAAATTGTCTGTCATTTTGCTCTGATTGAGAGAAAGGTATGTGAGATTTGAGGTTTACAATTTCAACAAGTAAATTTATGGTTCATGAGTTCTTAAATCTGCATCTCTTAAATCTGCGTCTGATTCAAATCAAACTTGCCCGAGTAGGATTTTTTTCTTTGAAATAAACATAATCAGAAATATATGAAGGTGTTAGAATTACAGTTTCGTCAAGTAAATTTATGATTGTCGGGTTCTTAAATATACACCATATTTATTATATCATCTTTAGATTCATTAGGAAGCTTATCTTACTATGCTTAAACGGTAATCCTTCAAATATTTATGATTGTTTTGTGATGTTCAAAGGTATTTGTAAGATTCCAATTTGTTGAAAAATATATTTGGGGATCTTTCTGTTTAAAAGAAACTGTAGAGAAATGTAACTTCAATTCTTATAATTTTCAATTCCATTTACTAATTTTATAGTTTCGAGGAAAATTCAAGTATGTCTGTCATCATCTATTTGAGATTAAAAGTATTGATTCTGATTCATGATGTTGTGTCATATTTATCATGGGATTAATGATCCAAAGCAGGAAGATGGCGCATTTGCATGACTTGCCCCTTGACCTTCTGGATCTTATCATCGTATTGTTAGCAATATCCACTGATGGCGCCAGAGACCTGACAAGATTTGCAGCAACGTAAGTATTCACAACCAACATATTTCTTATATGCTTCTTAATAATGCTACTTGGAGTGTTCTTAGTTATCTCACTTAGAATTTTGTGCAGATGCAAGCAGATTAAGATAATGGCTGAACGACTACATATCCAAAGTATAGTCAACTTACACCAGTTGACTTTTACAGATGACTACACAAAGCATCATCACCCTCATGACCTCCTTTGTGAGTGTGCCGCAGCTGGAAATCGAGAGGCCATGTCCATACTTGCAATGGTAACGATTTATGCAGAATTGTCTGAATATATATTTATCTCTTTTAAAATCGTGATCGCCCACCAAGGCGCCAATATTACACTCATTTTGTACATTAAGGTTCATTTGTATTTTTATGTTCAGTTTTTATTCATTGATTACATGAAACAGGCTCCGCCGCGCCCCCGCCTGCGGGGGGGGGGGGGTAGGGGGGCCAAAATGGATTGCTCGTATTTCTTTTACTCATCAACACTCTTTGATCTGTTTTGGACCTTCGCAGATTATTATTAATACGGGTACAATTTTAGGGCGTGTCAAGACGGGTCAGTCAATTCGAAGTTGATCCATCAATATCTTTTTGTCTTATATTAAAAGTTTATTATGAATAACTAAAACAAACACCCTAAGTAAGTAAACATGGTTAAAAAGCTATTAAGAATGATCCAATATTTCACATAAGAGTTGTAAGTAACTGCTATGCCTTGTAATTTTTTTACCGTTAAACATGTTTCATTTTGAACTTTTTTTAAGACAGAAACGAATCTTATATGACCCAAAACTTATACATTTTCAGTCAAATAGGTTGAAGTTACTCCATTTATTAGACTAACAATACAGAATTTTTTTGTATTATTATGTTTGCAGGCTATTTTGTCTGGCGACTCCTGGTTCAAGCATATGTTAGAGGATCGCAATAAACGATCACGTGAATTGAAAATGTCGGTATATGGACTAATGCATTCCCATACACTTGTAAGATCATTTATTCGCTATGGCTACTGCACTGATATTTTAAAGATGCGTCGACACTTGCTCAACTATGTGGCCTCATGTGCTGGATACCGGGCAGCTTGTGCATTTGGCATCCTTACTGCTGTCAATAAAATGTGTTCTGAAATGGTTCACAAAATTAATGCATATCGCCTTTCTGTCAGAGAATATGATAGTTTTGGAAACAATCTGTCCTTGGAGATACTTAACAAGGACTTGGGTGATGATCGTAAAAAAGTGCTCGTCATATTTGATAAAGTTTTCCCTTCGAAACCTATTTGAGTTTTAGGACTTCAAGTAAATGATAAATATATAATGTTATAAGTTTCTGGGTTGGAAATATGAATTTACAGACTAAGATTGGCCAAACCACAGTGAGGCATGATACAGTTTGAACAACAAGACATCAGCTATTATATAATCTGATATCTAATCTAAACTAACGAGAAAGGGACAAAAGTAGAATACATTGTAACATGTAAGTTAACTTTAGTTTAGCTCTCTAATTATCCATTATTATACTAATTTTGTACATCATTTGGTTTTATATATTCATTAAAGTACACTCATTTTTAAAAAAGTATGTAAACCTTTCCATTAGTTACTAAGCATAAACTTTCACTTGGTTCGATTTATGACATAAAATCATAAATTATAATCATAAATAAAATTGGGAAAATTACCTTAATAGTCATAATTCATAAATGAAGATGTATATCTTAATTTAGACACCTACAAAAATTTTTACTAACTAGCACGGTACTCGCGCAATGCGGAGGTGGTCGGGACGACGATGGTGTGGTGGTGGAAACGACTGTTGGTGGTGGAGGCGGCGTCAAGTGATGTAGATAATGGGTGTAAAAGTAATTGATTTAAAAGGTTAATGAAGATATTTTAAAAGATAAATGAGTGATAGTGTAATTTATTTAGATAATTTTCTCATGTAACATTTTAAGGATAATTGTTTTTTTTATGTATTAGATAGTATAAAAGTATAGATTAGGTATATAGGAGAATTAGGATTAAGAAATGGAGGTATTTTGGGTATAAAAAAGTGCTGAAATTTCCTAAAATAGAAATTTCAATATGTTTTATAAGGAATTATAGATATAGATATATGATCAATCATTTTTTATTATTTTTTTTTAATAAAAAATGAAAGTATCCAATAATATCATGACATGTGTCATATAAGGTACATGTTAAAAAACAAAGACAAAAACAAAAACACTCCCACTTCTAAATCACTATTATAAGCATTCGATTCCCAACTTACTCTAATGATAAAAATTATCGATCCTAAATCACTATTCTATTGAAATTCCTCAACAATCTAACAAACCTATAGTTTTTGTTGAATTAAAGATAAACCGAGCTGACTTCAAATTCAAAAAGACCAATACAATCCAATCATTATAGATTCAGTCATTTGTTACGGTTCATTAAGATACATATTTTCTTAATTGTAATCTTTAAATTATCAACTCAAACATGATCGTTTTGATCCTATTATTCAAATCCTAAGTGGTTGAAAACGAACTGATATTTTTTAATTAAGGATCTATTTTAATTTGCACTTATAATAACCATTTTCGTAATGTTATACAAGTTCTAATATACACTATTTGATATTTTGCACTTATAATCGAAGATGATGCTTTATAGTTAACTTGAAATCATATTAGATAAGGGGTTAGCTAATATGTTGTTAACAACATTTAGTTGGCTGCTGTTGTCCTCATATTCAGTGGGGATAATTATTTATTTATCATGTGAGAAATTTAGGGGAAGCTGTTTGTGAGAGTAGCACTCATGCTATTAACAACATTTTATATTTTCCTATTGGATAAATAGGATATGAAATACAAGTGAAATTTATAACCAATTAAAATTAATATATATGATGTAGAGATGGATGGATGTATGTGTGACACATGGCATGAAATTATTGGATAATTTCATTTCTTACCAAAAGAAGTAGGTATTAAGAAGTGATTGACCAAATTGGTTAATAAATTTGTAGGTGTCTAAATCGTGATATACACCTTGATATTTGACCATTAATGTAATTTTCCCAATAAAATTTATAAATATATCTATAAAAGTCTTATACGTTATATAATTTTCTTTTTTATAGATTAAATTTGTAAATATCTTTAAATTCTTGTTAAGACAAAGAGTTAGCCAATGATATCACAACCTTTCTTGAACAGAGAGCAACTTGAAAGGGAAACTTTAAAGCTTAGACCCAAAAATAATATTAATCTTGGCTCTAATAGGTTAAATGAAAGCCGAGCAACCACATAAGGCTAAGGACCGAAAACTAAAAAGAGAAGAGGTAATCGACGACTCCTTGACTCGGATCCTTGGCCGGTGAGCAAAAATGAGAGGAGGTGAGACACTTAGACTAGTCTTGTGTTATTGGGGAGAAACAATGCTAAGGTAAGGTGTTACTTTACACTTTTTTGTTTTTCAATTACACATTTACACTTTTTAACAATTAATTACAATAGTAATTAATAAAGAACTAGATTAGACCTCGTGCGTTGCACGTTTATAACTTATTATACTGATTATTTCTCTTAAATTATATACAGTAGAAATATCGTAGAAGTTAAGATGAATGATTACATATTGTAAACAATACGTTGATATAAATTAAAGTTTAAAAACCTGATTTTCATTAAGCTCATCATAAATATAGTCACATTGATCTAGTTTTTTTTTTTTTTATAATGTCAACTGGGTCAGATATAAATTAGTCATCATAAATATTAAGATTTGTCCCCTTTTTTCCTTAAAAGTGATGAATTTACAATGATATCTTACAAATAACTTATAACCTATTTACCTGCATGTTATGAGATGCCATATTTTTATTGTAGCTATGTTAACTTGCTATGATTTTTAAATCCTTATGTGGGAAGTTAATTCATTGTTTAATTTATTTTTCAAAATTATAAGTCCTTAATTAATAAGCTTTAACTAATATTTAATATACTTATTAGATAACTAAAAATAATCATTAATAAATTTATCCTAAATGTATGAAAAATGCATGTCGACTTTACAATTATGATAATGTTATCTTACGACAACGACAACGACAATGGTACCCAATCCCGACAAAACGGGGGTATGGGGGAGGTGTGATGTAGACAGACTTTACCCCAATTCAAATGTAGAGAGACTGCTTTCAGATCCACCAGAGTGGAAGGGACCTCCGACCCAAAAGTAAAAAATAGGGTTAGATCCATCGTAGTGAAAGCCTTAATCAGATCTCGATCTCAAACTCTCAATCTGATAATGCCATCTTAATGTATATTAAAAGAAGCAATGAATAAAAAATAATTTCATTATTCTTTAATTTCTAATACTCCGTATGTGATAATGTGTTATGTATAGATAATGTAAGTATATTTCGTTATTATCAAGTATTTTGAATGAAAAATATAAATATAATTTAATTAAATATATTTTTACATCCAAATAATTAAATGTTAAAAAAAGTCAATTTAAAAACTCTATGTTATTAACTGTAATGGTGTGATTAAAATAAAATACCTTAATTTTTAAAAATAATTAACGTTTGTACTCATAATTATTTTATTTATATATGAATAAATATTAATAAATTTACCATTTATCTACATAAACTATATAATATTACTTATTTATTTAGTATTCTTTTTTTTATTATTTATTAAATTAACCATTATGAAAAACTTATTAGATGTGATAAAAATTATCCTTAAATTATCTTCTTTAAAACTATATAAAACAAACTACTTATTTGTAATCTTTTTAAGTTTTAAAATATCAAAAATGCCTTCAATAATATAACTAACATGATCCATAATGTTATTGAATACGTAGTATATCTTTAATGAAATTAATTTACAATATACATTTTCAATTTCTAAAATAACTATACTACTTTTTTATATCGATAAGCTACATTACTCGCCACCGCAACCAATTGCCAATTCCGTTACCCGTCACAACCACTATCACGTCACCGCTACTACTAACGTCGCAACATCGCGCGAGTATTCGTCTAGTAACCCCTAGTTCTTATAAATTAGGAATTTGATTTAATCAACATTCGATTTTTTTAAATTGCCATAGGAATATTTGATATTTGATATAATAGATATTTGTTTAACTTTTTATATCATGTTAATGGAATATAAATGAAAGGTAAGTATATATACCAAGATTATTTATATATATTTAGTTTAACTACATGCCCTAGATTATATATGTGGAGGTGATGAGGATATATATTTATTTATTAGTGTAGTCTAGTTTATGTATTTAGGAAAGAAAGGAAATAACTGAAAATTTGGCTAGCTCAATCGACCTTTGTATTGTTATTACGAAACATAGGTCGCGGGTTCGTACCATGTGACGATTTTTATTTTTAATATTTTAAGTAAAGGCATACTTATGTCTATGTGGTTGATTTTTAGTTTTAATATTTTAAGTAAGACATATTTATGTCTATGTGGTTGATGAGGTGTTGAGCTCCTATCTCCTTGTGATATGAGAACGACACGTAAGAAAAAGATGATGTGGCGAGCATAGAGTTATGTCACATCATCGCTTGGAGATAGATAATCTCTACATTATATAAATCTCACTTCAAAATTTGTTAGTTATTGCCTATGTGGCATGCTTAAAAATGCAAGAAAGCCCAAAAATCATTACAATATTGCTCCTTGGAAGGTCTACGGATTAGTTACTTTTATAAGAAGTTCAAATTTTCGAAAACGGATTAGTTATGCTTTCAAGAAGTTCAAATTTTCGAAAATTTGAAAGTGTAACCGTTCGTGTATTGCTTGTGGCGGTTATTTCCTTGCATGTCTATGTCTATATAAGGCCACTTCCATTCAGTTTTAAGGCATTTCAAAATGTAAACACATAACAGATCAATTTTAGCATGACTTCACTAAACCATGTTTCAATTAGAAATTTGCGTCCAAATAATAAGCCATGTACGATAACGGTTAGAATTTTGCGGCTATGGAAGCAACCTCTATATGGAGATGTTAATTACATAGGTAGTATTGAGATGATCCTGATGGACGAACATGTAAGTATTCATTGTTTGTGAATTTTTCTTTTTTGATTAAATTACTTTTTAACATAACTTTCTTTCGAATTTATAACTAGCTTTTTAACATTCTAATGTATAAACATTTTCATTTTGACAGTTTGATAAAGTGGTTGTTGTTGTTGCAACAATCGGTTTTATTCCAACCGACCAGTTATGGTATTCAATGGAATGTGTGAACTATTCTCAAGAAGTTGTTCTCAAGAAGTTAAGTTGACCGATCTCTACATGGATACAGTCGACATTATTGATGCTTTAAGGGACAACAAAATGTGGATTTGTTGTTCATGTAACAAGGAAGGAGTTCTCATCAATCCTAGGTATATATTTATATTTCATATTAAAACTCTATAATCATTAAGTTGTGTGGTAAAATTGTGTCTCTATTTTTTTTTTTTGGTAGGTTTAATGTGCAAGTTAGGATTGTAGATGCCACTGGTGCTATTGGAGTTAAAATGAATGATTAACAAATATCAAATCTTATACAAAGAATAGCCTATCAAATTTGTGATGAAAATTATGAGGTATATTTGGTTTATTTTAGTGCTAAACTAGATTATTGTCCCGCGTAATACGCGAGATAACATATTTAATTAGTGACAAGTTATCGTTTCACAATATCATACATTGACAAACATATATAAAAGATGTTGAAAATAGATTAATTAGTATCATGGTGCCAAAGTTGTAAATTAATTAGTATCTTGTTGTTAATGTATGTCTTTATATAGAAAAAAAAACATAAAATTTCATGATTTTATGTTTCTATAAACAATTAGTAACACTTCAAATTATTGTGTCAAGTGATAGTTTGAAATTCAATATAAACAGATTTGTTTAGCGGAATATAAATAAGAGCTCTATATGGATTTGACTTCTCTTTAATTAGTGTAACTATATTAGTCATTTTTTACAATTTTCACGTAGTTTAATGTTTATATAAATATACATATAAAGAAAATTTAACAAAACAAAAGTAGTTAGCATTTGAACCACGCATGTCTGAGATGAAACCTAGTATTATTGAAAACCCTCTTAACTATCCACTCATACAAACTTCGAAAGTGTGATTTATACCCTGATGGATTTCCTTAAGGTTTAAGACCTTACCAGTAGCTCACCTTTTGAAAGTTTACTTTTTGTGTTTATAGTTAACCTTTTGAAATTTTTAAAATTAATTTCACATCAATATATTGAGGTTTCGAAATATGTACTTATAGTTAGATCTTTAGAAATTTTCAAAATATTTTTTTAAAATCATGGTTGAATTTTATTATTAATATTGAAACAAATATTGGATTTATGTAACAAATTTAAAAACTAAAATATTTAGGAAATTAAAATCTTAAACTTTTAATGTTTACTTTAATTAACATAACTTATGTAAAAGCAAATTATAATACAATAATTAAGATTTGAAAGTTCATAATATAATCTTATAAGCGACCCTAAATTTCAACTTCTAGATTTATTAGGAAAAACATATAATGAATAACTTATTAAAAAGTGTCAAGTAATAAGTTTTTCAATTTGATAGGATCAACAACATAAGCAAATGCTAATTAAATGAAATAAAATATTTCAGTTGGTTAATAATTATTTAAGAAAATCGTATTTTTGTATATATAAAAGTAAAATTATATTTTTTGTATATTACGCGAGACAATATAAGTACGCGAAATAAACACAATAAGTTTTAAGAATAACATAATTATTAATTATAGATAAAACATGTTAAAATACAATTGTATTGTTATGTAAAGTTTTATTTGCATCAAAAATGGCTTTTAAATTTTTTTTTCTTGTAATATTTTGTCAATATATAAAAGGTAATTGTTCTTGCATTGAAATTTAAATATGCGTACAAAATTAAACTAAGTTAATAAAAAATTTAAGGCATGTAATGAAAAATTCAAACTCATTATGTGTTTATAATCATATACCATGTATTCAATCTCTTTATGTAACTAAGAGATAATACTTTCATAGGTGACATTTTTAGTTTTTTTGTCACATTAGATTTTTAAAGAAGTGTCATATTTTCCATTTAAATTGTTATATCTATGTTGCCATGTACAATCTTTATCATCAATTTTGATCATAATCATTAATCATAATCCTAATCATTAATATTTAATTTTCCATTTTATATATAAGTACAAAGATTATATATATTATACTACTTTTTTTTAATTAATTCAATGATAATTATCTTTTATCAAATAAGATTGTTTATTATATTATGTTTATTTTTTGAAAAGTATTTATTATATTATATTTAATAATTATATACCATGAGAAAGACTTTTATGATTTAAATATTTATGTTTCATTAGTCTTGCTTTTATATTTAGCGTATATAATATATTCATAAATTATAATTTTATTTTTTTTATCAGTCGTAATCTGATAGTTCTTTATATTACCATAACTATGAATAATAATGTAACTATTAATTATTGTTTTTATATTTTTGTTCTCAATTATCCCGCACAACATACGAGTTTAATCTAGTATCTAGTATATATAGTGAATGACATGCTTTTTCTTTTATTAATAAATTAATAGTTATCTATATTAGTTAAATAATAGTCGGATAATCTAAAAGACCTTTAATGTATATAATATAATTGTAAACGATTTGATAACTTAATAATACGGTTACAATATAAACTCATACATGCATGAGTATATATATTAGTTCATTATGTTTACACATTACACTAATCGATCGATCTATGGCTTCCTAGGTATATACATACTTTATTAAATATACAAAATTTAATTATTTCAAATACAAGGACTAATATTGTGTTTTCTTAATATTAGTGATTAAATATTAATGGTGGAAACTGTAAATTAGTGATGGAAAACAAAAAAGTGTAAATTATCCAAAGTAGATGGACTAATGTTGTGTTTACTTAATATTAAATATGGTAATGGTACTATTATTTAGATCTAAGGGTTGTAATTAAAAGTTTGAACTCATCTAACGGTCTTTATTTCTCCATAAAAGAATTTAGGACCTTGTTATATATATTGGTAGATAGATAAAACTTTTCTATGCATTTGAAGTCATTAATTTTTTTTAAAATGGTCATTAGTTGTAATAGGAGTACATTTACTTCGCTATATGCTTGTTTGAACTGGTGTTAAAGAAATTATTTAAGGTTATAGCGCATCCACGTGGGTCTATATATCAAAGTGGGGGAAAATTCATAATACCTATCACATCCAGGTAATCAACATAATCCTTCTTATATGCGCCTACTATGGGCAATCAATTTTATAATTTCTCTCCGGCGTGCAATGTACGCGTTTTAAGCCCTCGTGTATCATTAATAAATCCCAAGGTATATCTAGCATTCTTCTTCTTTAAATTAATCAACTCATAAGAATATTTTTATTATGTCAAACTCAGTTATATTTATTCATTGATACAATCTTAAAATAAAGTTTAAGAAAGATTATTTAGGCTTGTCCGTGCATCGCACGGGGTCTAAGCACTAGTTATATACTAGCATGGTACCCGCGCGTTTCGGCGGATACTATGGACGTGGCGTTTCATATCGTGATTAGTGTCTCAAAAGTTTAAGCGTTAGAACTCGGGCATACAACAGTTATAAAGAGATGTCCCAACTATCCTGAAAAACGTAAGGTTTGATGTCATTAGCATGTTTTAAGGATTTCTAGTTGTTAAACCAACGACCGGCAGAAAACATCATTTATAACACTAAACCTAATAATAATCATAACTAATAAGTGTTCTCATGGTGCATGATTCGTCAGTTTCTTAGTCAATACCAAAATATAAGAATGAGACGGGCAGTTTTACTTTTCTTTGGCTTCCTATTTGGTTAAGCGAGTCATATGTCCGTGCAATGCGACGGGTGAAACTATAAAACTTTTCATGAGTATGAATCTTTCTACAGAATTACAACATCAAACGTAAAAATAGTGATATAGCAGTCGAAGACCGATATTTGATGGTGGTGCAAGCGAACACCCATGTAATGAATAGATAAATTAGTGGAATAGCGGTCGAGGACCGATATTATATTTGATAGATAAATGATGATTATGGCGGTGACTTTTTTTTAAGATGTGGATTACTTGCAGCGGAGAGTCTAACGGACGTTGTTTTAACCGAGTCACGCTAGAGATCTCTTAATAGAAAGAGAAACTCCCAACCAAATTACCCGAAAACACGATATTTAATTGAAATAAAACTTGCATAGTCAAAATTATTACACAAATTATGTATATAAAATATAACTTCATTCTCAATACTTAATAACATTATTATATTGAACATACATAAAATAACTATAACTATAACTCAATATAACCTATAAAATCATTTACAATGTACTCGTATAACTTTTAGAAATTTATTTATTATAAAAACAAACATACAGTATAATGTATGTATGTGTTGACGTGTTGCTATGTGTGAGCCATCTCTTGTCACATTCGTGTCCCACATAGAAAGCATAACACCACCACCATTATTAAATTATATCTTATGTTATTTTAAACTGTTACATATGTTTGTTTAATTAAACTCTAGATCTCAATTCACAAATACTTTTTCTTTCTCTCTCTTTATCTTTCTCTTCACCTACTTCTTTATGCAAGATTTCTTCTTCAAAACCAACAGCAAACTCCTTCCACTACCACCACCAACCATCGACGACCACCACATAGATTGACGACAAAGTCACAAATTCAACAAAGATATTGGTGGTGGTGGTGCCGGTGAAGAAAAAGAAGAAGATATTTGGTGGTTGGTGATGGATAGTGGCGGTGATTATAGGCAGCCATGGCGACGGGTTTGGTTGTGTTCTCCCTAAGCCGCAAACAGAGAGGGGGAAAGGGGTCGTCGAAGCGGTGGTGATTGATGGTCGGTGGTTATCGGAGCGGTAGTGATTATAGAGGATGGTGGTATGGCGTTGGTGGTGGCCGTGGATCAAGGGAGGCGAGGATTGGAGGTGATTTTTAGACGGCGGCGATGGCGAACCTTGAATCACCCCTCTTTGATGTTTTTTCGGCACCCAGGAAAACGAAAAACATAGATTAACTAAATAAGGGCTGTTTTTTCTTTTTATTAATGATTTGATGATGCTTGGGGAGTGTGTTTTAAAATACCAGGACTGCCCCTCACTTATGTTTATTAATCGATAGTAAAGAAGGGTAATTTAGTATTTTCTCATCTAATATTTTTCTAACACTTTTCTAAACTAGGGGGGCTATATTCATTATAAAGGAAATGAGATAGAGATAGAGATAGAGATAGAGATAGAGATAGAGATAGAGATAGAGATAGAGATAGAGATAGAGATAGAGATAGAGATAATGGATTGGTTAATGATCCCTACACAACAACTTTTAGCTATACACAACACTGTATGCATTACACAGTTGTACAGTACAACTATATAATGCATATATTTGTTGTGTATGGTAAAAATAAGTTGGGTAGGGATCACTTGTTTAATGTATTAGAAGAATAAAAAATTAAATAAAAAAGAAAAACGAAAACAAAAACACTCGGCCGACAAGAAAAAGAAACACGATGTAAAGGGGAGTGTTGGTTTGGGAAAACATAGAAAGAAATTAGGGTTTTTTAATTCGTATTGTACTATTGTTGTTTATATTCCTCCGATCGAGGTTGAAGATATCAATGATCTCAATAGAAAAAGGAAACTGCTTCTACTTTCAAGTTCGTCAGGAGACGAGGGAGAATTGGATGTTCCCGGAGGTAAAGTTCATCAGGAGCCCGTGGCAGAATTGGATGTTTCAGCACTCAAAGATCGTGAGGAGCAAAAGCCTGAGTGCATTTTAGGGTTCGAAATTCTCCGGGACTCCAAGGATGAGAACCATGTGGGATGATTTAGGACTCGAAATTCTCAGGGACCTCAAGCCTAAGTGGGATGTGAAAGATTCAGGAATCAGAATTACCGGGGAGCCCAAGAGGGATGTGTATGATTTAAGTGACCTCGATGCGGATGCTTTAGGAATCAGTAGGGGTGTTCATCGGTTTCGGTTATTCGGTTTATTTGGTTCGGGTTTTTCGGTTTTTTTATTTTTCTTTTTCAAAACCAAAACCGAACCAAAACCTAATTCAAAATAGAAATCCATACCGTAAACCAAATTAAAATTCGGTTCGGTTTCGGATTAAAACCAAAAAGACCAAATATGAAAAATACAAATTCATCATTTTGTCTAAGCTAAATTTAACCAAAATAGGTTTGTAATTCCAATTTTTCACCAAAGTAGTAAATTTAAACTTCAAACACGAAATGGATAAATAAGTAACATAATCATTCAAAAAAAAACTAGTCTTAGAAAGTACCAGAACAAATAAATTCTTTTTTATTATCATCATTAAAAAATTTCAATATTTGATATTCAAGTTCTTCATTATTTTTCCATCAAATCTTTTCAAATTTTTACAAAAAATGAATATAGTAAACAAATAAAACATCTAATGTAAGAAGTATATTAATAATGATCCATATAAAATAGATAAATGTTAAATAATTATTGAAATACATAATAATAAGATAAGGTATTCGGTTTAACCAAATTTGTTATCATATACCCATAACCAAACCAAAACCAATTATACAATTCGGTTTCGGTTACAAACCAAACCAAAAACTAAATTCAAATCCGGTTTGGTTTTTTTTGGTTTTTAAAACGGTTCGGTTCACGGTTAAACATGGTTAGAATTACCCGGGAGCCCAAGCCTGAGATCGATGTGGATGATGAAAATGATTATCCAAGACTTAAAGTTCATGAGGAGCCTGTGGCAGATGAAGAATTGGATCTTAAAGATGGTACCGGGTCGCTCCAAGCTATCTGCCACCAATGTTGAAGATATTTGGCATACGAGGTACCAGTTAAGACTTTCGTTTTTTTGTCCTTTTTCTTTTTTTCCCAGTAATGCTTTTATACCTTGTGTTGGACTGTATGAAAACAATCAAGTTTTATGTGTTGGCTCTGATATTATGTGCTCAATTTTGACTCTGTTAGTCCCTTATGTTCAAGTGCAGGGAAATGCTTTATAAATTCTACATGAAATCAAGTTTCTGTGTGTGTGTGTGTGTATATATACATATATTGTTTCAAACTATACCCGATGATATGTGTGCAACAAAGATCAGTAGAAATAGTGTAACATATAAATTTGAGAAACCATTACTATGTGAGAATGGCGGTGGTGCTGATTTCTCTTGGGTAGTTGGGTGATATCTCTTGTGGCTTTGATAATAAAAGGTTGACCTTTTACATGTTTCTTGCACTCATTCGATAATTACGAATGGTTGCTGCTTTAGAGGATCAGTTGCTTAGCATTTGTTGCCTGTTTATGCATTTTTTATTTATGAACGAACGGGGATCTCGAAACAAGGTGTACTGCATGATTCAGAATTGTATGTGAACAGATCATAGACTTATCTGTTGGTAGTTCTGTTATGTTATCTGTTTATGCTATCTGATCTTGTTAATGTCTTGGTCGTTGAGCTTTTCTGTTTCTAATGTTCTCATCTTTGATTGTTATTATTCAGTCACTTTTCTTCTATTCTGTCCGTTTCTGTCAAGTACTAGGAATTGAAGTTTACCAAATACTTCTTTCAATCGGTCTTTAATTCAACTTGGTTTTTGCTATTGACCCCTTTGTTCAGCATGCAACGAAAAGTTTGTTTAATCATTTATCCACGAAATGAAATAGTTCTAAAGAGCAGATTATCAAATGTCAAGGATACACATATTATTTCTTGTTACGATTCCTATTTTATTCTAAATGGGCCAGGAGTACCCCTTTAAGTCATACCCTTTGATTAATTCTCGAGTGATTAAATCTCTGTCATAATCTACCAGGAAGAAAAGCACTTATGTTTTCATAATAATACTTTATATGGTAGTTGTCTCTTTACTACTACATGTATACAATACATTGCAACATGCAATAGGTACGAAATCAGATACCTTTAATGGTGTCTGCATTTTTGGCAAAAGTGCTATTAGAATAGTGTTCGCCTCCCCTACCATCTTTACATTTCAAAAGTCTTTTTGACTAGCTTTACAAACATCATCCTACCACCTCTCAGTCTCATTGAAGAACCTTGAGATGAATCTCTTGGGGCCTTGTGTCTTGTTGCAGCGGTATTAAGCATATCCTGATATCCACTAGACAACCTACTGACCTAGTCATTACACTTAAATCTTGATTTGAATGTCTGATTACTTTCTATTTGCCAATTGGTTGTAAGTATGTCTGCCCTTTCACCTAGAAACATCAAGTGATTGGCACAGCAGGACCCTAACCTGTACCGTGTTCATCACACATTCTTCTTTCTGTTTTTGTGACTTCTTCCCATCACAACCTTATGGAAGTAAGCTGTAAGCATTATTTGTACTTCTTTAAACTTAATGACCTTTGGTTTTTAAAAGAGTAACTATTCATCATTTCTAACATCTCCATTATAGTCTGTAAGCATAAGTACTTAATTTCTCTTAATTGGTTGTTAATAGGGTCTCTATCAAAAAATGGATCAACAGCTTTTAATTTTTCCATACAATTATTAACTTTGTCAAATAAGTTGCCATCTTGCCAGTTGAGTTTATTCAGATACACTTTCAAGTATTTCAACATTCGATTGGTTAGTTCTGCTCCCTTGTAACTGTCGGGAGAAGTCAACGTTATCAATGACATAGTTGGAAAACCCGAATGCTTTTTATCCTGTCTTCTCAACTTTTGGGAAACTCAACATGCTATTGGGCTATCATTTACTTTTATTTACCTATTTCTATTTTTACACCATGCATTTACTTTGTTTTCTGTTGGTTAAATTTAACATTACGGATCTGTTTTTTCTGATTATGGCTGTACTTTGTAGAACTTTTGATGCTTTGACTTCTTCAGTTACAATAGTTTTCATACACTTTATAAATTGCTCAAATTATATCTGAGTTTCAAAATGGGCAGGCGAGTGATGGGTGAAAATGAGTCACCTTGCCAGTAACTTTTTTTTTTGTTAGTGTGTGAGATATTGTTACAGAAATATTATTACAAAAGTAGTCTGATATATATTTTGAGAAAGTCGATGCAAGGTTATGAATGTACGCGCTAGAGGCTGTTGACCTGTGTGGCTCATTCTTTTTTGCTTTTTGTTTTTCTAATTTTACCCATGGATCAACAATCTTTAGTAGACTCGAACTGATTGAAGAATAACTCTTGTATGCCCATCATCAAGTTACAATCGGATGTTCCATATAGCGTAACTATATATATATAGGGGTTGGTTATTGTAAAACAAGTATTAAAGTAAAACAAATAGGACAAAATCTTGACCTTTAGATCATGGTAAAACGGATGCACGAAGATTCACGCAACATACATATATATATATATATATTGATGGACGATGATTTTTATGATGTACGGTAATTTTCAGTGAAGAGAAACCTATTGTTTTATTTGTTTTACATTAATACTTGTTTTACTTTACCTAGAACCTATGTATATATATATATACCTAGAACCTATATATATATATATACTTTGATTCATAATATCATGTAGTTGAATTTCGAACTTATATCAAGTCTTTGCGTTAGTGTCACTTTGTGATTGCCTACAATTTATCTTTGATCTGATTCTTCATTATGTCATATGATGAATATGTATTTGAAGAGTATATATTTAAAATGTGTTATAACCTATTCCTCACCTATTCTTCATTACTAATCCACGGTATTTATGCAATGTGGCCCCTTCAAATAAACCGGGTAAATCTTCTATGAACACAGAACGTTGCTGCTAGTGGATTTGAGCATGAGTCTCCACAATGTACAAGAGTTATTTCTTGTCACAATTTATGTACAATTGTTTATAGATACTATCATTGACATCCTGGAAACCTGATCATACTTTTCTTGGAAACTGGATAGGTGGACTCGCCGATAAATAATACGTCGCCAATTAAAAATTGACAAATCACAGTCTCAGTGGTGTATATTTTATGCAACTCATCAATTACTGTCTGGCATATGTAACGTCTTTGTTTTTTTCTATATGTATAAGTATAGTAACTACCTGGTTTCGTGGCTTTGCGTTATGAAAGACTTGGTTATGCCATTAGTTTCATATATATGTTGTAATAGGTAGAGATAATGCCTCTTTAAGTCAGTGTGATTTGTGCTTAAAAGGATTATTCATAGTTCAAGTGGGTTTGTTGATGTCTGATGCATGTAACCTCTTTGTTTTTTTTTAGCTTAACTGAGGTATCCAACCCGCTTTGTAAGCCGAATAATCCCGAGGTGACCACCAGCTCTACTGGTAGCCCAGAGGCCAAAGTCGTCGTGAGTGAACCTCTTTTTGGGTAAAGAAGTCGTCGTGGGTGAACCTCTGTGCCCACAAGAGGGTATAATTTTTGCTCCTTGTTTTTCTTATATAATTAAATTTAGTCGGTGTGGCATTAACTTGTATTGATGACTTGGTAATGTCACCATTGGTTTCGTGTATTCTTTTAACTCTATAGAGAGTAATGCTTTTTTAAGTCAATGTGGTTTGCATCTAATAGGATCATAAATTGTCTGTCATTTTGCTCTGAGTCAGAGAAAGGTAAATATATAGGAGGTGTGACTTCTGAGTAGGAAATTTTTTCCTTGAAGTAAACACAAACAGTAATATATATGAAGCTGTTACAGTTTCGTCAAGTAAATTTATGATTTTCGAGTTCCTAAATATGCACCATATTTATTAGGTCATCTTTAGATTTGTTAGGAAGCTTATTTTACTATGCTTAAATGGTAATCCTTCAAATATTTAAGATTGTTTTGTGCTGTTCAGAGGTCTTTGTAAGATTTCAATTTCGTTGAAAAATATATTAGGGGATTTTCTTGAATGAACTGTAGAGAAATTTAACTTCAAAGCCTGTTACTTTCGATTCCATTTACTAATTTTATGTTTTGAGGAAAATTCAAGTATGTCTGTCATCATCTATTTGTGATTAAAAGTATTGATTTTTATTTATAACGTTTTGTCATTTTTATTATGGATTTCCGATCCAAAGCAGGAAGATGGCGCATTTGCATGACTTACCCCTTGACCTTCTGGATCTTATCATCGTATTGTTAGCAATATTCACTGATGGCGCCAGAGACCTGACAAGATTTGCAGTAACGTAAGTATTCACAACCAACTTATTTCTTATATGCTTCTTAATGATGCTACTTGGAGCGTTCTTAGTTATCTCACTGAGAATTATGTGCAGATGCAAGCAGATTCAGAGAATGGCTGGACGAGTGCATATCCTAAGTATAGTCAACTTACACCAGTTTTACAGATGACTACACAAAGCATCGTCACCCTCATGACCTCCTTTGTGTGTGCGCCACAGCTGGAAATCGAGAGGCCATGTCCATACTTGCAATGGTAATGATTTTTGCAGAATTGTCTGAATATTTCTCTCTTATACCAATGCGCCAATATTAGACTCATTTTGTACATAAACGTTTATTTGTATTATTATGTTCATTTTTGATTTATTAGACAGATTGTTAAATACGGGCACAATATTAGGGCGTGTCAAGACGGGTCAAGTCAATTCGATGAATACCTAAAACCAATATTCTCAGTTAGTAAATCTGGACAAAAAGCTAATAAGAATGATCCAAATTTCTAAATAAAAGTTGTAAGCATTTGTTAGGTCTTTGGCTACTTTTCCGGTCTTCCCCCCATAAAACATGTTTCCTTTTAACCTTTTTTTTTAAAAGGAAACGAATCTTATATGACCCAAAACTTATACATTTTTAGTCAAATAGGTTGAAGTTACTCCTTTTGTAAGACTAAGCAGATGTTAAAGGACCGCTATAAACGATCACGTGAATTGAAAATGTCGGTATAAAATATCGGTTATAACGGTCTCGGACCGAGGACCGATATTTGAGATATCCGTTATAGTGGTGATATAACCGTGGTATAACGGTCGGTAATTATAAAAATAATAAATTTTTTTTATGTTTACAAAAATGCTCAAAGTTAAATAAATATATTAGCCAAAATTAACAAATGATTTTGAGGGTTAAAATGGAAATTTTGTATTGCAGTTAGGAAAGTTGGAAGACAACTACGTTGAAATCAAGAGTTTGGCCGTTGACCAATGACCATCACCAATTTCGAGTCCAATTTCCAGGCGGGATATTTTTTATAGCTTTGGTATCATCAATTTGGGTTGGACTATTTATTAGTTTTGTGTCATAAAAAGGAAAAGAAATGAAAGAACCGTTATTATCAGTGTTATAACCAAGATTACAAATCAAAATATTGGTAAATACCACCGATATTAACAGAACCGTTATTTTGACCGGTATTTTGATGAGGGACCGGTAACCGATGTACCACCGTTATTAACAACATAAGGTATATGGACTAATGCATTCCCATGCACTTGTGAGATCATTTATCCCGCTATGGCTACTGTACTGATATTTTAAAGATGCGTCGACACTTGCTCAACTATGTGGCATCATGTGCTGGATACAGGGCGGTTCGTGCATTTGGCATCCTTACTGCGATCAATAAAATGTGTTCTGAAATGGTTCACAAAATTAATGCATATCGCATCTCTATCAGAGAATATGATAGTTTTGAAACAATCTGTCCTTGGAGATACTTAACAAGGACTTGGGTGATGATCGTAAAAAAGTGCTCGTCATATTTGATAAAGTTTTCCACTCGAAACCTATTTGAGTTTTACGACTTCAAATAAATGATAAAAGAAAATATAATGTTATAAGTTTTTTGTAAAATGTGTGTAGTGTTATTCACAAGCTTTTCTGGGTTGGAAATATGAATTTACAGACCAATATTGGCAAAACACAGATAATCGTGATACAGTTTGAACAAGAAGATATCTAATCTAAACTAATAAAAAAAGGACAAAATTAGGGGTCTAATGATTTACATCAACCCATAAAAAAAAAAGATTATAATACCATCAATCACAACTATATTCAGTTATAAATACCTAATATAATACTCAGATATAGTTACAACATTGATGGGTGTAGTGGTCCATGTTGAAATCATGACGTGTTGGGACCATCACTTGCTAACAATGAGAGCCATTATGAGCTTTTTTAGGCACAAAAATTATTTTATTTATGATTACAAAATAAATTTTCCCACGTTTTTAATTAATTTTCTTTCAAAGAAATTACATCAACAGGATAGAGGACTACATTATGTGGTATTAAACAGTAGCATTTGATTCACGGATTTTGATGAAATTAGAATAAAATTTTATTTCTTAATGTATTTTGGTAATCGCCTAGTGGTCACCAGCCGTCACTTCTCAAGGGATATCCTGAGTTCGAGTCATGCCAAAAGCAAACTTGAATTAATCAGGAGATTATTA
The DNA here is from genome assembly GCF_010389155.1 of Erigeron canadensis. Lineage (NCBI taxonomy): Eukaryota > Viridiplantae > Streptophyta > Magnoliopsida > Asterales > Asteraceae > Erigeron > Erigeron canadensis. The sequence continues at coordinate 23,542,104 of NC_057769.1, forward strand.
AATGGTTGAGATTCATTTAGATACTAGCCTGGTTGAAGGATTCGGGTATACATGGACAAGGAGATCTTATTCAATTATTATTTTTTTTTATTATTGTTTAAAGACCAAAGAATTTCATTAATTTGATGAGATTTCTATTTTTGGGGTAAGAGAAGAAATTTCAATCTATCGGTCATGTAAATCTTTAAAAAAGATAAGATATTTGGTCAAATTTCATTAATTTAAATTATAGCTTTTTGGCGAATTCTATTTCTTTCAAAATATTCTGTAAGAAATGGTTGTTTCTCGTAAAATAAGCTTTGCCCATAAGCTTATTATAATTGGTTTCTGAAAAACTAATTTTATTATTAAAAGAAGTTGGTCCGAGAAAATATACAATTCAACGATCCCTAATTTTCTATATCTCCACCAGCCAAAGAAAATTCCAACTCGCACAAAACAACGATGGCATCAACAATCTCTCGCAGACTGGCATCCAAGTTCTTAAACCCTAAATCTTCATCTGCTCTGTTTTCACTCTATCATCCCACTTTCTTAAACCCTAATCATTCCCATAAATTTATCTCAAATGTCACAACTTTTAATCACCAATCATCATTTCCAACAATACCCATCTCCCCAAATCACACTTTACTTAAATCGATCATCACTTTAAACCCTAATTTCAAAACCCCTAATTTTTATGAAACCCCAAGATTCTTATCAACCAACACTCCCCAACCTAATCCTGAAGAAACCCAGGAACCAAATGAGAAACCCAAGAAAACCCTTGAAGATTTTAAGCATCAAGAAATCACAGGTCCAACTGTTGAACGTGATGTTTCTGCACTTGCTAACGAAACCCGCCAAGTGCTCGATGAAATGTCTAAGACAGTTTTCACAGTTAGTAAAAGTTTAGCTCTTTTGGGGTTGTTTCAGTTGGGTTTAGGAGCTTGGATTTCGTATGTGACTACGTCGAATCCGATCCCAGAAGTGTCTGTGCAGAGCTGTTTGGCTTTCGGGTTGCCTTTTTCTCTGTCATTTATGTTGAGAAGGTCGTTGAAACCCATAACATTCTTTAGGAAAATGGAGGAGCAAGGCAGGTTGCAGATTCTGACTCTTACATTGCAAGTTGCTAAGAATTTGAATGTGTTCTTTGCACGGTTGAATGTGGTTTCGTATTTGTGTATTGGTGTTGCTTCTCTTGGATTGCTTGTTATTGCCTTGTATTGATAGATTGTCTTTAAAGTTTTTGGCATATAAAATTGCAGTCTTTCAGATGATAATATTTCATAGAAAGAATCCTCGGTACTATAGTTGAATTTGAACACCATAGTTTTCTATAATAAATTTGATTCGGGTTTTTGTTTTGTGTTCGAGACAATATCATGATAAATCTTTCGTTGCGTATGCGATTAAGGCACTTGTTGCTTTCTTAATATGTTTATGCTTACCTTAATTACTGTTTCAAGTTTCTTAACCAAATTTGTTTCACACCAGGTGCTTTGGTTGCTTAATTTAAATTGCTTTGTGTGCCTAAACATATTTGAAACTGCTTGTTTCTGAAGCAGTTTTCAAAACACTATTTGGGATTTGCTTATATGCCTCAAAGGCAAGCAATAAGCAATTCCAAACATAGAATAGTTTTGTTTGAGTTGTTCTTTTCTGTATATTCTTTCATTTGCTCCCGAAAGGTGAGGCTGCTGCTATGCAATATGAAAAAATTAAGACCCCAAAATGATGGATAAATCAGATTGAATTAAGATTTTTCGTAGAAACGGATCATTCATTAGCAGTAGTTCATGTCTACAGAACATGCACAATCAACATAATGTGTATCGAATAATAACAAAATGAAACAAGAATAATGTTGCACTCTGTTTTTTGGGTAGCATCGTGTTGTGGTTATGGATTACAGGTACAGATTGGGTTGGATGAAAACATGCCCAAGATCAAAATGCGTAGCTTTGGCGTGATCTTTTGGTAAAGCGTATCTACCTGTAAATTTTATAACACCCAACTGTTTAGTACAAGTAGTGTCACTGAAATACCACATTATTTACAATGTAACATGTGCATGTGAGGTTACAAGAATGCTAACTAGGACAACCAATACCCAAAACAAGCTATGTGATCGACTCTCTTTGGGGGTAATGAATTTATTTTTTTGAACGGCAAGCTAATCTACTTTTACTCTTAAATTACACGTATACATGGGACGGAGCCTAAGACTCTCGAAAAACCATCCAATATTCCACCCCTATAGATATTAAAAGTAAGACTTCAACCCGGTGGTTAACCTAAGGTCAAAGACCTTACCAATGGGCCACCAACATCATTGGCTTTGGGGATAATGAGTTAATCTTCGGTTTATGTGTTTGATACTATAATGTTTAACCTTTAAGTTGTTAGAATGGAGAGCGGCGATAAAAGCACAAACCCTAACGGCGACACAAACCCAAACCGCAAAGAAAGTCTGAGACGATCAGAAGATGAAGATGAAAAGAATCAAGGATGGCAAGTCCATAACAGAAAGAACAACTCGGGCATGTCACGTTCTCTAATAGATAGCGTCTAATAGCTAGCGGTTCTGCTGTGTGGGTTTGGCCAATTCGATGAATGAATTAATTATCTCTCTTCTTGTTAGTCTAGCAAATTCAGGATCTTCGAGAGACTTTCTAAACAACACACGCTTTTTATAAACATCATCCCAAAGCTATACGCTCCCAAGAGCACCAAAATTTTCTTCCTTGTGGTCAGAAAGATTCCCTTGGCAATACTATCTAAAACAGTTTCCAGGGTATTTTTGTTGACGCTAGTTGCAATCACAATACATATGCGAGTGTGCTGACATGTATCCTCCAGGAGTTTATAAGTTGAATGCAAGTTTCGTAAATGTTACCATTATCGAAACTTGATACTCTTATAAATCGTTCGAATCTCCTTATCAGCATCAACAAATTTTGAGAACTTTTTTTTATGTCCCCTTCTGAACCCAACTAAGTCGTTTGCTCAATAATGGACATTAGTATTGCTCTATCACAAATTTTGGAGTGTTTGTTATATTTCACAATATAAGGAACGAGATCTTCGTTTATCAAATATTGAACTGGCGTGCATGCCCAACAAAAAAACTTTAATGCAAGAATTACAAAAGAACCAACAAGAAGCTTATGTAAAGGAAATACTATAAATATCAAAACTCATGCATTTAAAACAAATTTTTTTGTATAATTATTTAGTGATTTTATTAATTTCTTAAATTGTTTTTTTCATATCTTTCTATTTTCAGTTGAAAAATACGCTAACCCAATCACAATACATATGTCATTGTGCTATCATGTATAGTTAATCGCCAAGTTTTTTAATGTTACCATTGTCCAAAATTTTAATGTTACAAATTTTGGGAATTTTATGTCCTTTGCTGAAAGCTAAATAAAATAAAATAATGGAAAGTAGAAAGTGATGCAGGCCCAAGCTCAGGTAGTGATAATCAGGCTCTTTTATACTTAGAAAGTCAAAACAAAAAGAGACATTCACTAAAATGGGCATAACTTGAGCTACAGAGCTCCGTTTTGGGCGTATGACCAGTCACAGCGACCGCATAAACGAGACGTATCAAGTTGCATACAGCCAAAGGCGGTTTGGTCGACCTTCGAGTCCCAAAATGGCCTTTTTTTAATGAGTTTTGGACATTTTTATATGTTTTTTCGGGTTCTTCAGATTTTCTTTTTGTTATAACTTTCGGCCCACTTATGTTTTGAGGCTCATTCGAAATTTGCAGCTCTATTTATATGTATCAGAACATGGGAAAATGATCAGTTTAACATAAATCAAATTTTCATTTTTTTCCAACACATGTGTGTTTGTGTGAAATTCCTAACTTTCGGTATTCTCTTTTGAATCAACAAACTTTAGAAGGATTGTTTCTGGGTATTCTTAGAATCAACAGAATCAATTATTTATCCTTTATTTCTGTCTGCGTCAATTGGTATCAGAGCCTAAATTACTGGTCGATATGCCTCCCAGGAGAAGAAATGTTAATGATGTCCATGAGCAGGATCTGGAGGAGCGAATTACAAAAAGATTGAAGGGGCGATTGGAGGAGCAGTTGGATCAATTTGCTGATGATTTGATTAATCAGATGAATGCCTTGATGAATCAAAGAGGGCGTCATAATCGTAATTATCATGAAGAAGAGGATGAAAATCTGTTTGGTGGTGGTAGTGACTGTTCATTTTCTGATGAAGATCCACAGCCAAATCAACGGGGTAATAACAACCGTTGGGAGTTTGGAATAAGGACCACTATTCCTGAGTTTGATGGTGATACTTTGAGCCCAGAAATTTTCATTTATTGGCTTGCTGTTGTTGAAGAAGTTTTCGAATTCAAGGGGGTTCCAGAAGACAAGAAAGTTTCACTAATTGCTACTAGGCTTTGTGGCAGGGCATCTGCTTGGTGGCAACAATTGAAACTTACACGAATGAGGGTTGGAAAGTCAAAAGTCAGAACCTGGGAGAAGATGAAGAAGTGTATGAGAGCCGACTTTATTCCTCATAATTATCAACGTTTAATGTACCAGTGGTTGCAGAATCTGAAACAGGGTTCTAAATCTGTTGAAGATTACACTACTGAATTCTATCAGTTAATTGCAAGAAATGATATTCAAGAGACAGAAGAACAGCTTGTCTCTCGTTACATTGGAGGGTTGAGGGTCCAGATTATGGAATTTGTTAACATGTTTGATCCTGTAAAACTTTCTGAAGCACATCAACGTGCCCTAGCATATGAGAAACAAAACCGACGGGTTGGTGGTTCATCTTCTGCCATGACGGGGGGAAGTTCAGGTTCGGGCCCCACGACATCTCATTTTGTCCCTAACCAAGCAAAATAGGTTGGAGGAACCTCTGGTACAGTTTCAAAAGGGGCAAGTTCTAGCGGCTTGAAATGCTTTAATTGTGGTGAATCTGGTCACCGTCAGTCAGAATGCAAAAAGCCTGGCAAGAGACACTTGTTTGTTGATCCGGATGACGGGGGAGATGATGAGGAGGCCAATGGAGACTATGAAGAGGCCCCAGTGTTTGATGAAGAGCCCGAATGTGATGAAGAAGAGGTGGCTGGAGATGTGGGAGTGAATTTGGTGGTTAGAAGATCGTGCTATACACCAAAGGCTAATGAAGATGACTGGCTTAAACATAACATCTTCCATTCAACATGTACCGTGTTGGGGAAGGTTTGCTCCTTTGTTGTTGATCCAGGAAGTTGTGACAACTTGGTTTCCGACGAGGCTGTCAAGAAGTTGGCCTTGAAAACAGAAAACCACCCTAAGCCATACAAGCTTCAGTGGCTTAAGAAAGGAGGCGAGGTAATAGTATCTAAACGTTCTCTTGTTCCTTTTTCTATTGGTAAACATATAAGGATGATGTATGGTGCGACGTAGTTCCCATGGATGCATGTCATTTGTTGTTGGGTAGACCTTGGGAGTATGATTGTGATGTAGAACATATTGGGCGAAAAAATACTTATAGTTTCCTGTTTAATAATGTGAAGATCACTTTGTTGCCTAGTAAACCTAAGGTTGTAGCCACCAAACCCACTGGCACCCTATTGACTCGTTCTCAGTTTGAGGATGAGTTGGAGGAGGATGATGATATTTATGTGTTGATAGGAAAATGTTAGGTCCAGATTTACTGGACTCGCTCCAGACGTGACTAATGGAGCGCTCTGAAGATTTGTCCAGAAATTATGTGAAGACCAGTGAACCATTTACTTGTACAGGAATCTGGATTCCACCAGATTGGTTCACTGGACTTCACTCCAGTCAAGATCTTTTCACTGAAGAACATTCTCATTGAAGTCGAAGACTGAAGTCTGGAGAAAGAAGTCTGACAAATGGCGGAGCTCACTGGCAGTTTTACCAGATCTCATGACCGGAGATCACTTCAGTGTTCTAGACCTTACAAGTCTGAACACTGATTACGAGAAATTGACTTTATGCCTTTACATTCCTTTACCCGGACAATCCATTTGTCTTTTGTTAAAAGCCTTACACGCATGTAAAGGTGGTTGGTTAATTAGAAGACAAGTCACTATCAAGTGACTTTATTCTTGTACTTTAACCAATGCATTTAAGGAATTAAAGTAATTTCCTTAAATACATGTAACCATATTTGTACGGCAAAAAGAATATTATATTTATTCTCTTTGCCTATAAATACCAAGTCACTTACCTCGTCCAAATTACACTTTTGCAATTTGGTGCCTTTGCTCAAATACTCTCGATCTAAACAGTTATACTTCACAACTTTAAGTATTTCGATCAAAAGAGTTTATTTAGCAAATATTAGATCACTTGTAATTCATAAGGTTGTTTAGCTACTTACTTTGTAATATCTTAGTTCCGCAACAACCTTGTATTTTATTTAACATCAATAAATAAAATACACTTGAAAATTACATTGTGTCTCACCATTTACTTTACTTGCTTATCTTTATATTGCTTAAGTACGTATTACTTTATATATATTCTTGCATTTATATTTATTGTAATACTAGTCCAATCTAGTGCTTACTTGACTTATCGCATTTATACTAGTCCAATCTAGTGCTTACTTGACTTGTTGTATTCTACACTTGTGGGTTAAACCATCAAGTGAGGGACTTCACAATTGGTATCAGAGCGGAAGGCTAATATACTTGCCTAGATCCGTATTTTCTTGATGGCCAACCCAGAGAATACACAAGGAAACCCTTTAAATACAGGACCTCCCCCCATTATTGAAACTGAACAGACTACTGACCATGTTAACAATAATCTTCCACCACCACCTCCTATTCCTGCTTCTCCACACGTGCATGTGCACTACTCAAACACTCCTGTTCCCAAATTCAGCGGGAATGGTGATGAATTTGGTACGTGGAAAGCTAGGATGATATTACATATTACTGGAATTGAGAGGAACATGATAAAAATTTTAAATGAAGGACCTTATATTCCTAGAAGTCCTCTCAATCCACTTCTTGACCCTCTTGGAGCAAGATCTGGAAGGGAAAAGAGAGAGGAACACTGGTCTGAAGAGGATAAAAGACTTGTTAATATAGATACTATTTTGAAAAATATGATCCTCGGGGCTGTTCCTGAATCTCTTATTCCCACACTAGTTCTTTATCCTAGTGCTAAAAGCATGTGGGATGAACTAGTAAACCAGTATGAAGGTGGTGATGACACTATTGTTACCAGGAAAGTGTCTTTAAATAAGAAGTACAAGTCATTCTTTGTTATGCCCAATGAATCATTAACTGGTACTTACACTAGATTTATGAGTATCATAAACCAATTGAGAGGGCTTGGAGTAGAAAAAGACAAGAACATACTTCTTGAAAAATTTTGTGATATTCTTCCATCTAAATGGTCTCACATGATCGTGGTCTTGAGACAAGGTAAAACCTTGCATTCCCATACTTTGTCAACATTGTATGGAGCCTTCAGATTCACTGAAAAGAATCAAGCCCAGAGAATTGAGGCAGAAAAAGATGCCATTAATCATGCTTCCACTAGTTCCCCTGTGGTTAGTCATACTGAACCACCCTATGCGGCATTAATGTCTTCTGAGAATGTATTTTCTATGAAGAAGATGATGTCTGAATTAATGGATTCTGGAGCCATGAATAATATTTCTTCAGATTGTGATGAAACTGATAGTGATGATCTGATGACTATAATTGCTAAAACATTTAACCGTTTTAAAGCAAGAGCAAACAGACCCACTGGACAACATGCACCCAGTTCTTCCATTGACAAGACCAATCTGATATGCTTTAAGTGTGGAAGAAAAGGTCATTTCATGAAAGAGTGCAAGTCCAATCAGTTTGTTTCTCAATCTGGTCCATCAACTTCTTATAAAGAGCCTGATGATAGCTACAGATCAAAATACAAAAAGCTTAAGGCTCAAATTGCTCTCATGTCTGCAGAAAAAGATAATAATCAATACATGGTTGCTGAAGAAGAATGGGTTCCCTCTGATGACTCATCAATTGATGATGAAGAGGAAAGAGATTGCTGTTATATGGCTCTGGCTGATCAAGAGCATCTGGTGAAAGAAGATGTCACATCTGGAAGATGGGTGGACATTGTTATTAAAAAGGTAATTGATTATGATAAGGAAACTGAACTTGAATTAAAATTGGACATTGCTGAAGCTCTAAACTCTGATTTAGTTTTTGTGGAAACTGTTCGATCAGAAATGTCAAATATTTTTGAAATAGATTTTTCTGAAATGGAAAATTTACAATCAAAGTTAAAAGAACTTCAAGACATTGAATTGGCTTTTAAAGCACAAGTTTTGGTCACTGAACAACTAGTCTAAGAAAATGAAGAGCTTGAAAATGCTTTAACAAAAGAAAAACATGTCATTCAGTCATGGCTTGAGACCAGAAAACCGTATGATGCTGCAAGAAACCAGTATTCCTCCCAAAAATGAGCATATCTGGGGGGTGATGTGACTGCTGCAACATTAATACCTGTTGTTGACTGATTACCAGAAGTGTTAAAACCAAGCACTATTTATGATGAACCAACAACACCCAAAACTTGTATTATTCCTCCTGTTCAATTGTCTGAGGTCAAGACTGGAGCACACCAGATGAATGCTCCAGTCAAAAAGGTCAAGCAGAATAAACCTTTGCCTCAATCATCTTCTAAGGAAAGCTCGTCAAGTTCAAAGTTGCAATGCAAGATTAAACAATTTTGAGGGTACTTCATCTGGCCCAAAACAAAATGCAAAACCTTTTTTCAAGAAAGTTAAAATTGTTACTCCTGTTGAGAAAAAAGAAAAAGGTTTCTAAACTGTCAACCCCAGTGGTCTTTTCAACTAAGACTACTGTCAAAGAAAGTGAACTCAACCAGATACCCCTAGGTATCCATTTGGCAGGATCCAGAGAACCCATCAGTCGATGGGTTTCCAAAACTAACTAATCAATCTGGTGGATGTGCAGGGCGATAAAAAGAAATGTATTTGGTATCTTGACAGCGCTGTTGGAAGGACTATGACCGGATGTAAGACCCTATTGGAGGAGTTTGTGGCTTTAGACGGACCCTCTATTACTTTTGGAAATGATGGTTCTGGAAAGACTGAGGGATATGGTGTCCTGAATAATGGTCAAATCAAATTCAGACGGGTGGCTTATGTTAATGGTTTGAAATATAACCTAATAAGTGTGAGCCAACTGTGTGATGATGGTTACCAGGTGTTGTTTAACATCTCCCAGGGCATTGTATTTAATAAGGATTGGAAGGTAGTATTGATTGCTCCCAGAAAAGGAAATGTGTATGTGATGGATATGGAAAGCTCTCCTTCAAAGCAGTGTTTCTATACTAAAGCTGATGAAGACACAAACTGGTTATGACATAAAAGGTTATCCCATTTAAATTTCAAAAATATTAATAAGTTGTCCAGAAAACAACTTGCAGATGGGATACCTTCAGTTTCCTTCATTAAGGAAAGGCCATGTCCAGGATGTGAGAAGGGAAAGCAGAAGCGTGCCAGTTTTAAGAAGACCAAGCAAAATTTCAGCATAACTGAACCTCTTCATATGCTTCATATGGATCTCTTTGGTCCAGTGAACGTTCAGACTCTTGCTGGTAAAAGATACACCCTGGTGATTGTTGATGAATATACCAGATATTGTTGGGTTATCTTTCTCAGGTCTAAAGGTGATGCTGCTGCTGAAATCATCAGTCACATTAAGCAGATTGAACTCAAACACAAGCATAAAGTGTATCAGCTAGGAAGTGATAATGGAACAGAATTCTAGAATGCAACTCTGGAGAAATTTTGTGCTGACACTGGCATCTCCCAGAACTTTTCATCAGTTCGTACGCCAGAACAAAATGGTGTTGCAGAAAAAAAGAATCGTACACTGATAGAAGCTGCCAGGAGTATGCTTGCTGAATCTGGTTTTCCAACCAGTTATTGGGCTGAAGCATTTGCAACTGCTTGTCACACACAGAATCGTTCAGTGTACGTGAAGCGACACGGGAAGACATCCTATGAAATATTAAGAAATAGAAAACCAGATATTGGTTATTTTCATGTTTTTGGATGTCCAGTATACATCCTGAATGACTCCAGTCAGCTAGGCAAATTTGATGTCAAAGCTGATGAAGGATATTTCTTAGGATATTTAGCCATTCGCAAAGCCTTCAGAGTCTACAACAAACGACTGAAGAAAGTTCATGAGTCAATCCATGTCACATTCGATGAATCAAATGAAGCAATCAATAAGAAGCCAGTCCTTGATTCAACCCCAGTAATTCGAATTGTCTTTGATAAATCTGATCCTATCAACTACAATAAAGATTTATCTGAAGAAGTTTCCAGTCATCCTGATCTGGAACCTGTTAAAGAAGTTATTCCTCCCAGTAGTACTCCTTTCTATCCTTCAGTAAGTTTCAAACTACCCTCTGAAATTTCTATTGGATCAAATGTTTGAACTACTCCCCCAGTATCAGTCTCAGTTGAAACTATACCAGTCCTCCAAAACTCTGAATTAGCTCTCCAGGATACTGAACTAGTACTCCAGGAAATGACTCACCATGAAGAATTTTATGATACAAATCATAATCTCACTGATTCAGATGAAGATGTGGAGATAGTCTGGCAAGACCCTCTTCCTGAACCCACACCAGAGGGAAATCAACTGAATTCTTGCACTGATATTATTGTTCATAACAATCCTGGTCAATACTCTAAGTGGACAAGAGCTCATCCAATTGATCAAATAATTGGTGATCCCACTAGAGGGGTTCAGACCAGAAGAGCCTCCAGTGACCAATGTCTTTATGTCAGCTTCTTATCACAGATAGAACCGAAGAAGATTGACGAGGCTATGGAAGATCCAAGCTGGGTGATAGCTATGCAATAAGAGCTTCACCAGTTCGAACGAAACAAAGTTTGGTATCTAGTTCCTCCTCCAGTGGGCAAGAAAGAGCCAATTGGAACCAGATGGGTCTTCAGGAATAAGGTTGATGAAGATGGACACGTGATAAGAAATAAGGCTAGATTAGTGGAACAAGGGTACGTCCAGACAGATCTTGACTTTGAAGAATCATTTGCTCATGTGGCAAGGCTAGAAGCCATCAGAATGTTTTTAGCCTTTGCTGCTTATCATAAGTTCAAGGTCTACCAGATGGACGTCAAGAGTGCATTTTTGAATGGAGAATTAGAAGAAGAAGTTTACGTCAAGCAACCACCAGGCTTCATTGATGAGAAGCATCCACATTGGGTATATCGTCTGGACAAGGCGCTGTATGGCCTCAGACAAGCCCCTCGAGCCTGGTATGATACTCTGACTAAACACTTATCTGAAAACGGTTTCAAAAGAGGTGCAATTGACAATACCTTATTTATTCTTCGTGAAAGAGGTAATCTTCTGTTGGTACAAGTTTATGTTGATGATATTATTTTTGGCTCTACTGATGAATAGTTGTGCAAGAAATTTTCAAAAATTATGTTTTCAAAATTTGAAATGAGTTTGATGGGTGAATTAACATTTTTTCTAGGACTCCAGATTAAACAAACCAGTGATGGTATTTTTATTAATCAAAAAAAATATGTTAGAGATATTTTAAGAAAATTCGATATGAATTCTTCACCATCTAAGGCAACTCCAATTTTTGCACCTTTAACTATAGATTCAGACCCTGATGGGAAACCAGTGAACACCACTGCTTATAGAGGCATGATTGGTTCACGGATGTATTTAACAGCCAGTAGACCATATATAATGTTTGCAACATGTCTTTGTGCCAGATATCAGTCTAACCCAAAAGAATCTCATCTGGCGGCTGTAAAGCGCATTCTGAAGTACCTTAAGGGTGCTCCCAGTTTGGGTCTTTGGTATCCCAAAGGCTCAGGCTTAGATCTAATGGGTTATTCAGATTCAGATTATGCAGGTTGTAAGATAGACAGGAAATCCACTACTGGTGGATGTCATTTCCTTGGTGGCAAACTGGTGAGCTGGACCAGTAAGAAGCAAACTTCTGTCTCATTGTCTACTGCTGAAGCAGAGTATGTGTCTGCAGCTAGTTGTTGTGCTCAGATACTCTGGATGAAGAACCAGTTGCTTGATTATGGTATTAAGTACTAAAAGACTCCTATTTTCTGTGATAATACCAGTGCCATTGCTATCTCAAACAATCCAATCATGCACTCCAAGACAAAACACATTGATGTCAGGTATCATTTCATTCGAGATCATGTTATGAAAAATGACATAGAAATCCATTTTATACCCACAGACAAACAACTCGCTGACATTTTTACAAAACCATTGGATGAGAAAACCTTTCAATATCTTGTCAGTGAGTTGGGAATGTTGAACCCTTAATCTTGAACCTTGTTATGAACGCCTTTGTGACACTGGCAGGGTTCTTTGATTCCAGATTTGTAAATCTATACCAGTAAAGCTATCGAATGCTTTTGTGATACTATTTTTACACTGATAGATTTATGGATCACCATTCCAGGGAGAAGACTCAGACCACAATTTTGATTTCATATTTAAACTTCAGGAGGAACTTATTAATTTATTTTCTCACTAGACAAATTTTTCTTGAAAATGTTTCTGGTACCTTGTAGATGTGTCCCTCTCATTAATACTGGATAAGTTGACGTGCATGTTTGAAGTGACCTCAGTCGCTTTGTAAATGTGTCCCTCTCACTTTTCTATATTAGTTGATGTGCGTGTTTGAGGATTACCAGAATGGTCTAATCTGGGTACGTACTAGAGTGTCCCTCCAGTGTATCATCAGTGCATGTTCCATTGGCCTAATCCACCAGTGATGCTGGAGTATCCAGTCAACCTCCAGATGCATTAAAATGAGTCATGGTGTGTTAAGTCATAATATGTTTTTAATACTTGATGCTAGTGCGTGCCATACATACAAACTTTTTATCTGGACAATTACTGTTCATCCTACGTGGCATGACTTTTTCAACTTAAAATGATGGTTTTGTTACCTTGGGAAGACAAAAAGTGCAAGTTGATAATTTTGTGGGTTGTCAACCGTCATACATTTATGTGTGATGGGAAACATTAAATGCGGATGTCAAAACTGATCAAAATTGTTTTGAAATATTTCAAACTTACCGTTTTGAATTCCATTTTCTCTTTTCTTTATAAATACCCATATTTATCTCACCTTTCAGTTTTATCTCGAAAATCATTTACTCCCAAATCTTCAAATTCCTTCATTTATTTCTTTCTTCATTTACTCTCCAATCATCATCATCTCTCTTCTTAAATTTTCCTTATCAATCCTAAATTCTTTCAGTTTCACCTTCATAAATTTCAATGGCTCCCAAACAGGTCTACCACCCTGACTAAGAACTCCACCAATTCCAACCTTTGAAGCATCAGTATGAAGCTTAAAAACTTGAGAAACGTCAGGCAATACCAGAATGGGTGTTGTAGTGAGTTTGACTTTGATAGATTAAAAAGCCAACTCTGCTTCTTCTGTCCATACAAATGACTTCCCTTTCATGCAATCTGTCACCGGAGCCATAATAGAACTGAAATGCTGAATGATTGCCTATAAAAAGAAGCAAGTCCATGAAAACTGCGAACTTCAGTAATGGTAGTGGGAGTTGGCCAGTTTTGAACCGCTACTACTTTAGACTCGTCCACCTGTATCCCATCACCAGAAACAACATACCCTAAAAACAGAACTTTAGGGGTCATGAACACACACTTCTTTGTGGCTGCATAGAAACTATCCTTGCGAAGTAAGGCCAAAACTTGCCTAACATGCATGACATGCTCATCAAAAGAAGCACTATAAATAAGAATATCATCAAAATACACAACTACAAACTTCCCGATAAAAGGCTTAAGCAACTGATTCATCACACGCATAAAATGACTTGGTGCATTTGATAAACCAAAGGGCATCACCAACCATTCATATAATCCTTCACGAGTCTTGAAAGCAGTTTTCCATTCATCCCCAGGTCTAATACGAATTTGATAATACCCACTTTTCAAATCTAACTTTGTAAAAATAGTAGCACCACTAATCTGATCAAGTAAATCATCTAATCGAGGAATAGGAAATCTGTACCTCACAGTGATCTTGTTGATGGCTCAACTATCGACACATATACGCCAAGTGTCATCTTTCTTTGGTGTCAATAAAGCAGGAACAACACAAGGACTCATACTTTCACAAACATGGCCCTTAGAAACCAACTCTTTAACTTGTCTACGCAATTCTTCATGCTCATTTGGACTCATCCTATAATGGGGCCTGTTAGGCAATTGTGAACCAGGCTTTAAATCAATATGATGTTGGAGTTCACGCAATGGTGGCAACCCATCAAGCAACTCGTCGGGAAAAACATCAGAAAAGTCCTCGAGTAAAGGAACCATGGCATCAGGAAGATTGCCATCCTCAACTACTTCTTTTCTGTGAAGTCCCTCACTTGATGGTTTAACCCACAAGTGTAGAATACAACAAGTCAAGTAAGCACTAGATTGGACTAGTATAAATGCGATAAGTCAAGTAAGCACTAGATTGGACTAGTATTACAATAAATATAAATGCAAGAATATATATAAAGTAATACGTACTTAAGCAATATAAAGATAAGCAAGTAAAGTAAATGGTGAGACACAATGTAATTTTCAAGTGTATTTTATTTATTGATGTTAAATAAAATACAAGGTTGTTGCAGAACTAAGATATTACAAAGTAAGTATCTAAACAACCTTATGAATTACAAGTGATCTAATATTTGCTAAATAAATTCTTTTGATTGAAATAATTAAAGTTGTGAAGTATAACTGTTTAGATCGAGAGTATTTGAGCAAAGGCACCAAATTGCAAAAGTGTAATTTGGACGAGAGAAGTGACTTGGTATTTATAGGCAAAGAGAATAAATATAATATTCTTTTTACCGTACAAATATGGTTACATGTATTTAAGGAAATTACTTTAATTCCTTAAATGCATTGGTTAAAGTACAAGAATAAAGTCACTTGATAGTGACTTGTCTTCTAATTAATCAACCACCTTTACATGCGTGTAAGGATTTTAACAAAAGACATGGATTGTCCGGGTAAAGGCATGTAAAGGCATAAAGTCAATTTCTCTTAATCAGTGTTCAGACTTGTAAGGTCTAGAACACTGAAGTGATCTCCAGTCATGAAATCTGGTAAAACTGCCAGTGAGCTCCGCCATTTGTCAGACTTCTTTCTTCAGACTTCAGTGAGAATGTTCTTCAGTGAAAAGATCTTGACTGGAGTGAAGTACATGAACCCATTTGGTGGAATCCAGATTCTTATACAAGTAAATGGTTCACTGGTCTTCACATAATTTCTGGACAAATCTTCAGAGGGCTCCAGTAGTCACGTCTTGAGCGAGTCCAGTAAATCTGGACCTAACAAATTCCCCCTATTTGTTGAGAAATTATGCAAGAATTTTCAAGCTTTTATCTATACAAGTTTGTGCTTGAAAAATCCTTGAAGTGCTATATTTCAATGAAAAACTAACTGGACCCAAGTTGAAGTATAGCACTTATGATTTAGAGTTTTATGCAGTGGTCCAAGCTGTAAAGCATTGGCGTCATTATTTGTTCCATAAGGAGTTCGTTTTGTTCACTAATCATGATATAGTATCTCATAAGCATGGTCGTTGGTTGGAATTTCTTGAGAAGTTTACTTTTGTGGTTAAGCACAAAACTGGTGTTCTAATAGAGTTGTTGATGCTCTGAGTAGGAGGAGCAATCTACTTGTTGCTATGAGAGTTGATGTGTCGGGTCTGGATGAAATTCACGAGCAGCTCCTTACTGACCCTTATTTTTCAGTTGTTATGCAGGGTGTTCAGTCTGGACAGAAATCAGATTTTCTGTTTCATGATGGTTTCCTATTCAAGGGCAATCAGTTATGTATTCCTGATTCTAGTCTTCGCTCGAAGATTATTAAGGAGTTACATGGTGAAGGACATGTTGGTCGTGATCGCACTTTACAGTTGGTGCATGCCTCTTATTTCTAGCCTACTATGAGGAAAGAAGTTGATCGTTATGTCAAACGGTGTCATATTTGTCAAGTTTCTAAAGGTACCGCTACTAATGCCGGTCTTTATATGCCTTTGCCTGTTCCTTCACAGCCATGGGTTGATATTAGCATGGATTTTGTTTTGGGGTTGCCTCGTACTCAAAGAAGTAATGATTCTATATTTGTTGTTGTTGATCGGTTTTCAAAGATGGTTCATTTTATCCCTTGCAAGAAGACAACTGATGTTGTTAATGTTGCACAACTTTTCTTTCGTGATGTGTATCAATTGCATGGTTTGCCTACTTCTATTGTTTCTGATCGGGATACCCGCTTTTTTAGTCACTTTTGGCGTAGTTTATGGAAGATGGTGAATACTCAGCTCAAATTCAGTAGTGCTTATCATCCACAGACTGATGGGCAAACAGAAGTTGTTAATCGATCACTTGGTAATTTATTGAGGTGTTTAGTTGGTGATCATGTCAAGGCATGGGATCAGAAGTTGTGTCAAGCTGAGTTTGCTCATAATCATGCTATGAATCGAAGTACTGGTTTGAGTCCATTTCAGGTCGTTTATTCATCTCAGCCCAGAGGACCACTTGATTTGATGTCACTTCCTGTTTCTGGCTCTGTTCCCCAAGAAGGTCCAAGATTTTGTAGAGGGGTTACATGAAGTTCACAAGACTGTTCATGATAATTTGAATAAAGCCAATGCAAAGTACAAACAGGCTGCAGATCAAAAGCGTAGGCATGTTGATTTTGAGGAAGGTGATTTTGTTTGGGCTGTTTTAACTAAAGATCGCTTTTCAGTTGGAGAGTACAACAAGCTTTCAGCCAAGAAGATTGGACCTGTTGAAATTGTGCAGAAGATTAATCCCAATGCTTATCGTCTAAAGCTGCCTAGCTATATTCGTTGTTCAGACGTGTTTAATGTGAAGCATTTGCTACCTTATCATGGTGAATCTTCAAATGATGATGTTGATGTGAATTCGAGGGCGAATTTTATCTACCCAGGAGGGAATGATGCAGGCCCAAGCCCAAGTATTGATAATCAGGCCCTTTTATACTTAGAAAGTCAAGACAAAAAGGGGCTCTCACTAAAATGTGCATAACTTGAGCTACAGGGCTCCGTTTTGGGCATATGACCAGTCAAAACGACCGCAGAAACGAGACGCATCAAGTTGCAAACAAACAAAGGTAGTTTGGTCGACCTTCGATCCCCAAAACGGCCTTTTTCTATGAGTTTTGGACATTTTTATATGTTTTTTTGGGTTTTTCAGATTTTCTTTTTGTTATAACTTTTGGCCCACTTATGTTTTGAGGCCCATTCGAAATTTGCAGCTCTATTTATATGTATCAGAACATGGAAAAATGATCCGTTTAACATAAATCAAATTTTCATTTTTTCCAACACATGTGTGTGTTTATGTGAAATTCCTAATTTTCGGTATTCTCTTTTGAATCAGTGAATTTTAGAAGGATTGTTTCTGGGTATTCTTAAAATCAACAAAATCAATTATTTATCCTATATTTCCGTCTGCGTCAGAAAGTTAACTACATTATATAGTACAAAAAAAAAGTATTTTGAAATGTAGCAAACTTTGGACGAATCTATAATGTGAAATAACTAAAGTTGTGTTCATTGTATGTAATCATCTTTAAATTATGTCTATTGTATGTAAAAAAAGGTATATGACCAATCAAAAACTAACAATTGGCAGCTATATATGGTTGTCACGTATGCCTTTTTACACTATAGACACTCGTCTAAAATTTGTTAAATTTCAGGATACTAATCCCTAAAAAAATCACATTTAAAAAAAATATACATTTTTTTAAGAAGGTACTAACAAAGTTATTGTAACAAGAAGTCATACTTCCATATATGTGTTACAACTTATCATTCTTTATCAAGTTCTCTATAAATACTTCATAAATGTATTACAACTTATCACTCTTTATCAAATTCTCTACAAATACCCTGAAACACCTGATATACTCCATCTTTAAAAATAATTTCCTTAAATAAGTATATACAAGTTATTCATGAATTCTAACCCTGGGAACTACTTTGTTTTTGGTGATTTCAATTCAGTCAGGCATGCAGGTGAGCGTTTTGGAACCAATTATTATGCTCCCAATGCGGCTTCATTCAACCAGTTTATAGCTGATGGAAATTTTGTCGATATTCCCATGGGTGGGTACAAATTTACCCGTGTTAATAAAACCTGCACGAAAGGAAGTAAACTAGACAGATTCCTCATGTCGCAAGATCTATGGGCCAAGGTTAGCTCAATGTCGGCTACTGTGTTGGATCGTACTTTTGTTGATCACTATCCCATCATCCTTAGACATTTTGTGGCTGATTATGTTCCGGTCCCTTTCAAATTATACCGCTCTTGGTTCAATTATAAGGGGTTTGATGAGCTAGTGAAAGATTTCTGGACCAAAGATAATACCAAGAGATCTAAGTCTGCTTTGGTACATTTTAAAAATAAGATGAAAGGTTTGAAAGATGCAATGAGATCCTGGGACCGGGTGAGAAAAATCAATCAAGCCAAAAATGATGATATGCGGAAAAGGCTTGCTGATCTGGGTAGATTGATTGATGATGGCACGGCCCCTGCCGATATCAGCATTGAACGAAATAATCTTATTCATAAAATCCGATCTGAAGAGGAAAATAGTTCTAGAGATTGCATTCAAAAGTCTACGGTGAAGTGGTGTTTGGACGCTGACGAGAATTCCAAGTTTTTCCATGGTATCATCAACAAGAAAGAAGACAGTTATCTATAACAGGGGTTAAATCTGATGGTCAGTGGTTAGAGAATCCTCATGCTGTAAAAAATGTTTTCTTGAATCATTTCTCTAACAAATTCTCAAAAGTAAGTTCCATTCCTTATTCTGGTCGAAGCAACCGATTCAAATCTCTCAATCAAGACCAGATTGCTAACTTGGAAAGCGAGATCTCTTTTGAGGAAGTTAAAGAAGCCGTCTGGAATTGTGGTAGTGAAAAAGCTCCTGGCCCGGATGGTTTTACTTTTGGTTTTATCAAAAGATTCTGGGATGTTGTACATGTGGACTTATTTGATGCAGTCAAAGAATTCTTCGCCAATGCGACTATGCCTGTTGGGTGTAATTCCTCCTTCATTTCCCTTATTCCTAAAGTTGACTCCCCTTTAGGGGTTAATGACTATCGTCCCATTAGTCTTATTGGTATTCCTTATAAAGTTATTGCTAAAGTTTTGGCATGTCGAATATCCTTGGTTGTTGATTATTTAGTTGATCCAGTCCAATCTGCTTTTATTAAAGATAGACAAATCTTGGATGGACCCATGATTCTAAATGAGATCATCCATCATTTCAAGAGAAAAAAGAAAAAGGCCATGATTTTTAAAGTTGATACTGCTAAGGCTTACGATACGGTTAGTTGGGATTATCTTTGGTCTATTCTATCATTTATGGGTTTTGGAAAAAAAAGCTTGAGCTGGATTAAAGCCTGTCTCCAGTCGGCTCGTGCTTCTGTTTTGGTTAACGGTGGTCCAACCACTGAGTTTTCCTTTGAACATGGTTTAAGGCAAGGTGACCTGCTTTCTCCCTTTTTATTTATCTTGGCTATGGAAGGGTTTCATGTAGCCATGGAAGACGCTAAGGAGGCTAATTGGTTCAGTAGCATTAAAATTGGGGACATCTCTTTGTCTCATCTTATTTATGCTGATGACGTGATAATCACTGGAGAATGGAGCAAAACTAATTTTATTCATATTTTGGACATTTTCGATTGCTTTCACTTAGCATCTGGTCTCCAAATCAACGTTGCTAAGTCCAAATTTATGGAATTGGGGTCGATGATAATGAAGTGTCACATTTTGCTAACATGGCCGGGTGCAAGGGAGATTGACTTCCCTTCATGTACCTTGGGATTCCCATCGGGGCTAATATGCACCGGGTAAGCTCGTGACAGCCTGTGATTGACAAGTTCTCTAAACACCTTTCTAGCTGGAAAGCTAAAATGCTCTCATTTGGTGGTCGAGCCGTCCTTTTATCTTCTGTTCTAGGTACAATCCCTACTTACTACTTATCTCTATTTACTATGCCTGCCCAAGTTTGTAATAGGCCACTTGGAATCCATGCGTTCTAAATTCTTTTGGGGAGCTGATGTAAATGACTCTAAAATCCACTGGATTAAGTGGGGCTTGGTGCTGACAAGCAAAGAGAACGGTGGGCTTGGCTTTGGAAGTCTCAAAGCGTTTAACAATGCGCTTCTTTATAAATGGAGATGGAAATATCATATCTTCCCTAACATGCTTTGGGCTAGAGTTGTTAAACAAATTCATGGGACCGAAGATCTCGACACCAACAAACATAAACCTGGTCCGTGGTATTCTATATGCAAATTGGTTAAGAAGTTGGATTCCAAAGGGGTGCTCCTTAGTAACTCTATCAAACGCAAGATCGGAGATGGGAGAGACACTAAGTTTTGGAAAGATGTTTGGTTTGACAACAGTACGCTTGCTTCTAGATTCCCGAGATTATACAATCTGGAGAATGATAAGAATGTTGCGGTTGCTGATAGATGGGATGGAGGGAGCTTTAGGTGGAATTGGCGTAGAGATATTAGGAGTGGAGCGGAAGATTCTTATTTGGCTGAACTTTGTGATTGCATTCGTAATGTGACCATCGTCAATATCTCTGATAACTGGATTTGGGAGTGCAACCAGGATAGAGATTTCACGGTTAAAGGTGTCAGAAATCATATTGATAACGTTCAACTGCCGAGGCACTATATTGCAACAAAATGGAATAAAATTGCTCCCCGTAAGGTACAATGGCGGTTCTCTTTAGGGCCCGTGGGGGCCCGGGCCACCACCGTTTTTTCGGTTAGTAGTATTAATATATCCGTATTTCGTCCAAAATAATTTATATCTATTAAGTCGGCCCCCAAGGATTATTTTTTAAAAAAGTTTTGATACGTTTAATAAATTTAATAGTCCTATAAAATTTACATTTTTGATTTTTATAACCCACAATTAACTTAGTCCATTCATAATTCTATATTTTAGCCTACAACTCACAATCCACGTAACAAGGTCTTCCTCCCTTTTTTGAGTTTTAGGCTCCAGAAAAAAATAAAATTTACCTTTTTAGTTTTTATAACACACAATTCACTTAATCCATTCATAAATCTATGTTTTAGCCAACAATCCACAATCCATGTAACAAGGTATTTCTCCCACAATCCACAATCCAACGTCTTTTCTCTTGTAGTTTTTTGTTGGTTAGAAACTATAAATCGGTAATTTGAATGGAAAACTTAGATTATTAGTGTTATTTTTGTTTGACCCGACTCAGTTAAGTGTATTGCATGACCATAATATAATACCCGGAACATATATAGCGATGGCAAAAAAAAAAAAAGTTGGCCCCCACCGATAAAAGTTTTAAGATCCGCCACTGGTAAGGTAAACATATTTATCCGGAGGTTATTAAAAGACAGGCTTCCAACCAGGTTCAATCTGTGGTTTAGAAGGAAACATGATAACTCTTTGGTTTGTCCATGTTGTGATAATGGTATCGAAACTCTTCATCACTTGATGACTGATTGCCGAATTGCCCTCGAAGTGTGGAACTCCACTACCAGATGGTTGAGTATTAATATTCCTCATAATCTTGATTTGATTGACTTGCTGCATCATATGGATTCGATGAAACTGAATGCTAAAGGCAAAAACAAAGTTACTATTATCATCTATGCGGTTTTGTGGGAGTTATGGCATTTTAGAAATGAAGCTATTTTTGAACCTTCGAAGAGACGTGATATGGTTCTTGTTGACACCATTATTAACACTGCATTCTTCTGGTACAATAAGCAGGGAAAGAAAAGATAAAATGCAATGGAAAGAATGGCTCAAAAATCAATCGATATTCTGGGATGTGTTTGACCTATCATGTGATCGGGCTCTTGTGTGATACACTACTGTATTTGCTGTTGCTTTCCTTTGTTTTAGTCTATCTGGGATCGTGTTATGTCTAGATTATGTTTCTTTGTTATATTTCTAGACTTTTTTTTGTATAGCTTGAATTTTGGTCTCTAGTATTTCTCTAGTTGACCTGTATTTATAATATACATATTTTTGCAGTTAAAATAAAATAAAATATGCGTGTAACAAATTATCACTTTTCATCAAATTATCTATAAATACTTTGAAACACCTCATACAACTCCATATTTAAAATTACAATAAATTTATCTTATTTGTAGATGGAAAAGTTCAAAGTTGGCAACGGTGATACATGTAAATCATATTGCATTTATGAGTTTTATTTGAACAAAGAAAAGAAATGAAAGGTATGGATAAGGAAGGGAAAAAAAAGAAACCTCTTATTATTCTTGTTGGGAAAATAATCAAAGAAACGGATAAAAGGTACTGTATACAATTAACAACATTTTCAACTTTTTTTTTAACATTCGTGTCACGGGACGCCTAGCCGTTACATTTATACAGGCAGGCAGTCACTAGCGACTGATCCACGAAGTCAGAGACCACTTCAGAGAAAAAACCCACCAATTTAACCGCTACAGAAGGCACGACGTTAAGTTGGAGGTAAAACCTCGCCTACTCAGACTCGAACCCTGGTCACCCAGGATCTAAGCATCATTACAGGACTTCAGAATACCGTTGGGAGATATTAGATATATAAGTTTTCAATTTTCAAAAACATATATCCCCCTTTCCTACTAAAGGAGCATAGGTGGTTAGCTCACAAAATGCTTACTTGTGAAGAGATTAACATAGTTTCAAGTGATTATACACACTTTATACACACAATAGCATATGTCACTATGTTTTTTGGTATAAAAACTCTTTATATTTGTTTGAAAAAAAAAATCAGTGTCTATTATGAATTGGGCGGGATTTTAAAATTTGAGATCAAACTTTTGCTAGACCTCTCTCTCTCCAAATCAATCTTCTCCAATACTCTTCCATTTCCAAAGCTACTTTCTCTCCTTCCACATCAGTTTTCTCTTTCATTATTTTCTTTCTTCTTCTTCCACATATCAGATTCATGCGGATCATTTACCGATTTCAGAGATGGATATGTTGAAGGTAATACTTTCCAATCTTTGTTTTTGTTATTTTTTTTTTGTTGGTTAAATCGATTTGTATGTTTTTTTTGTTAGTTTAATATCTTGAGGTTTTTTGAAAAGGTGTTTGTTTCTTCACTTTCTTTCATCTTCTCCTTTTTCTTTCTATGTTCTTTTGATCAGATGATGAATTTTGAAGGTTGCAAAGCTAGGTAAGGAATTGATTGTGGAAGAATAGAGTTGACTGTGTGTGTATATATGTGTGTGTGTATATATATACACACAGATCTATAATAATGTTTGTAGATTTCATCCGATATAGTACAATCTATGTAAGGAATAAATTAAAATGGTTTTAATGAAAATTGTTTGCATCTTCCTTTATGTATATATCATAATTTTTGCAGATTTGAGCAGATATAGTACGATCTTCCAATTATGTATATATCATAATTAAAATGGTTTTAATTAAAATGGCTCATTTGGTTGATGGTTGTATTTTCTCTTCATGGCTATTGTGTGTTATATATTGAAAAAGATTGATGGTTCATGTTTTAAGCCAATCACGCGTATTCGATTTTCCTTGTAGGTCCATTCCCCTGCGACAATACTGGACAAAAAGTTAAAAATAACTTAGATTTCTTAAGGTGTTGACAAATAATATTTTTGGATTTATATTTCAACAAAGTAACCATTCATGTATATACTGTGAGTTTTCTCTCCTGTCATTCCAATTGCTTCAGTCCTTCATATATGGTAGTTTCATGTTTAGTTGAAAGAGTTACTGCTAAAACTCAAAAGTATTACATTTAAACTCAAGTCTATGCATAAATTTGTTGAAAGAGTTAAGCGGTGATTCTTCAAGTAGCTTCAGGGCAGATTGACATCATTGCCAAAAAGTCCAATTGGTGTGTTGGAGGTTGCATGTTTTAGCAACATGGTTACTATATAGTCTATACCAAACTATCACTTTGATGGTATTTATTCCAAACTATAGGTTAGTTGTGGTGAAATCGAAGTGGGTTATATGTGATATTCTTGATGTTGATTCAAAGTCCATTTTTATTTATTACTTATTTGTTGGCTGTTGATTGAGAGAAATTTGGTGAGATTGAGATTTTCACAATTAATTGTGGGTAAAATATTGAATTTTTATGAAAACCCATATTGGGTTTGTGTTCTGAGATGTCGAGCTTAAAAAGACCTGGTTAAGTAAGGGTTGACAGCAAGTACTCTTGAATGAGGGTCAAAACGAGCTTAAAAAGACCTGGTTGAGGTGGCTCATCTGTCAAAACACTTCAGGTGATTTGTGGTTCAACTCATTCGACCCATTTCAATTTTTAGGTTAATACTTGCTGAGTTGTTTCTTCGTTACCTTATTGTTTTATTTGCAGATTGATCCTAATGTCCAAAAGATCATAGAGCATTGTTGGAAGTATGAAAGATTAAGAAAAGAAAGGAAAAATAGACCAACTGAACTTCAGAGACCAGAAACACCAGCTGAAACCAAGGCATGTACATATATTTCTTCTTAAACCCCACAGAAAATTGAGGCAAAATCACTGTTAATTATCTGAACTTCGACAAATCTAAATACTCAGTTAATAGTTATAATGAACCAGGCTCTTGGTAGTCTTATTAGTCTGAATAAGTTTTGGATGATTTATTTGAGGCTTACGTATAATAGTTAATTCAATGCAGGACGCGAGTGCTTCGGCTCAAACATATAGTATGTGATGTGTTTTTTTTCTTCTGCTATTAATCCGTACATGATTTTGTTTCCTGTTATTTCTGACCTGAACTTTGTGGTAGGTATATGTGTATGTTAGGACTTAGGAGATAGAAGTGAAACATATTTTGTGCAGTTGTTTTCTATAAATGATCAGTGTGCTAGATATGATTACCAAACTACATGGTCTCCATAATAAGTGTTGAATAATGTGTTATATGATTTCGCACGCATTATAAATATAGTTTGAAATAACTCTCGACCTTTCCCTTTTTTTGACCTATTTGACTATCACATATACTAGGTAACCTACATGTGTCAAAATTGCTACCTCTAAGTTTGTGGCTTAAGAGTTTTAGCCTTCAGAGATCAGTGTACGTTGTGGGTGTGCATTTATGTTTCTATGATGAAAATAGTTCTTCAATTTGCCCAGCCTTGGTTTTATTTTTATATTTAATTTTAGATCAAACTTTTGTTCACCGTTGTGATGGAATCAGAAGAATATAATTTAAAGCTTGATGTAAATGGTATGCTGCAACATAAGCTTTTGTTTGCAAATCAAAGTGAGAAAAACTATTACGTTCATATATATAATTGCTACTTGCTACATCAAATCAAAGTGAGAAAAACTATTACGTTCATATATATAATTGCTACTTGCTACATGGCCTGATCCCTTTGTTTCTCTTTTTTTTTTGCAATAAAAAAAACTACCTTTTAGGCTTTGACAGTATATACTTGGCAGATTGAACTAAATGATGAAATGTATCATTTAGAAGATAGAACTTATAGTTAATACAATCTGGTGTGTTAGATCATGGGTTGAAAGGGGTTGACTTTTTATATCCATTTAGTTTAAGTGTTTGATTTGGTTAGTCTCTTTTATACCTGTTTAGTAAAAGTGTTTGATTTGCAAAATAGCATGATGAATCCATTAGCAAACATTCATTTGGGAAAGGCATTCTTATTGCGAATATTGGGAGATATGTGGCTGTTTGATTTTAAGTATGTTACATCTGATCGTAATGTGAATTTTGACATAATATTTTCAGCTAGAAGGAGATGTCTCATGATCCCACTATGGAAACTTTACAAAGTGGTTATGTGCTAAAAACTGAACAAAACACAGGTGGGTTGGGTTGTATGTAAATCTTTAGTTATGTGTTCCTCTGTTTTTGAATCTTGAGACTTATATATATGTAACATTTGTATTTATAATTATTACCCATGTTGTTTATGTTGTTACTTAATTGGGTTTACTCTTTGATTATCTTTAGGGGGTATCACCTAGCAAAAGAAAGCTTAAAGGTGGAAAACACTAGCGAGGAGGTTCAAGACATTGAAAGGATAAAAAGAGTTGAAAGGAATGATTTTAATAGATTCAATTGCATTACGATATATGTATCCTATACACCAGAGAATTAATTCAAACATATATAAATTTTTATGTTTTGGTTTAAGCGATTCATTAAGCTTACATTTCCAAAGAATACCTGTGTTTTCACATGGGTTCTACATCTAGTATATATATATATATATATATATTTTCGGTAAAAAGGTAACTTGTATCAATTACAAATAAGAACGGGCAACATGGCAGAATGCCGGTTGACTTAAACATGTACATAGTAAATGTCTTCACGGGCCCCCCGCAAATGATAAAGGGGACCTGTGATGCAGAAAATGAATCCAGTGAATGACTGGACAGACCCAGACCATCCAATAACAATCAAACTAGTAATCAAAACAATAAGAGGGTAAAAACAAAAAACTAGTAGTCAATTCTTCATGAACGGAGCATTTTCACCTTTCATCAACTTCATTGCTTTCAGAAACATCCTCTAAATCATCATCACAAAGTGCATCGTACTGGTTTCGAATCTCAACAAAAGGTGCAGGTGAATCTGTAGTAGCTTGAGTAAATGTAGCAACTGCTGGAGCCTTTCGCTTTCAAAAAAAAGGTTATATAAGTTTTCCTTTCATCAAAAATAAAAACTCAATAACACTTTTCTTCTATTTCTTATCTTTTTCTCCTTTATCATTGTAAAAACTTGAGAACACATAGCCACCGTACGAGTATACAGACCAAAACCAATAATAACTAGAGTTGAATTTTTCCAAAGCCATAGCTCATATTACAAAGTGAAAATGAAGCTATGGAAAACCGATGTTAACAACTATTCACATCTTTATAAACAAATATCTTTGCATTCACATTTGCATAGTTTATGACAGTAACTTAAAAAATTGATATGCTCTTTTGATATGATAATAGATTATTTTGTCAGTGAAGGATGACTCAAAGTGCATAGTTCCAACCTAAAGCCCCTTAGGCCATCCCCATTCACACCAACCGAACAAGAGTATTTCAAGCGATGGCAATGGTCTTCCAGTCATTGGTGTGCGAATTGCCAAACATTATTTCTAACAGTTCACGTTATACCTGATAAAATACACAAGTTCTACCTTACTGACAATAAAATGCAAGTGTAAAACGTAGGATTTAGACATCCTGCCAAAGAAACACATTGGCAAAAAGAATGAACACATAAGCACTTTATAACAATATTCTCCACATCTGCTTGCTCCAGATTTCATTTTGCCAAATTCCATTGTTGACCCTCTAAAAAATATCAGTATTTTTTCGGCACAAGATCTAAATATCATTTCTATACATATATGCACTTCCAGAGTTTAATGCACTCAGGCTAAGCTAGTTCAACAAATGATATGGTACCTGTTTAATTATTCGATTTAACTTCTTCCAAATCATAAAAAAGAAACAAATGGAGTATATAACCATCAACCAAGACAAGAAAAAAGGGCAAAAACAGCATGTCCTAATTCAATTTTTTCTTCTTTTCTTTGTGTTTCATTCTTACTTCCCTTCTCTTTTTTTTCTTTTACATGTTTTTGGTAGGACTTGCCTTTTTCAAGTAATCAATATCTGTTGACGTACAAATATGGTCCCGTAGGCATCATCTTATTACATTAACTCAAAACATTACCCAACTAAATCCCTCTTTCCACGCCAACCAAAAAAAACTAATTAGACCCAAAAAAGAGAATACCAAAAATAATCCGCCCAGAAACTGCCACTAACCCTAAGAACTCATTACACCACCATCACTAAGCCTTCCATGCACTTGACCATCAACTAAAAATGAAGTCCATATTTACCACTTTTTCATGAGATCCACATCTGTGAATAATTGCATTGCCAGGAGCTGAAGTTCAGGCGGCATTGGAACTTCCATCTATCTTGTTCTCAGTTCGGACATATATAAGACTTCGGGTGGTAGGAGATGGGATGGTGGTGGGGCTCTGGATGGTCTCAGATGATGGGTTTTGAGCTTCACGTTTCCACTGCAAGCTCCTAGCACCTGTTTTGATCGGATAACGGGATCTGTATGGACTGACGATTCCTCTCGGGAATGGAACTCTACCAAATCTAGATACAGTAAATGTGGAAGCCCGGGAAACACGAGGCCACATTGTGACAGATGCAGCTTCTTGTTGAGCAGGACTTTTCATTACAACCTGCATAACCGAAAAATCAATCCCAATAAGCCAAATATTTCCGTGAGGTGAAAAACATCATAATCTAGTTGACAATTTACAGGTTTAGAAAAGGAAAGTAGCCAAATTTCATATTTTCTAAACATTAGAAATAGTGATGTCCAACAACGCCTAAGGCGTTTGTGATCAACTTGCACCAGCTTACTGACAATAGATTAAAGCAAAAGACTACCACTCCTTTGTTTAATGCCGATAAAATCAAGGACATGGATGATTTTTCCCATTAGATAAAAATAAAATAAAAAAACAGACATCCATTAAATGGGAAAATTTCATGTAAGCCATTGATAAACTTCAAAATATCATGTATGCCCAACTAAACTTCTAAATATTAAATATGCCATTTACAGATTTAAAATATATCAAAAATGCCCAAATAATTAATCACATAAAAACATTAAAATCATTTAAAATCGTCAATAACATTTAACTTTTACAAGTATGCCCATATTTTCACCGTAAACAATAAACATGAAATTAATTCCAGTAGCTCATTAGTTACCGTCCTTTCTTTGCTTTATCTTTATACGTTGTTCACACCGGTAATTGATATCAAAAGAATCCTAAACTTTTTTACATTTATTAATTATTCTACCATTTCTTATAGTCGTCAATAACATTTAACTTTTACAAGTATGCCCATATTTTCACCGTAAACAATAAACATGAAATTAATTCCAGTAGCTCATTAGTTACCGCCTTTTCTTTGCTTTATCTTTATACGTTGTTCACACCGGTAATTGATATCAAAAGAATCCTAAAATCTTTTACATTTATTAATTATTCTACCATTTCTTATAGTCGGATCCTATACCATGACTCCATGGATTCCATCTTGAATAGATTTTGTCACTATAACATTGAAGAAAAAGCTAACTTTGTTTTTACGTATGGTATGAGACCACGGATAAATACCTGACAAAATCATCATTGGGTGGGGATTCCCTCAAGTTCCCCAACTTGACTAGTCAAGTTGGGGAAATCTTGATCTTTGATTTTAATCCAAAGGTCGAGATTCTTTTAACTTGATCCCTCAAGTTATTTCCAACTTGAGGGGATCTCCACCCATCATCATCACTATATAAATCACAAAAAGGCTGGAACTTATAAGCAGTTATAATGAATCTCCATGTTGTAACTATGGATTGAAGAAAAAGGTATAGATGTAAATGTCAAATGTTTTTATAAATTTTAAATAATTTTAATATTTTAAATTAATTAAATTTAATCATTTTGGCGTTTTTGATATATCTAAACTTAAAAGTGGCATATTTGATACTTAAAATTTAGTTGAGCATATATGATATTTTGAAGATTATTAATAGCATATATGGAATTTTCCCTTTAAAAAAATTGGGTATGATCGCATAGTAAATAAGTGTGAAAAATGCCGATTGAGGCAAGTATTTCTCCTACAGCTGATGAACATTAAATCTATATTTTGTGATATTATTAAGCACAAAAATGATATACAATATCTACATCACAAATTTCTATCTCAAAAACCAAACTTATTAGAAAGAAAAGAAAAGAGATTAAATCAGAAAAATGAAAACTTACAAATTTCAAATGTCCATTATTACAGGCATTAGTAAAATCCTAGTTTGTAACATCTCATACGAATCCTTGACAAATCAACACAATGAGCTTCTCTAAATGATTGTGAAATCTATGTTCTGCTTGAGATTCTTGTTGGGTATGGGAAGATCAATAGAAGATGCTCAGAGGTGGAATTTACTTTAGATCCTCGGGACATCCAACAAATCATTCTTAATGTTGAAGACTAGCCACAACAGATAATATTTTTTAAATTTGGGTTATTTGTGGGGATAGGGTGTCCTACTTATTTCAATGTCTTTTTAAATTTGGAAGATCCATAAAGACTTATGGGGTACAATTTACCCAACTGGCAGATATTCACACAAGAGCTGTGCAGTAGAACAGCGGTCACAGAGATGATGGACTAAACCCCAGTGAATATGTAACTATTATCTTTAGTCTCCTAAATATTTAGATATATCTATATTATTATTTATTAATATAGTATATCTATCCTCCTTCAACCAGTTGTTCTCACAGTAATATCTGATTATAAAATAGCATCTCACTGTAACATGCTGAAGGAGATTGGTAGAAGAACGTCAAGTAGAACCACATTTTGTAAAACAATATTAAAATAAAAGAAGCAGAGGCAGAGAATGAAAAAGTTATAATAAGATTGGCTACACGGAGAAGTTGAATATTACTATAATAAATTACTGAAACAACAGAAATAATGCCTACAGTGGAAAGAATAGGAGGCTCCCAGGTCAGATGAGAAGAAACCTATAAAAAAAACGCACTTTTGACTAATTACCTTGTAACTATTTACCAAATCACACCACGCATATAATAAAGTCAATTTCGTCCCACAACCTCATCTCCACCGGATTCACACAAGATTGAGGTAAGTACTTTCCTATAGCTAGATGGTGGCTTGAACGCTAAATATATAAAATGTTTCTTTTAATCACAATTCTTAGATTTGAAAATTTTAGGCAGTGGTGAATAACTAATTAAGCAAAGCAATGTTAAAAGAGTTCTTGGAAGTACTAAATTTAGCATCTGAAACAGCCTTGATCCCACAAAACAATGTCTTGGCTCAGGCCATCCTCTAGATAAGAAAACAAAATGATTATTTAAATACTTAGCTACAGTTATATTTTGACTTGGAAGAGTTATATTCTATCAGTGGATGGACCTGGTGAAGATTGAGAATAAGATGAAATAATTATCTGGGGAGAAAAAATGGACCAAGTACAAGTAATCAAAACTACATCATTTTGATAGGTTTTGCATCCAAGATCACATGTGTAACAGCCACAAAATCACTTTCAGCATATTCAAGACATACATATATATGTAGACAGAGAGAGGAAGAGAGTGCAATAAATCAATAAGTACCTTAAGAATACGTGACATAAAGGATGTACCATCCAGAGACAAAGCATTTGCCGCTGCATCTTTTCTCATGAACTCCACATAAGCTGATCTGCATGATGAGCACCGTTTAAAACATAAGAAAAAGGATCTTTCCGACTAATAATCATTTACCCTGAACTAGTTGTAGCCAGCCAGAATCCAACCCATATTGGACTTCCACCAATAGAAGAAAAATCTTTAAATGGAAACGAGATCAAAAATAAACAAGGTTTATCAATTCATATGCAATTAAAAACAAAATTCCAGTTTTTTTTATCATGCCAAACTTTTGATTCCTCTTTTTACTTTGAGATTTAATGTTTATAAAGTCGACAAACCACAACATCGCCCTAAAATTCTTTTTTATTACAAGTACTCTAAAAATATTCTTTTCTAAACCAAAGGAGAAGGGAGCAGTTCCACACCCTTTTGGTTGTCCAGTTGCTGTTTCAGTCACGATAACCACTTTCAGCACATCCCCAAACTTGTTGAAGTGCCGAGAAAGACTATCCTTAGTGGCACCAAAATGGACCTGTACATAGAAAACAATTTCAGACTGAAGAAAGATACAATCACAAAATACAAAAGATGACATCATCTGAAAAGCTTGGTCATTACATTGCTAACAAAAATAGTGCGTAAATCCGCATCTTCAGTAGGTCGACCAGCAGAATTTACACCTGCTGAACAAAACAAAAAAACGCTACTATGTGATAGAACTCATTTGAACAGATTGAAATTTGTCTATATATTACATTTCAGAGAACAATACAAGGAACATATGATGCAAACAGGAAGAAAAAAAGGAAGACATAGCCAACAAAAAATAAACACATTTGCATAGTTGAAAACAGCACTAACCAGTCGATGGCAGTGTCTTCTGAATCTCCTTTTGAGCATGTATAGCTGGTACCCCCTGAGTAAAGAAACAAATCAGATAAACAACGCTGATCTAGCTTTATTCCTAGAAAACAAAACCGAACACAATTAATACATTTGGACATTTGGTACGAAAAGCATCTTACGTTTCCATTGCTAACATTTACAGGATTTCTATAGTTGCCAGCACCCAACTCAGACTCCTGTACAAGTTTCTGATTCTCAATGTCTGAAGAAATATCTACCATTTTACGAGAGAAATTAGCCATCATAACAGGAGTATCCTGATCTCTGTGTAACTTGTGAGGTTTTCCATCCACAACACGCTTTGCATTGTAATGCAGACTACCGAAATGCCCACCTGATTTACCAATATGAGAATTATCCGTTTTAATCGTATGATCTATGTTATATGCAAAGTCAGAAGCTAATCCTGCATCATGTTCCAGCATAGGAATATCCTCAACATATTGCTCAGGATAAGTTACAACATTATCAACTGTAGCTTGAGTAAAACCTCCGTGTTTTTCATCATCATTCGTAAATGCGTCAGTGGGATCTGATATATCCGAACTACGGCCAAGACGGTCAAACACATTTCCTGAAGTTCTCACTTTAGAAACATCTCTAGCAGCATCTGCTACAGCTTTAATGGCAACAGTCATGGCATTAGGCACTCTTGCAACTGAACGGATCTTAGGACGGCGACCTTCAAGTGGAGAGTCCTCAATGGGTGTAGAAACTACAGAACGCAAACGCTTAAATGATGGCTCAGAAGTCAAACCAGGGGACCTATTCATTGCAACTGCATCTCGAACTGCAAATTGCAGTAGCCTTCGTGAGGCCCCTAGGCTTGATTTAGTAACCTCTTCTCTCTGTAATTAAGAAAGTCAAGATGTGTTGAGATACAACTTGATGAGAGCAAACTAAATGACATGTGTATATATAAGAATAAAGATCAGACCTTGGCTCCTGATCTGACATCAGATTGAGCTCTTTCATCAACTTGATTTCTTTCAACACTCCGGCCTCTTTTTCTATAAATTGGTGGTTGAGGCGAAACTGATCGTTTCTTGTGGACATTGGCAATGACTGCACTGCGAAGTGGAGGGGGTTCATCAGGATCTCTTATAACCCCTTTCCAATCTTTGTTTCTTCGACTCTTATTGGATAATTTATCAGCAGATTTTATCCCCTCTAATTCAGACTGTGGTTTCTGTTTGACAACTTCAGCTGGATGAGATTCTTTTGATTGTGCATATAGGTCTAAATTTGATCGCAAATGATCCCACAGCCTGTACATAGAAAGACACACACAAGATATTAAAAAACTTGGTGACATCTTTTCAAGTTTTCATAGAGATAGCAAGTCAAAATAGGCCATTCTGGTATGGGTGAGCTGGATCAAGTCAGGTTGGGCTGTTCCAAAACTTGAGTGGAAAAGTATTACGTGTTTTTATAATTAAGGTAACATATACTGCAACCAAACTATATTATTCCAATGATAATTTGTTCTTTATATAAATTAGTTAAAAGATGTTTATACATTAAGATACATTTTGGGTGACTATAAAATAAAAGGTCTGCATCGACTTTTCAAAATGCTCTCTAGCGTGTCATAAAACAAAATTCTATATAGAAGCATTACCAAGATACAAAAGAGTCACTGTCATCACCCAAAAAGACATTCAACTCATTCCTTGCTTCTTCTTTGCGCCTGCCATTTTTCAGCAGAACAATCACATATTCCTGCAGAAGCAAAATAATCAATTAAGTAAATCAAGTATAAAAAGGGAGATGGTATCTAAACAAGATATAACTTTAAACGCATAATAGAATTCTGAGATGCATCCAGTTCTAACATGTTGGGAGCAATGGTCAACCAGAATTTATCATGACTCACCATATGGTTGAGCTTGGAAACAATCATAACCATCACAATGGTAACCAAACAAAGGTTTTGAAAAGAGATACCAAAGAAAATTAACCAAATGTAAGAAAATATGGGTGTATTTACAGCAGCATAAGTCTTATTAAACATTAAAATACTAAAATTATCATTTGGCTCTTTAAAGCACCCATGCCAGCCTGTAGCCAAGAATATATACAAGTAATACTAATTTTCAAAGCTGCAAAAGACCATACCAAGCCCTGATGTTTTCTGCAATTTCCACAATAGCCTGGAAACAGTACGAACTTAATGTCTTATATTGTTAACCCTCGAAGAAAATGTTTACATTATACATAAAACTATAAAAGAACCCAAGTGTTTGTCTATGCATTACTACAATCCCTGAGTGTGGATTCAAGTCTCTTCAAAGACATCAGACCATGAAAAAAAGAAATTCAAAAAAATCCATACACAAAAATACTTCCATTTCAAAATATGAAGAAAGTATCTGATCAGTTAACATATGTGCATTTGCATCAAAATTGTATCCTTTACACAGGACAAAGACAAATTGCCATGAGCCTTGACATTCTAATGGGGGCTGAAGCACCATTGCAGCACATCTACAGCCAGCATGCCCATTCTCCAGGTAAATAATCACGTCAAAGCATATGAATCTTACTGGTAAATAGACTCTACATCTCAACATAGGTAACGTTTTGAAGGTTGACGCTAGGCTTGTAAACAACCTAAAGGTTTTGGGCTCATCTGTTCAAGACTAACATGTGTCAGATGTAACGGTCGGAAACAGAAGGCCAGAATCCAAAGTACATGAGAAACTTCCCTGCTGATCTAACTTTCACCAGAAACCTTTATAAAGCATCTGTGCTCTAGACATAAAAGAAAACAGAATTGTATAAAACATCCCATGCTAGATTTTATATTACATACTGACTTTTTATATACAGAAGAACACAACAAGCATTAAAGTTCAAACAGCCTTCATTTAAATGAGAAACGACAGTTTCAATAAAGATCTGGTGCCCAAACTAAATCAGCTTATTTGCTGCGTCACAAAATCACAACATCACAAATTCATAATAGTCAATGCTAGCATATGCCACAATGCACGCAAGAGCACATCTATATCTATTACCAATAACATCGCAAGCACCATAACTATATAGAGCATTAGTGATTGTCACCAGAATAGGTACACCACGTGAGCACCACACCACTTCCGTAACAATAACCCTAATACCTAGACCCCACAATACCCCAATGCTCGATTAAAAAAAAAAAAAAAAAATTAAAACATTCAACTGGAAGTTTGGAACAACCCCATATCGAACCAGGCGTTGACACAATCACCCTGGTCCAAGGACCCCACTTCCACCTCTAAATGACACCATCCATGTAACGGTTGACACCAACACCCTGCGGTGGTAGGGCTTCGACGGTAGGGTGGTATGCCCTGTTACGGATACTCTTACATGAAGAAAAATTATGTGATGGTGGTAATTTTGCAACATTGGTGGCCATCATATATCAAATTTAAACAATATATTATAAACCTAGGATGTAGCATGTTCCTTGTCATCCATTTTAATTGGGACGACAAGTATACTTAAAAGGCTTACGGACTGGAATCTTTTAATCTTAGTGCAATTCATTCTTCCCGATAAACCTATAGCATTGGCATTTCCGTAAACCACTAGACACAATCAAAGCATATGAATATACCCCCATGTGACTAAAATGAAAAGTAGACGTAAAGGTTGATCATATCCCAGTTCCATTGTATTGTTTTTGTTCACACCACATATTATTATCCAACTAGCTTAGTTGTTTAAACAAAAAATAAATATCATAAACACGATAATTAACTTATAAAAAACCGATAAGACACTCTCGTATACGGTATATCATTTACAATCAGTTCTAACAAAACTCTATGCATTATCGCCATAAACATTACTCATATAAACAAAACATACCACAAGAGTATCATCAGTATAGTCTCCCATAAACTCCTTAAGCTTTTCCTTAACTCGATCACGCAACCGTCCAGCTCCATCACCCGAAAATATAATCCGAAAAGTCAAATCATCTGCAATATCCATCCAACCGCCGCCTTTCCGTATCCGAAACAATCAAAAAACTCCCAAACCCTCTCAGCTATATCAATCCCTTCCTTAATTCAATCTAAACCAAATTCACAATATACACTCATTATTCTCTGCAGCTGTATATACATATATATACATACACAACGTAATGAAAGTGTGTTAATTAATTTAACTATATAATAAAAAAATCAATAAAAATAATAGTCCGAAAACCCTAGGTTTTATTAATTTATATGATATTTTGTATTGATAAAGTGATGTGAAATTGTATATATATTGTATATATGTATATTATATAATTAGGCACCTGAGAGGATGATGACGAAGAAGAAAGAATTAACGGAAGAGAAGGATCAGGTTGGTTGCTTTTTGCCGTCTATTTTCTGTGTATATATGGTTGCTTCTCTTCTGTGTGCTCTATAGCGAGTTAAGAAGTAACGAGGACAACGTAATTTTGTTATTGGGCTTGGTCATTTAGATCTCGTGACGTTTGTGTGGGCCGGTTTTATTAGAACGGGTATACACAGACAAGATTTTTCCGGCTAATATTCTTATTCATTAACATAAAATCCATTTAAAATTATATAAATGTGAAATGTTGGATTTCATTAAAAAAAATTCTTAACTTTATCTCTTAATCTACCATCTACCTACCAATAATAATAATATATAATATAATAATATAATATAATAATAACAAATTAACAAGGTCCTAAATTCATTTATGTGGAAACAAGGACCGTTTGATGAATTCAAACTTTTAATTAAAACCCTTAAATCAAAATAAATGTGTCATTACCAAACTTATTATTAAGTAAGCATGAATATTAGTCCTTGTATTTTAAAAATTAGTCAAATATATGAATTAGAACTAAGATATATCTACCAATCTATATATAACAAGGTGCTAAATTCATTTATAAAAAAACAATGACCGTTTGATGAGTTCAAACTTCTAATTAAAACTCTTAGATCAAAATAAATGTATCACTACCAAATTTATTATTAAGTATGCACGATTTTAATCCTTGTATTTTAAAAATTAGTCAAATATATGAATTAGAACTAAGATATATAATATAATAAATATTAATATAAAACCAAAAAATATAACTAATTAGATAATATAAATATATTAATGTTAAAATTTGGCTATGCATACGTATCTCAAATTAAATTAAACTAAATAATAAGTAATTGATAGTTACAATATTATTCGCACGGGGCTGATTGAAACGTAAATATTAAGTATGGTAGTTACAATATTATTCGTAGTTTATCATAATATAAAAAAAAAGTCATATTACGACACGAATAATAAAATTATAAATAGGACTAATTATGATGTGTGAGTCATCGGCTCACTCGATATTAATCTTTTTTTTTAATAATATAAATATTATAACTTTAATTTGGCTATACATGCGTATCTCATACTAGATTAAACTTATATGTTATACGAGGCTGACTGTAACGTAAATAAAAAGTTATTGATAATTACTATATTATTCATAGTTTATCATAATATTAAAAATGTTAAATTACGACGTGGATAATAAGATTATGATTGAATATATGATATATAAATATATATATATGTATATATATATGGGAACAATTAAATAAGAACACGGTGAGAACACTTAAAAATAACATTTTGATGCATTAAAAGTCCGTAAAACTAACATAGTGTATAACTAATTATCATTATATAAGTGTTTAACAACACATTGATCTATCAAAATAGTGAAAATCATGTTTTATGCAAACATCTTGGATGCATATTCATCAAAATGGTGCATAAAAAAAGTGATTTTTTCGATTTTGACGAATCAATGTGTTGTTAAACACTTAAATAATGATAATTAGTTATGCACTATGTTAGTTTTATGGACTTTTAATGCATCAAAATGATGTTTTTAAGTGTTCTCACCCTTTCTTATTTTAAGAGTGTCCTTATCGGAGTGTTACCATATCTTTCTATATATATATATATATATCCATATAATTATTAAAAAAAGTAGTAATTCAAGCTTTTTAAAGACATCTTCAAAACTAAACCTATACTAAAAAGTTGCCACATAGGATTTTACCTACATGGCATCTCTATGATTTTTTTACAATATTTATATATCTTTAATCAAATTAAATATTAAATACAAGAATAACTTATTACTTTAAAGTTAAATACAGTAAATATTAAATAAATAAATGAAACTATATAATACAAAATTAACAATGAAAATCCTGTTAATTTAAAAAAAAAAAAAAAAGCATCGTACGTGTATGGGGAAAAAATGCAATCTTGGAAGTTATATCATGAAATCTCAAGATTATAGATAATTATATATTTCAAGTTTTAGTAGTTGATATTGTTTACAAATTGCATTAATATAAAAACTATATATTTGTTTCTCGAATTTTTATATATTATTTTGAATGCTACAAGAATGAACAACACCCCATGAAATTGTAGCAAAAGTATTTAAGATAAATCTAAACCAACAATTTGAATACATAGTTTTATTATACATTATAAATATAATTGCATAACGATAAAATATAATTGCATAACCATAAGTTTATTGAGTATGTTGCCTTTTGTTGATAATATTATTGATCTTTTACATTATGAGTAACGAGTGAGAATGACTTGATATGATTTGAAACTTTTTGTTAACTAGCTTTATCACTATTTGTGATTTGCAAGTGATAGTTGTTTACCAATCCTAAGATGGAGCCACAAAGAAAAAAAATCGGAATACAAGTGATTATCGTTAATGTTTCTTTTTTTTTATCTTATAAATTGTGTATAATTTAGAAATATCTACCAAATGGTTATGTATAATATGGTAATATAACAATAAAAACAACAAAACATCATGAACCAATCATGAATGCATGTATATCTGAACTTTTATTTTTAAGTATTTTTGGACACTAATTATAATAGCTCGCGCATCGTGCGGGTAAAATACCTAGGATTAAAACAGTAAGAATCCTGGTCTTCTAAAACCTTCTTTCAACTTAATACTAGCTTTAAAAATTGTCACATAGGATTTTGTTTTACGTGGCATCTTCATAATTTTTTTACTATATTTATCTTAAATTAAATACATTACTATATTTTAAATATATAGAAACTATATACATACAATATTTAAAAAATAAGTTACGTACGTAAATAAAAAAAGAAGCACCCTTTGTATGAAAATTTAGATCCACTAGATCTAAATTTGGTAAGACAAACTGTTTATGGATTGTGATCATTCACATATTTGCTATATACAACGTAAAATTCATGAATATCCTTATTTGATAATATTTGCTTAAAACATATAATGTGTATATAATTTTTGGCATAACCATTCAAAGACCCACGAGTTATGGTCTCATCACCTTAAATCAAACGATTAATATATTATAAGCAATTTACCGAAAATTGAAAGCAAACCGTCCGTGGTTTTACAGACTGTATACTTAGTTGTAGTCGAAGCGGGCAACCATTGTGTTGTATATATCCACGAACATCATCATCCCTTAACTCAACCGTAGAAACCCTGTTTAGGCTTCACCTATTAGTATTGGTATGTTATACATTTATACCATCTTTTTATGGTTTATAATTTAATACTCATGAATATGTTTATTAATTAAGTTTGTGATAATACATCAATTCTAAATTACCACATAGGATTTCATCCTAGTTGGTATCTCCATACATTTTTCATAATATTTATCTTATAATACTTCTTCTCAAACCAATATAATTTATTTTATTAAATATAATATAAAAATATTAAATCAAAACTACATACATAAGATATAAAAAAAAACTCATATTAAGTCAAGAATAAAAAGTCGTCCAACACAATTGTGTTGTTTCTCTCATTCGTTCTCTTGGCGGAAACACATAAAATAAAGTAATCAAATTGGTTGTTATTCTAACCATAAAACAAAGTCTATAATATAATGATAATAACAATAGTTACTTGAGTTTTACAAATGGGTTTTCGATTAACGGAGATAAAATACCTTATTTCTTAATTGTATTTAGGATTATTAAGGGTGTGTAATCACCAAAGTAGGTTAAGTGATTGTGATATCGATTGTGATGTCAGAAAAGATAAAAGGTGATCAGAATGTTCCAGGAATTAACCATAAAGGCATGAACTATAACATAATTGATTTCCACAAGATAAACCTGTAGATTAACTATTTACTAATGCATAAAATAACTTTTTTTAACTAGCCGCGCATCGCGCGGGGTAAAATACTTAGTATATATATCTATATATATATATATTAAAACAATAAGAATCCTAGCCTTCTTTCAATCTAAAATTAATTTTAAATATTGCCACATAGGATTTATCCTACGTGGCATCTCCATACATTTTTTACAATATATTTATTTTATAACCTTTATTTATTCTCAAAATAATCTATTTTATTT
Organism: Erigeron canadensis; assembly: GCF_010389155.1. Taxonomy (NCBI): domain Eukaryota; kingdom Viridiplantae; phylum Streptophyta; class Magnoliopsida; order Asterales; family Asteraceae; genus Erigeron; species Erigeron canadensis. The sequence continues at coordinate 23,582,844 of NC_057769.1, forward strand.
TATTAAATGTAATATAATATATTAATCATAATTATATACACAAGATAAAAAAATAATATCAAAACTCATATTAAAAAAATAAAATAGCATCCATGCATCTACTAAATTGGCACACATATTTGACAAAAATAATATTATTTATTAAAATATATACAACTTTAAAGACTATATCAAATTTTAGAAATTAATTGAATATATTATTAGATTATATATGACCAATCAATTTTGCTGTTTTTTTTTGTCGAAACTTTAACTAAAGTTGGTTGTTATTCTAATCACAAAACAAAGTCTATTGTATAATAAAAAACAAAAACTATAATGATTTTCTCTTATTTATGTTATTGGGTTTTTTTTTTTTTTACTTATTCGTATTGTATTTATGTGTATTTCATATGACTAAATTTATGTGTATTTTATATGACTAAACTTTTGTCATGTTTGGTTTTTTACTTTGTACATATTATTACGTTTGATGAATAGATAACATGCTACATTATCGATTTACGTTTGATTCGTTGTAGTGTTAATCTGTAAGGTGAATACATTTTTACGCGATTTATGGCTACACAAATGGTGTTGTTGATGATATCAAAATATCTTAGGTTAAACGTTCTTAGAAGGGATGTGTAATCACTATAGTAGGTTAAGTGACTGTGCTATCGACATGTCCGAAAAAACAAAGGGTGACCAGAGTGATACATGAATTAACCATGAACTATAACATAATCAATTTTTACATAATAAACCTATAGAATAGCTATATACTAATGTATAAAATAACTTTTTTAGCTAGTTGCGCATCGCGCGAGGTAAAATACCTAGTATATATATAAAAGACTATCAGAAAGCACTCGGGTGGCACTTTCTGAGCCCGCCATGTCAGCGTTAGGCAATTTATCTACTGATATGGAATGTCCACTTAAGCAATATTTTATTATAAAATAGCTTTTAATCATAAAAGTAAAGGAAGTTGGGTTCGAACCCGTAACCTCCAACTTCTTCGGCATGCATTTCAACCACTTGAGCTACCACTAATTTTATTTGTGAATAGAAAAACCACATTTAATAAACACTATTTCATATCTATACTATCTATATAAACAAACTACCCCCTAAAATTTAATACTCTACTTTTAAAATCTCTAATTTACCCTTTTAATCTATATTACCATCAAAAACTTTATTCATGGAATTCTAAAAATACCCTTAAAAAAAAATTACACGTGTCCCTTTCCTTCCCTTAAGTGGCTCCAATAGTATACCAGAAAAGCACACATGCGTTACCGAATTTAATAATCAATCAACATAAAAAAAATACTCACTCTAAAACAACAACGGCAGTAAGAAACACTTGAATTAAATCATATATTCATGTAATAACATGATACAGCTACTTAACCAGCGTTTTCTCTATGCCCCGCTGCATCGCGCGGGTACAAGACTAGTTTGATGATAAATGAAACAGATCTTTAAATTTTAGGAAACAATTGAACCTCTTTTTCAATGTTAAAAAAAAAAAATTTAAACCCTTTTTTCACATCAGAGATTTAGTTTAGAAACCGTTGTTGAATTAGAAAATTCATCCTTTTGGAACTAATGACTTATTAACCAATCACATTGTTTGATTTTATCAAATTGACTTTTGATGATGTCATCATTTTGATAAACTACTATACAAATTAAAAATCTTAATAATCATTATCCAAATATATATTATATTAATATTTATATTAATTTGTAGAAAAAGTCTCATTATTTACACTTTTTTGTTTTCCATCAATAATTTATACTTTTTAACCCTAAATACTTAATTTATATTTATTTTTAGCCGTCAACTTGAGAGAATTTTTTAAAATTTATAATCATTTAATTAAATAAATTTTTTTTTAACATATCAAATATTTTCTAAGAAAAATTATTTCAAAACCTAATGACTTAATAAAAAATATTAGATTAGATTTTTATAAAATATTAATATTTAGTTTAATATTAGATATAAATACAATGTTAGCTTTAGATACATATCCCAAACATAATAACAGATAACGATATACAATATCATTGTCTTAAACACAATAGGAATCACAGGATATGGGACGATCATAGAACCAAACACGATTTACAACAGAGGGTTACTTGAATCCTAAATCCAAATCAATATAAACTCCATTCAAAATTTATTATATCTCTCAATCAAAAAGGTACATAATTTTCTCCTTTTTCGTATATTAGTTTTGCATTTTATGGACACGCATCATGATTAAATCCATATACCTAAATGTCAAGTACAAGATCACAAATATGTTTATATTTTTATTCTTAATTATCTTTCATAATAATATCACATTATGAGTACATTTGGTTTCAAAATATTCTATAATGGATAAATTATTATATATAGCATGTGCCTTGTGGAATGACTACAACAAACAATTTCATCAATATGTCTAGGCTAATAATGACAGTGACGAACCTATGATTATTGTACTATAACTTGCAAAATATAACACTTAAAACTGTACTTTTTCAAAATTATAATTTTTTATGACTTAAATGTATGAAGATCTAATATTGATAATAACGTAAATCCCGTATCCAGTGTTGGACACGGGTCTAAAATCTAGTAATTGTATTGTAGTCATAAATTATTGCTCATGAATCAAACTCACTGCGATATTAATTAATAAGAAAAGGGAATCATATCAATTATATTTTGACAATCAACGCGCTTTGTATCTGAATAGATAGCGTGAAAGGAGATTGAAAGATACATCCTCAAATCCCTAGATTTATAGGATTTGGGGTTTTAAATTAGATGGCTGCAGACGTACTGCACTAACAATATGACGGTATGTTTTTCTTATTAATCAAAAATCATTGCTTTTGTGTTTTTATAATGGCATGTTTTATACATTTAATGGCATGTTTTATAACTTCAGATGTTACTAACACGTATTAGTTTTGTGTCATGCACGGGAGCTGTGGATGAACTTGGATGGAGATACATCTCCAATTTGCATGAACATATTGTCGCATGCTTCCTCCTAATCAAGGTAATGCTATTTTTTCTTGCCTTAATAGTCTTGCTTAGCATGTCATTGTAGGAATCAATAAGGACTAAGAACAGCCTACCTGAAAAACTGAAAGCAACTATTGTTTTTCATTATTTATTTTTGGTACCTTAATCTTCAAGCTCAAGTTCTATTCATCTATTTCTCATGGTAATCTATATCATATAATAGTTTATGTCATGTGCTTCATTTTGCATACAAAGACCTGTTCTAATTACCAAGTAAAACCATAAAATAAGTAATTACTTTGACTAACATTGTACATATGTGATATCAAGTGTTATAATAATTAGCCTCTCATGTAGTCCCCATTAAAATTACTCTAGAATCCTATATTCCTATCTGCTATTTATTTCTCATACATGTAGGAATATTGCCATTTACTTATAGATGTCAATTTGTGTTGTGTTTAATCATGGATACATTAAACGTAGAGAAATTAGTTAAAAGGGAGCTGGTTAATGACTCAATGGGTCGAACGGGTCAAATGGGTTGACATTTGTTATCTAATAAATATACCAGTAGCTATTGTATGGGCATTGTTTTTGTAATCATAATTAACTTTTAGGTATTTATCAAAAAGTTGGACAGAAAAGAGCGTTGATCCCAATCCATGATGGATTAGGATTCCCTAAAGTTGATCCAACTTTATAGGTAAAGTTAGATCAACTTGAGCCATTGGATTAAATCTAATAGTCAAGATTAAAAGATGATATTTAAATTTTGACTATTGGATTTAATCCAATGGTTAAAGTTGATCCAACTTTAATTTTAGGGAATCTCCATCCATCCATGACTAGCACTCCATAATGCAACCTCTATTATAAAACATTATGCAGATGGCATGTTAAGTTATTGTAAGTTCTTTTTTTGGGAATTTGATTTTGACACGATATTTGGTGAACCTACTTGAAGTTGCATGCTGTTAAAATCAAAATTATAATGTGAATCATAGTTCTGCAAGTTGGGATTTCATGATATGATACTTTGTACCACATTACTATATTGGTTTTTTTTTTTATTTTGATTTCATCCACTCTACAAATACATTTGTCTTTTGCTCTAATTTAATTTCATCCACTCTCCAAATACATTTATCTTTTACTCTAATTTAGTTTCACCAGCTCTCCAATACATGTCTCTAAATTGTAGAGTAAAACATTAATCACAAGTATTACTAGACAAATCAAGGACTGGCCAGTATGTTTATTTATATGTTCAAAAAACCATTAAAGGGCATTTCACTTAACTTAATTGTTATAGGTTTCAAATGGTGGAAGCTGCTAAATTGCAACACCTTAGTTGGCATAAAAATAACCTGCCACATGATGCTACAATTCAGAAGGTGAAAATTATTTTTTCTTTTTCATGGTATGTAAATACTAACTGTCTTAGATACTTGCTGGCGGTGGATTTGCGGTCAAGTAGAGGTTAGAGCAGGTCGCCACCTAAAAGGATGGGTAGTGGGTTAAGTAAAACAGGTGAACTTTGGAAGGGTCTTCGATGGCTTAATGAAATGGAAAATATATTATCCATATATAACTCATGTACTTTAATTCGCTCTTATAGGTAAGACGTCTACGGAAGATGATACAAGAAGATCTGAGTACAGACTTTGCTAAGTTCAAAAACACAACAAATAAATGGCTTTTTTAAGTTTTTCTTTTTAGACAGTGTTATTATTGAATCTATTTTATTATTCAATACTTCAATCCAGATAAACATCTATTTTAATATATATAAACGTTCACTTTTCATTATAATATTATTTTATTGCATGTCACTTAGAAAATATAATAAACTGGTGCAACGCACGAGTTTCATCTAGTGTGTATATATATATATATATCAAATATGTTAACATATCAATAATGAAAATAATATTTATAAATTATAAAAGTTTTCTTTATGATCTATTTTTATTTTTAATAAACATAATATAATAAACAATCTCATTTAAAAATAAATGTTTTTAAAAAACTCAATAAGACTATGATGAAAAATATTTTATAAATTTTCAAAAGTTTATTACATAACATAGTAATTACAAAAGATTTAAAAAATAGCTTTAATAGATAATGTAGTCACACATAAGATTATGACTGAATATATGATAATTATAGCATGATATTAATTAAGATGACATTTTCTGTAACATGATACTAATTAATATATATAACATCTTTTATTTGTATTTGTCAATTTACGATATCATAAAATAATTCCATGACGATAAATATATATCTACCCACGTATTATGCGGGACAATAACCTAATTTTCTATATGTTACAATACTATTAATTAAAAGAATTTTTAGGCTAATAACTTATGAAGATTGGTGATTTCTCTTTTCCATCTCTAAGATTTTTTTCTATTAGGAACCCAAATTCTCATGTTTTAAATTGTTACATCAACGTCATATCAATTTTTATTTTGAGAATTTCATCTTAACAACAATGTACTATCATTTTTACCAAATTCTTAACTTCTTTCTGTCACATCAAATCTATTTAATGTAACACAAAACTAATTAAAATAATATTATACTAGTATATGGTACCCGCTCGTTGAAGCGAATATCATTGATAGTTCTTTCGATGTCATGATTACCGAAAACTGTATAAGTCGACAATAAATTAAGCGAGATCACAATGATACGTAGCTTTAGTAGCAGTCAACATTAACAAAAAAAATTGAGGTGAGAGTGTGAGAGTGGTTTGAATATGAATGCATTTGAATTAAAATAAAGGAATGACAATTTCGTACATTGGCATGGTTATATTTTCAACACCATGAGAGTGGGAGTTATTTTTCTTATAAGATAGTATAAAAGTATAGATTACATATAATAACATTACAACACGATAGAAAAGTGCAACCTAAAACAAATAATACAACAAAAAAAGAGATTACAACCTAAAAAAAATTACAACATCTAAATATAATTACAACACTTAAAAAAAATATTGTTGATAAAAAACAACTAATACACAATTTTTAAAAACTTAACTACTATTCGTCATTGATGTCATTGTTGTTGTCGTTGAAGTAGAGCCCAAATACATCCATCAATTTTTTACGACACTTTAGGGGCTTTCAACTCTTTTTTCGACACATGGGTTGGAATCGGCCTAGCAAGAAATGCAAAGACGTCCATAACCTTTTTTTTAGAACGGCGTAAATTTTTATTGATAAAAGCAAATTAACATTTAACAAGATGTTATTTGCTAAACGATATAATTTCAATATAAATTTAGAAATAAACTCAAAACAACGATTCTAAACTATTCCCGTAACATTAACTGCGAGGATTACAAAAGGAGTAAAAAAATCTCATGCCAATTACAGTGACCTAATACACTGGTTAAGCCACCGGTTTTCACTTCGCAACAATTTTTGATGTAATCGCAAACAAGTTCCAAGGCCAAGAGATGAGGGACTTGAAACACCACCATGCCATTAATAATTGCAATTTGAGATGGGTATGCAGGAGCTTAAATTCATTTCAATACCACTAGTACGCCACAGCAACAAAAAGGAGCTTCGACAACATAAAATAAAAAAAAAAACTTGAGGAACTCGAGCTGCCAAAAGTACTAACCAAATTAAGTTCTAAAATGCATGGGGTTTGCTACCGAATCCAGCTAAGAAACTATGTGTCTTTTATTCCTATTACTCTTAGTGATCCACGAAAATGAGCTACACACCAAAGCATTAAAAATATCACGACTTTTTTTCACGGGTATTAATGTGAACAAAATTGTTTCTCGCTTTCCAGATTAGCGACCACCATGAAAACAACACAACCTTTAATCTATCATTTTTAAGTCAGAGACAAATGCAGGCCATCACGCCACCTCAACCCTACGGTCTTCGTTAAACACCCCCAACGCGGCTCTTTGCATTTGAACAATCCTTATCCGGTTTAGCTTGTGTATCCTCACTCGAAGCCCGACTCAAAGTTGCATCACTTAAACTGGCCGTCTTCTGGCCAACATTTCGACGCGCCCCACTACTGATTAAGTCGTCTGGAACAAATGCTCCATACCCGATGTTTGGCTTAGTGCTGGGGTCGGGTCTCCATCTTCGTTTAAATCGATTGCGGGAACTGTCCTTTGCTGAAGAGTATGAGTGTTACAAAACTTTAGGTACTTTTGGAGCAAGTGATAACATGCCTCATACATGAAATCTGGATTCGTTACTGTTTTGTAATGGGCTTTTGCGGCGTCAAAAACATGTTTTTCATCATAACCACTTTCTCGTTGATCCTCCAAATACTTCTTCAAATGACCCCGAATGCTTTGACTGCGACACGTATATTCGTCCATTTTCCATGTATTTGACTTGTGATACGTGGCTAGCCAACTTGGTGGTGTTTAACAAACGAAGGACTTCGTCCCAAAAATGCGAGTCGGTTTGATTCCAGCCAACAATGGGATCCTAGCACTACTACAGATTTTGCAAATAGAGACCAGTTAAATTGATAATAGAGACCATTTATACAAGTGGTCTCTATGGCTACTAGTCTTTGTCATCCAGTTGACAACCGGTCTCTATTCACATAATAAAGACTAGTGTTTTTAAAACAAAATGGTCTCTATTTTTTATTCCCGCTACATAATCTCTTTCCCGCCATCAACTTAAACCGGTCTCTATTCCATTTTTCACAAACAAGTTTGTTTCTACTAAACCGGTCTCTATTCATTTTTATTTTAAAAAAAACGTGATGCCAGCTCCAGAACCTGCTACTAGCATGCTACTACTGTTTCCAATTCATTTTCACAACCAGCATTTATACAATACTAAAACCAACACAAATACAAAATTGCTACTCAACAAACTTGCTGCTATGCAATACAAAACCGAAACCAAAACAATAAACAAATTTGTTGCTCAACAATCAAATACCAAAACCAAGCTTCTTGCTCAATAATCAAATACCAAATCCAAAGTTCATGCTAGATAATCAAATTCAGTTCCACACTATTTGCTACTCAAACATCAAATTCAAACCACTAGTACCTAATGCTCAATCAAACTACTACACTTTATCAATATACTACATAGCATTATAGAAAACTAAACATATTCCAAAAGCTAAATAAAGTTACCAAGTCATAAGATTCTAAGACCAAACTCAGTTAATTACGTAGTCCATACTTTAGTTACTATGAACCGGAAATGCATTTGTCCAAAACTAAACCATAGCATCTAACTCCGAGTGCTCGTAAGGTCTTGTATTATTCCAAGGTATCTACAAATATATATATATATAAGTTTAACATTATTACTTATATATACGAAAACTAATTGGAAGAACCAACTTGAATAATAAAATACATATGAAATTACTTACAATAGACGGAAAAGCATATTGTTGAAACTTCACAAGATCATATATCCACCGCATCTCGTAGTAACCGCATTCCCAATTTTACTCTTGTTGTTGGACCTAAATATAAATAACAATCATATATAAGCTATGTCTACATATCACATTTACTATTCATGATAATTTTCTGCAAAGAACAGTTAATAAAGTACCTCTCAATTGTCTTCCCATGGGGTTGTAACCCGGTCGCCAGGCCTCATTCATGTTTTCCCATGGGATGAAGTTTAACCTGTCAGGTCATTTGGCAGGTAAAATCACAGATCAAGTTTGCTCATAAAAAAACCAAAATCCATAGGCTGCTTGCTAATTTCATGGTAATGGAGCTGCATAAAAAATATCTCCATATCAATAAGAAACAAAACCAAAATAATGGAAAAGAACAATCATAGCGTTCCAAAACAAAGCGCCTAGTCAGGATCAACGGGATAAAAATGACCTCGTGTGTCCTCCCTGCAAATGCGTTTAAATACATGATAATGTCTACTAAAACAATACATTGAGTTTATTTGAATCCGAAATAAGGAAAAACACTTTTGAAGCTGTCAAGACTAGAGAGCAACAACTTTTTGTTGAGCAAATGGTGACCCTGCACATACAAACATTTACCATTAGCAAAAATGTCAAGTGATTAGGAGAATTGTAGCCATTAAATGTGTGCTATTTTTAATTCATAATATGAAGATCGTTTTACCCTATTAGAAAACCACCACAAATGGTTTAAAAATCGATGCAAGGCTACTCAAATCATATCTGTAACGCTAAAGAACCCTCTATGATCTGCAAAATTGACCCTTCAAAGGAAAAATATTCATGATGGTATTTTATTAAAAAGTGTTGTATCAACAATATTATAGACAAAAGCACAAGTGTTGACCATATCCGACCCAATCCACTTTGAACCTCTAAAAAAATGTACTGGTTGCAAACCCAACCACATAAAAACTTTAACAACTATTATACATTAGTCAACTAATCACATAAAAACTATCTTGTATCAATCAACTTGAATAAAATGAGATAATTAATCACACAGCCGAACATGTTATTAACTTAAACAACTATTATACAACAATCAAGAATTAGCTAATTATGGAATAATTATCTTGTATCAATCCACTCGAATAAATCAAATAAAAAACTTGTAGCTATGCTTATAAGCGAAAAATCGCATTATAGTTTGTAACATAAAAACAAACACATTTGATATTTTCTTATGAACCAGTTTGTGTAAGCAACAAAATCGCATTACTGTTATTTTTCAATTTGGTTATATTGCATATAAACTTAAACTACATAAAAATGGAATTTGCTATAAAATAAACTAAAAAAACTCTAAAATGAATAGATAATCAATAAAAAGGATTATAAAAACAATATTTACCATTATATAGCAATGGTTCAGATGTGGGATGGTGAAACGGTGGTGAAGGTCGTGATGGATCTGGAGCGACGGAGTGGACTCCGATGCGACGGTGGTTCACTGTGATGTAGTTGCGGGGTGGACCGGTGTTGATGGACTATGACGTGACGGCGGTGTTGTGCGACGGTGGTACCCTTTGATGTGCGGTGTTGGTGTAGCTAGGATGAATGTAGGTTGTGGTGGTGGAGTTGATTGTGTTAGGGTTTTGGTGGAGAGGGTATGTAACTGGGTGTATCAGTTTTTGGGAAAATTCAAAGTGTTTTTGGGTAGGTGGAGGGAACTTGAGCGGTATAATGAAACTTTGGGGAAAATCTAAGTTTTGTTGAGCGGTATATTGAAATTTTGGGGAAAAGCTTATATTTTTTTACTACTTTAGTGAATTTTTGGGGATATATCTTACATTTTTGCTTTGTCTAATTAATAAAGTTAAATGAAACTAATATTTTAAATATATAAAAACATAACAACAATATTCTTAAATTTAGGATACAATAAATAAGTTTTAAAAAAACATAACAAACTTTTTTTTAATAGATAATTGTTGTATATTCATATCATAATTAAGAATATTTCGTAAAACTTTTAACCGATGGATATTTTGTAATCTTGAATTGAAGTTCTCAGGTGTGAAATCGAGTCTTAAAATTTATAAACACGAATCACCTAGCGACTAACTACTACACCTCACAGGCAGTTACCTGTTCATATGCAGTATATTGTGCTTGATAAATCCGAGGTCGATCACAATGACTAAAGTTTAGTAGTTATTCAAATTAAGCAATTCACAGTAAGAATGAGGGTTTTGTGACCGAATTGTCACGTTGCAGAAAGTTAGTTTGCAGAAAAGTAAACAAGTTATTAATCCCACATTTTTAATCGCAAAGAGAGTTTTTAATTGAAAACAATAATTTAAAAGACATCTATCTCGATTCCGCTCAACAACATGTTCAGATTGCACATAAATGAAGTTCAAATCCAAATTAAGTTGATTAAATAACCCAGACTCAAACAAAGCACCAACCTCGTACCCATCGTAATGACATTATTTGACTCTCTTGATTAAACTAGTTTCATTACAAAAACCGGTACCCCAAGACATATTTTATAACTTCCCTAATTAAATAATGGTTTTGGTTATTAAGATAAGAATTATATCTATCGATTGTACCCACCCGTCAACACATTAATTCCTATTATCATTGAATGATTATCTATCATACCCATCATGGATCCAATCATTTGTACCCAAACAAACAAAATGACATATATGTAATCAATAATTACCATTTAAGGCACACATAAATCACCAATCAATTCAAGATTAACTGTAAGAAAGAAATACGCTAAGAACGCGATATAGCGTTGAATGAAATCAACATTGAATTATTAAAAGTATGCAATCCTTACATATTGTCTCACTTCATCAAGATGGATGATAAAATGATTAGTTACTCATACTTAAATAAGAAAAACAATCAATAATAATTGCAAACAGGGTGTACCCGATTGAAGAAATCGAATCCGAATTGTAATTGCTAATGAAATAAATCTTTCCAATCGAAATTATTGGCTTATTGCCTTCAAAGATGTTTAGTCTGATGGAAATAGCCTTAAAGAATCCTAAAATCGGTTGGGAAAGCAAAAGATAGGTCTAGGGTTGTTTTTGATTGATATTTATAGGTCTTCCTAAAAGTCAAAGTGCTCACCGACCAGTGGGCTCAACAATAAGCCCACAAGTGGGCTTGGCGAGACCACTCTTGAAACTTCAATAACTTGCTTCTGGAAGACGATATCGACAAGGCCACAACTGGGCTTGCCAAGTTGGAACTTCAAAATGCTTTTTAACACATGTTTCTCTTCCAAAGTCTTCTTAAAATCCTCCTTAAGCTCATTTGAACCTCTATAACGTCGTTTCCTCGAGTAATATGCCAAAATACATGTTAATATCCTGAAAACACTAACAGATACCATAAACACATCAAATGTATACGAAAATGACTCCAAATTACTTATAAATAACCAAATACGACGTGGAAAATTGGTATAAGATGAGTCACATCAAGTTCTAATACTTATAACTATATACTTATTTATTGTTGTTTGTTTCTGCTCGCTCATTAGTGTTCGTTCGTTTGTGTTCGTGAGCATTCATTCATGAACATAAGCAAACTAACATGAAAAAGCCATTATGTTCGTTTATCCATTTGTGAACACAACATTATGTTCGTTTATCCGTTCGTGAATCGTTCATTAAGTTAAACGAACAAACATGGACAAGATCCCATTCGTGTTCGTTCAGTTCGTTTACAGTTCTAAGTATATACCACGAATAGAGACCACTAATATATAAATATACCAGTCTGTAAACTTTTTTTTCCACGAATGGAAAAAAAAGACGTTGCTCTGCTAGACTAGGGGTTGGTGGTTGCATTTAATACCATGAATAGAGACCATAAACTAACAAAAGAGATGGTCTGTAAATATTCAAACTTTAAAAACCACTTTTTTTTTATATCGAAACAATTAATTTTAAAAAGTGAGCTTTTAATTCAACCGGTCTCTATAACCTGCCATGTGTGGGTCCATATATATAGACCGGTTACACAAGTTTAAAGGCCATATAGTTAGAAAACAACTGGTCTCTGTATAATTAACCGGTCTCTAATCCCAAAAATTTGTAGTAGTGCAGGATGCATTAACCCAACTTGGCACAAGATTTTCGTTTCTTTTTAGTCCAAAACTTTTTAGACACTTTTTCTTCCTAGTCTTCTCCGACTTTTCTATTTTTCTCTTGGAGTTAGAGGCCTTGATGCGTTTTTTTTTTTTTTGAAAAACAAAATGATTTTTAATTAAGAAAACCTACATTGTTTTAAATTTATAAAATGTTGTACATTTAAATACTTAAACAAAACACACTTACAAACAGTGGACCTTATTGAAAGTAGATAATGTTATGGTAAGTACGGGATTGTTCGTAGGAACACTTGCACCACCTAGTTTAATAATATGTGTAATTCTAGCAATTGGGGGTTGTCACGATTTCCTATTAAAACTATTTAAATTGAAAGTAAAATAAAATCCGCAACCGCTTGGTCTAACGAGAAGCTTAGGTTAAATCTAGAAAATTGAATTAAAAAGAAAATAACATTAAGTTAAATTAAAATACTTGTTTGAGCTCTAAGACATGTGGAAGTATAGAACTGTTTTAGAGGTATTAATACAAATAAAAAGTTAGCTTTTAGTTTTGATTGACCAATTATCTTGCCTCTAGCTATAGCTTACTGATTTTGTCTAAAGCTTTCTCAAATCATTTTGCATGACTAGTCTTTGAATGTTTTGAAAGTAGAATAACTTGTACACTTAAGTAGTCCGCTCATCATTGATTTATTTTCTTGGACTATTTGCTTGAGGACAAGCAAAGACTTAAGTGTGGGGGTATATGATTAGCGTCCATTTTGTGATTATTTCCTATATCATAAGGTCTATTTTGATGTCTAAATGAGTTAAGAAATGTGAACTTTTGGTACTTAATGGGATAACATGTTATGATAGGTTCACAAGGCGTGCAAGTGAAGGCAAACGTATCTACTCAACTTAACACGAAGCCACAAGACTTTTGGACGAAGACTAGCAAGCGGAAGATGAAGAATTCGAGGCCAACTTGGAGCATACGACCATGTGTTAGTATTTTGGGCATAACTTCTTCATACGGACTCCGTTTCTGACGAGTAAGCTATCCACGGAAAGGCGAGAGAAAGATCTACAATTTTCATGTTGAACCTAAAGCCTCCAGCGCCGCTCATTTCATGCTAGGAACCTGGCCCAGACAGCAACCAGCGTTGCTGGGGGGACCACCAGCGCCACTGTTGTCTTCAGATTAGCAACTAGTGCCGCTGGAGAGACCTCCAACGTCGCTCATGGCCACCAGGCAGAAACCAACGCCTCTGGGAAAACCACCAACGCCGCTGGTGGCTACAGATCAGCAACCAGCGTCGCTGGGCAGCCCTGCCAGCGCTGCTGGTAGCCCCGTTTCAGACAGATTCGCGTCTGGAGTTGGTGTTGACCCCGGAATGAACTTCTAATCAGATCTGGATCATTTTTCAACAACAAACGGAGCGTGAAAAAGTTAAGCATTCGAACCTATTTGATTTGTTATTTACTGAAATGCTCTCCTTTGATTTGTTCGCAGGAGTGCCAAAGCCATTGACATCTTTCAAGAAGATTATGGCACGGAAGAAAAAGCCGGATAAAGGGCATCTGACTCTTATGCTAGCTGAAGTTGAGGACACGGGACAACATCATGTGCAACCCGAGACGGGTTATCCAGGGAGCTTTTTTACTCTAACTCATTATTATTCAAGTTTTAGTTGTATTAGGTTAGATAATATTAGGGCTAGCAGTAATTTCATGCATCATGGTTTATTCTTTAACCTAGCCCTGGACCCCTTAGCTCCCGACCCTTTGAAAAGGATGGATATCAACCTTAACATGAAATACTTAAAGGTTCCGTCTTGTAAGGGTATTCTTTAAATGATGTACGTTAGGATGAAAGGATACATTTTTAAGATGAAATTTGAAAAGAATACAAATGATTCTTACATCATAAAAGTGAGTTTTATTAAGGTGAAAGAAATGGTTTGGGTAATGGTTATGATAACATTTACACTCTATTTACCTTATTCGCGTAAACCGCCTGACACTTTAAGTGTGGGAGCGTTTAAGACCCCACCATGACCTTTGGGGAATGAGTCCGGCTGAAGACTCGGTAAATTTAGCTCTTCTTGGGAGGCAACCCATGTTTGTGTTTTATTTTTCATACATTAGGTTATTTTGTTTAATAATAATATTGCTTCTTGTTCTACTTTGGTTGAATAAGCAAGTAATCGTGTTTTTCATTTTTGTTTTGTCTTTTCCGTTTTGATATGTTGGTTTAGATGTGCAGACGACAGGTTAATCATGAGCTTTGCACGTGGTGAGGAGGAGAACATCAAGGAACAAGGTTACACGAGCTCAAAGAAGTGTAATGACGGTTTGAAGAAGCATCGGTTCGTGATTTAACACTCAAGACGGAGGAGAAATGATTGATATGAAGAGTTTGGCGCAGTCTTGGTATTTTGGCCATAGCTTTTTCATCTGATGTCCGATTTCGACGAGTGACCAGACCACGGAACCGGGACACAAAGAACTACAACTTTGATTTTGAGCTCCAAGTCTGACCAGTGTTGATGGGACCACTAAAGCGCTGCTGGATGCAGCAGGTTCATTACCAGCGCCGTTGGGCACCTTGCCAACGCCGCTGGGAGCTCCAGCAGTAGTTTGAACTTCATTTTAAACCTTATAAACACATTTCTAACACCTCTCAATCACCCAACACTTATGAAGAGCTACTCAAACCTCTATTAGCACATCGAGATCACAGAAAAAACCAAAAAAATCAGAAAAACCCAAAAATCCAAAAAAAATTAAAAAATCAAAAAATACCAAAAAGAAAAGAAGATGAAGACGCATTCATGGATCGCCATCAAATGGAGACGACACAACTCATTGATGATTCTACATCATTCAAGTCACTTCGCATGCAATACTAGACCCGGGAAGTTTTGTTTTTCCTGTTACTTTTACATTTTACGTGTTTTTTCTCTTTCCATTTGTTTTCTATGTCTAAGTACAACGAGAACGTTGTACAATTTAAGTGTGGGGGGATGGAATAGGAAAAACCCTTGGTATAAGTTATTTGATTTCAACAAGTTTTCTACTACTTATTTCATGCAAAACTTAAGTTTTTAAGTGTCTAAACACTATTTTGAGAATATAAGCTTTGAAAGTAGACAAAAGATGACGATAATTAAGTAATATTAGCTTGGTAGGATGAACGGTTAGTTAGAATTGTTAGCTTAACTATAGATTTGTGGCTATTCATGCTTTCAACTGGATTAGAGCTTAGACTGAAACTGTATGCGATTATGTTTGTCATAGCACACTTAACCGGACTTTAATATACCTAGCAATTAGAGCTATCTAGTTATTAGTATAGGTGTATTAGTTGGACTTAATTATACGTGCATGTGTAGTAACTAGTTTAGATAATGTCTATTGCATGAATAATGTAGTAGGATTATGAGTCATCTGGGATCTCTGATAATGTCTATTGCATGAATAATGTAGTAAATCTAAAAAAAGGCAATAAGTAGATTAAATAAAAGTTTAAAGAACTATTAACGAGTAAAATCTAAACGCATCAAGTTATGTCGCTCTGCGCGTGGGGAACCACCGACCTATCACCGCTGTCTTGATGTGAACTTTTAGTTGAGTTATGTCGCTCTGCGCGTGGGGAACCACCGACCTGTCATCGATGTCTCAACTATTAAAGATGATAATATTGTATGACTGTTTTTGTATTTAGCTAGCGAGCATGACTCTAGTGTAGGAATATATCTAAGTAGTGACTCACAAGTACACAATTTGAAATATAAATGCCTTGCTAGTAGCTAGTAGTTCTAATTGCTACACAAACTTTAACTAAGTGCTTAACTAGTCAGCAGAATGTAGTAAGATTGATCTGTAAGACATGTGGAAGTATAGAACTCTTTTAGAGGTATTAACACAAATAAAAAGTTAGCTTTTAGTTTTGATTGGCCAATTATCTTGCCTCTAGCTATAACTTACTGATTTAGTCTAAAACTTTCTCAAATCATTTTGCATGACTAATCTTTGAATGTTTTGAAAGTAGAATAATTTGTACACTTAAGTAGTCCACTCATCATTGACTTATTTTCTTGGACTATTTGCTTGAGGACAAGCAAAGATTTAAGTGTGGGGGTTTATGATGAACGTCCATTTTGTGATTATTTCCTATATCATTAGGTCATGTTTTAATGTCTAAATGAGTTAAGAAATGTGAACTTTTGGTACTTAATGGGATAACATGTTATGATAGGTTCACAAGGCGTGCAAGTGAAGGCAAACGTCTCTACTCAACTTAACACGAAGCCACAAGACTTTTGGACGAAGACTAGCAAGCGGAAGATGAAGAATTCGAGGCCAACTTGGAGCATATGACCATGTGTTAGTATTTTGGGCATAACTTCTTCATACGGACTCCATGTCTGACGAGTAAGCTATCCACGGAACAGCGAGAGAAAGATCTACAACTTTCGTGTTGAACCTAAAGCCTCAAGCGCCGCTCATTTCACGATAGCGCTGCTGGATATCATCCTGAAGCTCATGAGTGGCGCTGGGAATATCTTGAGCGCCTCTGGGAGCCAACCAGCGGAGCTGGGATCCAGCCAGTGCCATTGGACATGCCGTCAGCTAGGGTTTGCGTTTGAAACCTATAAATACCAACTTAAAACCCTCAAAAACATAACGAACGAACAGAAGCCGAAACACACTTCCTCCAGGCGACTTGTAGGTCATTTTTAGGGTATTTTCACCATATCTAAACCCTCCTAACACCTCCATATCATCCGATAATCAAACTTTAATCCTTAAACAACAACATCACCATAATCATCAATCAAGAAGGCGTAGGTTTTGCTCGAGAGGTTCGACCGAGAGAAACAAAGGAGGCAGCAACCGCGACTTTGGATCTTCTAAGTCAACATCAACATCATCCAACCACATACTTTTTAGTTTGATCTTTCCTTTTCTCTTATGATTGTTATTACAGTATTGTAAGACTATTTTATTCGACAATTGTTATTGTGGATCTTTTTATAGTAATGATTGTTAGTGTTTGTTTTGCCATGAGTAACTAAATAATTTTGCATCTGCTTGGATAATGTGATGATGCCTTTATAGTGATATTATGTGTTTGTAGCTGTTGAACCGTTTTTATGTTTAATCTAGTTAAAGTAGGTTGGGGACTTAACAGGAAGCCAAACTGCTTTGGGTGACTTAATAGGAATCCCTTTAAACTATAAAAGATTAGGTTATAAAAACAGACTTAGGTTATCATCTTAATTAGGGAACTTAACAAGAAGCTTAATTAAAGGGTTAGGTGACTTAACAGGAATCTTGACCATATAGACCAGGGGACTTAACAGGAAGCTTGGTCGTGATTAGTTGTTCAACAGTTATAAGTAATTTGGTAGTTGATCTATGTGGCATGTGAACTGTTTCCAAGTAGATGTATCGTTTTTTAATATTATTGTTCTGTTTTACTTTTCAAAATCTTTTCGTTGTGTCTTCCGACACAGCCTGCCCCGGTAATACCTGATTTAATTATCTTTTAATATTGTTAGTTTAAGCACGTGACAACTCGGTCACAACCCCCAACAATCTTAGAATTACACCCGAATTGCCTTCTTGTGTCTTGTAACTTCATCAGCCTTCATGTTTAGTTGATTAATGCCATTCACCCTCACTCGCATCTTTCGTAAACCTACATTTATATCAAATCTATTAAGTATCAATAGTTCCGGAATATTAACTCATTTAGACATTAAAATGTGGCCTTATGATAGGGGAAATTATCACAAAGTGAACGCTCATCAAGGCTCTTTTTCATTTGAAGAGAATCCAACCGAGGCAATACTAGACATCAGGACGATACCCGACATCTTCGTTGGCAATGTTTGGTGCATGTTGGGTTGTTTGTTGTGTTTTTATTTGTAGTAACATTGCTTGTTGTTGAAAAATGATCCATTATGCTTTATTGTTAGACTGTCCAACTCTTCATGGGATTGTAAAGTGGCAATATGGATTAGCCTTAGCGATATCGAGTTTGATAAACAAGACCTTCAAGAATAAGGACCTTCAAGAATTGATGGCATGTAGTGCCAATATGATTGGCTCACCATTGAATATACTACCTTAGAAAGTCTTTTAGCCAATACTTTCGCGTTTACTTTATATATAATAACAATTAAGCTAGTTGGTCAAAAATCCTCAACATCAATTAGATTAAATGTCTTTGAATTAACATAATGAAAAACAAAATACAACATGGCACATCAACAAATTGTAACACATTATCCTTGAAAATGTCCCAATACGCCTTCACAGAACCAAACGTATACCCATCAATACGCAAGTCTTTATCACTCACACAATCCCACTACACAATTTTCACTTTTTGCAAAGATATCTCTCATTTTAAATCTTCTAGCTTAGTATGCGAGATTAACTTGGAAGCGTAAATCCATGTCGCCAAATTAATAATAGGGACATGCTTGTACTTATTCAAGTAGTGATCCAAGAAACTTTATATTACCGCATCTGAGTGCCGACTCAAGTTTTTTTATGGCCTTAAACGAGATCAACTTTGGAGCCTAGTTTATTAACATAAAAAGTAAACAAAGAAAGAAAGAAAATAGGTACCTGCTCCGGTAACAACTAATTTGGCTATTGGTTGTCGTCATATCGAGAGAGAAAATCTGTAGGGTTCACACTTCTCAAGACTAGGGCTTTTTAAGCGGGTGTTTAGTTTTTGCCTCGTTCGGTTGTCGCCCTTTTCATTGTCATCCGCTTATTTCTTTATCTCAAGAGTTAGGCTTATTTCTTATTATTTGGTATATATTATCCCACATATTATAAACTTTCGGCCCACTAACTGCTTGACTTATTAATACATTGAAGCCGAATCTCATCTGGTTATTATAGAAAACATTGACTACCTTTATCTTTTATATAGGTACGAGCATGGTACCCGCGCAATGCGGCGGCGAGCCGATGATGACGGTGGTGGCGACATATATTGGTGTAGGTAAATGTATTTGATTTAAAGAGGTTAGTAGAGATATTTTATAATATAATGGACTCTAATGTTGTAATTTAATATTAAGGGTTGATGGTGATTTAATTCATTAAGGGTATTTTGGTCAATTCGCATGTCCCATTTTTGTAAACTTTCAACATGGGGTTATAATTTTTATATAACGAGGGTTGGTGCCCGCGCGTTGCGGCGGTTAAACGGTGATAATAATACAAAACAGTGGAGGAGGAATCGATATGTGTGTGTGTAAATAGAAAGGAGAGAAAAAAAGGATTGTGTGTTAGATATTGTGTTTAGAAATATAGAATTAGAGATAATGTGTGAATTAAGGGCAATATGGGGATATTGAAAAGATTGCTGAATTTCCTAAAATAGAAGTAGGGGTATTTTAGGAATAACAAAAAATTGCTTAATTTCTTAATTCCAATACCCTTTATAAGGGTTTATAGATAGATAACATTCTCTTTGACTTGTTAACAATCAAAAGGAAGAACTTACAGTTTTTATCTTCTTCAACACAATCATTTAACTTTTATCGTCCAGTTGTTTCCCCTTTTGATTGACATCCACTTATTTCTTTATCTCAAAAGTTAGGCCTATTTCTTATTACTTGGTATATATTCCCATATTATAAACCTTCAGCCCACTATATAAAATTTTGAGGCTTTTTAATTTTTGGGGCCTAAAACCGCTGCTTGACTAATTAATACATTGGAGCTTGGTTATTGAAAACATCAACCACCTTTATCTTTTATATATATATAGATAATAGATAATATTCTCTTTGACTTGTTAACAATCAAAAGGAAGAACTTACCATTTTTATCTTCTTTTACACGATCATTTAACTTTTATTTACATCATTTTAATTTTATAAAATGCAACCTTATTAACTAAATCTATATGTAAATGTAAAAGATAACATTAAGTTAATAAACAAACAAAAAATTGTTATACTCAACCATCATTGGTATAACTTTCTAAGAAAGAAAACAATCATTTTAATGATAATTACGAATCACAATTTAAAGAGTATTTATATTGAAAAAACATTATAAAAACAAATTTTATATTTTATATATAGACAAAATTGATGATGCAACCATCGTAAATCGAAAATATCTATAAGGATAAAATCATAAAGTTTCTATCTAAAACTCTAAAAGATATTCATAAATCATACCCCGAATTAAATAAAACCAAACCTTTATCACAATCCCAAAAATATGATTTCTCAACACCAAAAATAACAAATACATATAATCATCATCTGACACGTATCAGTGACCAATTCTCCACTTTATACCACAAAAAATACATACACGATACATGGCCCGATACAACATGCGTACTCCATCATCCCATCTAGTTTCTATCCTCTACACTCGCTTCCACCCTATCTCCTCTGCACCTCTCTTCCTATTGGCTAACATCTTGAAATCCTCGTCTTTGATGAACAATCCACCGATCAAAACTTGACACGTCATAACACCATTTCAATCTCGCACACTCAATCACACCCTCATCTATATCTACATCTATAAATAAACCTATAAATATAAAATACAAATAAATAAATGAAAAAATAAAATCCATCAAAAAGGAGACCATCTTTTTGTTTATTCAATAAAAACACATCTCTCTCTGGTTGTCAGGCGATTTCCTGTTTAGCCCTAGGGTTTGTCTCTCTCTCCCCTTCATCTTTCAAATATATGTATACATATATATATATATTATATAATTTTTTTGATTTGTTATAAAATAGGGGTTGGAACTTGAAAGAAAACGCTGCTGAAATTTTATCTGCCTTCAGGAACAGGTTTGTTTTGATTATTTGATTAATTTTATATTGTTTCTGCTTAAAAATTTGAAATTGTGATTGAAACTTTAGATTTTTAACTTTTAATTATGATTTGGCGTGTTTTTTAGTTTTGGTTTTTGTTGGTTTAAGAGATTAGGCTGTTTTCTGTTATAAAGTTTCAAACTTTATATAGAAATTGAAGATATTGGCATTCTTTGTTATTTGGGTTTTTGTTGTTGTATAGTGTAAGGTTTTTTTCTATTATAAACTTTTGATATTTATATAGATTTAGTTTTGGTTTTTGTTGGTTTAAGAGATTAGGCTGTTTCCTGTTATAAAGTTTCAAACTTTATATATTGAAATGTTTTGTTATATGGATTTTTGTTGTTGTATAGTGTTAGGCTTTTTTTCTATTCTAAAGTTTTGAATTTATATAGATTTTGAGGATATGAATATGAATATTAGGTGTAATATAAAGAATGGACGATTTATTTGTTAGTGTATGGAATATTTTTGTTTCTTCTTGTTATTATGATATGTTTTTGTATGGAATTAGGGTGTTAGGAAGTTTGGATATATTTTAATATATTTGGATCAAAGTTGCGGTTGCTTTAACTTTGTTTAAATTGTGGTTGTATTCGATGTGTTTTTGTGCTTTATGATATGTATTTCAATAGGTGAATGCTTCCTGTGGTTTCATGGTGTGATCGTTTTATGGTATTTCTGTAGATGATAACAAAAGATGCCATTTTTCAAGCTTTTCAGTTAGAAGATACCAAAAGATTACTTAACTTTGTGCACACCTTTTGAATGTCAATGAAATGATTAGGATCGAAAACAGAAAATTTTAACTTTATGGTGTCACAGGCCGGTAATGCACAATGGGGTTTGTATCTGTAGTGAGTTTTGTTTGAGGAGACTTTTAGATTATAGTCATATCTGCGGTTTAAAGTGAAGCGAACGTATAAAGGTTTAAGCTTTTATTACATTTTCTATGGGTTGATGTTTGCTAGGTTTATTGTGCTCATGAATTTGTTAAACTGTGAAACTTAATGATAAATGAAGTGTATGTATTAAGGTTTATTCTATTATTACATTTTTTGAGGGTTGTAGTTTGTTTGTTTTGTTCACTTTATAAGTTTGGTGTTAAGTGAACATACTAGTGAAACATTAAAAATTGATGAACTGTTTGAGCTTGGAGGTTTTGGAGATAGAAATAAAGGTTATTACTCTAGATATGTATTCAAAATTAAAACTTTGTGCAGCATATGTTTGAAAGATAAACCTGCTAAATGCCCTCTTATTGGTCATATGGAAGCTTTGCCTTCATGATGTGCTTTTAGCTTCAAAATGCATGATATAGTTTTGTGTTATGATATTCGGATGGTGCACAACAGATTAATTTTTTTTTTTTTTTTAAGTATTCTATTACAAGGTACCAGTAATTATTAAACATTGTCTTGTATATGTTTAAAAGTTAACACTTTTGGCATGTTTGTAAGACTGTTATTATTAGGGGTAGTATATGGTAACATTAAGTCAGTATGGGCGACGTAATGAGACTCTGGGGCTTATCTGTTTGTTGATTTTTGTACGTGGAGACATACCATGAAGTGAACTTCGGTATGGGTTGAAATGCTAAATTTTCTTTAGTTTATTGTGTCTGACCCCGGTATTAAGTGAACAAACCGTGAAAGTTAAAATTTGTTTAAGTACTCTTGTATTTTTGAGCTACTAGGTTTGTCGAGAAATAAATGTTCCTCAAAAGTTTGTGCACATACATATCTGAAAGTTGAACTCTTTGGCATGTCTCTGTTAATGGTTTTATGGAAGTCTAGCCTTCACGATGTCATATGCAATTTAATAGGTAGTCAAGCTCCGTGTAAGACATGTGATAAAGCTATAGTCTTATTTCTGATCAAATCTGAACCGAAAATCATAGGTATTTTAATCATATTTCTCATTTGATATGGGTTGATTATTGTTTGATTGATAATGATTGCAAAGTTGTGTTCACTGAAGAAGCGTTGTAAATTTATTAATTGCCATCTTAAAAATTTGAGCAATGAGGAAATTAAAACTAAAGTTGGGTGGTTCTCTATTTTGTTTACCACTGTCTTAAATTTGAGCTATGAAGAATTTACTAGGAATAAAGTGGTTATTTTTCTATTTTGGTATGTGGTAAACTCAAAATGTGCTTTCAACTAGAATTCAGTGGTGATTTGTTTTTGCTTTAACTTCTTATCTTATATGGTCTTAAGATTATGCGAGCTATATATAAGATGGACATTGCGTAATAAATGGTGTCATAGCTACTAAGTATAATGTTCTGATACATAAAAAAAGGGATAATGACACAGAAAGAAGTGGCAATATAACAGTGTCATAAAGGCTAAGTACTGGTCTTTTCTTGCCTTCCGATCAAAGGAGAGATGGCAAGCTATAAAACGATTACACCATGAAACCACAGGAAGCATTTACCTATTGAAATACATATCATATACACTTATACAATATACACACATACATGCTAAAGCACAAAAACACATCGATACAACCACAATTTAAACAAAGTTAAAGCAACCGCAACTTTAATCCAATATATTAAAAATATATACAAAATTCCTAACACCCTAATTCTATACAAAAGCATATCATAATAATAAAAAGAAGAAACAATATCATTACATACACTAACCAATAACTTGCGAAGGAAATTATCATTCGTTGTTTGTTAGATATCACCCACTTACTACATGGATTGTTACAATGAGTATTCACATACGCCAATCGCGGAACCTTGTTATTCAATCTCTTGCCACGTGTTAAATATATGAGTTTATGCTATCTTTTGCACACTTGCTTTTACGGAAAATTGCTTGAAAAATCACCAGCAATCGACATATTTTTTTTAGTAGTGACCCCTTCTATTATCTTGAGCTGTTTGGCTCCTTGTTTTTTCTTTAACAGATAATGTGCTTCTATATATCTGAAATACGCCGAGTTTTTCTGGCTTCATCTTCATTGGGTGGTGTAGGGTACAGGGGATGTTACGTAAGTTATGCAATTATAAGATGCTTTCTTTATTATAATTTTGAGATTACCTGTAATAAATCACATTATAAGCCACCAACTTAAAGCTGTACAGCTTGATATATCATATAGATTATCGGTTAAAGAAGATACTGTTATTGAAGTAGCACATAAACATAAATATTTTGCAATTAGGAAAGTCTCTTAAGTACTGAAAAATTATTTGGGACTTACTTTAGAAAGGAACCTGCTGACATGGTAGGGGATTTGTTATTTTGTTGAGAAGTGTAAAAGTGTATCATAAAATGGTCATATAGATGACTGGACTCTGAAAATGGTCAGGTTCTTGGATGGCCTCTTTCAGTGGGTTGGGTTCGTTAATCAGTTGTAGATCCAGTAATTGTAGCAGCAGATATTGTACGTCCATGATAGAAGATGCATTTAGAAAGATAGAATACAAATGATAGTAGATGGAAATAGGACATAAAGGAAAAACCTAAATGGAGATGGCTTGTTGGTTGACACTCTTCCCTACTGGTGTTTCTGTGTCTTCATCTTTAGAGATTATTAGGGTTTGGTTGGAGTTCAAAAGTCCATGCATGTGTTGCAATTCAAAACTCAATTGAATTTCAATCATGTGAATGTGAACTATCAAGCGTGTAGTAAAAGATGTTGGCACTAAGCGTTTACTGGAACTTGAAGAATATTGTAATGAGCATTGATAATATCTGGTGCGGGTTCACGTTTCAAGAATTAGTTTAGTGTTTGGCTCAAATCATTATTATTAAATTATATGATCACATAGGGGTAAATCGGTGGTTTTGGTGATTTTGGCTTTTCAATTTTATACCAGCAGCATCAAATTAGTGAAATTAAGCTGTCATATTTGTATTGTATGGTAGAAATATATTGGGATTTTTCTAAGGCATTTTTCTCTTAAATGCATGCATAATCAATATATGCCACACACTACCAACTGGGTTATCTTATTATTACCACTTAAAATAGCAGAAACACGATCCAAACACTTAAGATCTTCCCCATGAAAGTCGACATTATATTTGCAAGCATGCAGTCCCCCTTTTTTTCTGCCCAAGCATTCATCAAAAGCAGCTACTGGCCGCAAGGCGCTTGAGAGTTTTCTTTGATCAATTGCTTGTTTAAGCGTAACTCTGGAGTCAGTTCTTGGGAGTACCGACTCAAGAAAGTGCAGTTCGTTTGTTGCCTTTTAATTCAATGTGATGGCGTATACTTAGGTTACCGGTTAAAAATGACTAGTAAGGTTTTACTATGCACTTATACTAATCTTGTGCACGATTACACTTTCTGGGTAGCGTTTTCATTTATCTGTCATATTATTTAACAGACGGTTGCTTATTGACTTATTGTTGGAATCCGTGATCAAAAACTCTTGAATAATATAAAACAGATTAAACCTGTAACTGTTTGAACTTTCGTTGAAGAACTGTTAAATTTTTGATGTGTATATATATATATATTATATGTACATAAATCAGAGGCAACAGTTTGGGCTATGCTATATCTTATGCAGGCCAACGGGGTCAATTGGACGGGAAGTTATCATAGTGCTATTTTAATACAACCTAATAGCCTATTTTATAACAAAGAATATAGTAATAATATTCTTTTAGGTACTAAAAATAATATTTTGATTTAAAAAGATAATAAGCTTGAAAATATTTGTTCTGATCAATTTAACTCATATGAAAAGGTAATCTGACTGGTTAACCAACCTGTCTGACTTGTCTATTTGGCCACCACAATCGTTATAGTTTTACATGGGCTTATATAATGGTGCAGGACGCGCCTGGACGATGGAGAAAAACGAGACAGGGTGCCAAGCTGCTCCAGAAGCTCCTACCCTTTGCGTCAATAATTGCGGATTTTTCGGCACCCCAGCAACTATGAACATGTGCTCAAAGTGTCACAAAGACATAATTATGAAGGAAGAACAAGCAAAACTTGCTGCATCTTCCATCGAGAGCATCGTCAATGGAGGTACTCCAAATAACATCAACAAAGAGTCTGTTGTTGCCTCTCAATCTCCCATGGCACTCCCCATCTCAGCAGGGTCAGAAGTGATCCTATTGACCCAACCATCTTCTGCCACACAGGCTCAAGCTGAGAGCAGTGAGAAGCCAAAAGAGGGTCCGGCCGCGGGTCCCTCCAGATGTACCACATGCAGAAAAAGAGTCGGATTAACGGGCTTCAATTGTCGTTGTGGGCATGTTTTCTGCTCGGTGCATCGTTACTCTGATAAGCATGACTGCCAATTTGACTACCGGGCCACTGCAAAAGATGCTATAGCCAAAGCGAACCCGGTGGTCAAAGCTGAAAAGCTTGACAAGATATGAAGCAGTCGAGATATGTTATGGGTGAGTGTCTTATTTGTCATTGTCCTTGCTTTAGTTATTGATATATGGTTTGATGGAATGATTTATAGGGCATGGCCGGCCTTGCATACTGAAGTACTTAAGTGCATCTTGTTTTATCATCTGAGTTTTATGTCAGAGTGGTTATTTTATGCTTGTTTGATGGACAATTCTTGTGGTTTATCTTGTAGTTTTTCTGACATTTGTATGTGGATAGTCAAGTTTCATTCCTGATGGTGTTGTGATGCATAATGATCTCACTAACTGAGCATTTCAGATGTCAATGAACAATGATGAAAATGAAAGAACTTGTATATAGAATAACTGTCATGTGTATTTATTTATTTTTAATTAGCGAGTTAGTGATAAGTAAGATCGTTGGCGGGGAAGTAGCTATCTTTGTGGAGGTGTATTGCGTATTTTTGGAGTATAGATCAATTTAAACGCAAGTTGTGTCTCTATATACTAGAGTACGGTTCTGGAGAAAAGCATTATTGGTATAACTACGGTTTAAGTATTGTCTTTCAAGCTGTTGGATATATACAAAGTATTAGTCTGTTAAGAGTATGTAGCTGTATGTTTCTCTTTACTAGATAAAAGGTGCTACCATTGGTGTGGAGGAAGATGGTAAAGGTTCTGGTCCTTACGCGGGAGAAGATAAAGAGTGAACCCGGTGCATAGCATGAAGTCATGAACAGGATAGTGGCCTAGTGGTTCCGTCTTTGTCAATGATCTTTATCTTTTTCCTTTGAAACTGTCAGTCCTTTACGCCTCTTGTTCTTTATTCTCACTGGAATGACTCTTAAGCTCTTCTTTAAATTCAACTCCTTTTGTATAGGGTCCGATTTGTATAAATATACATCAGAAACTTTTGAGATTTTGAATATACTTTGAAGCGGAGGAAAGTCTTGTGAATTTTCTGTGTAGAAACCCTGAGAGATTCTTCACTTATCTTCTGAAATCAAAGAGTTAACCCTTGTTGAGTTGTTTAATACCGCCGAGATTAATTTATGTCCCCGTACAAGACATTGATATGCTAATCCAACTACGGGTTTTGAAACAAAGCCTCAAATGTTTCCGGCTAAAGATGATGAGGAATTACTTTGGTGAGAATAAGTGATGAGCTTGATCTCTTCCGGAGAACATTGGGTGATCAAGTAAGCAGGCAATCTTATTTATGCATAAACTCCCATAAATACATACTAAAGCTGTGACATTCAATCTTATATTGTGAAAAGTCATGGTGTTGTAAAACTTATTCGTACGCTTTGACAAACAATGCGTACTAGGGCCCAGGTATCAGGGTATGTATTCACCCCGGCATGTTGATGTGCCATGACGAGGTATTCCAACTTCAAGTTCACAAGCTGCAAAGAACCATCCAAGAGAATCTTCCCAAGTTCGCCCTGCTATTACAACTGCATCCTTTGTAAATTTGTAATTGCTACTGTGCACTAGAGGTGCAAATATAGGTTAACCGGTTAGGTTAATTTTTAGTAATAACCGGTTACGGTTATTTTTTTTTTAAAATTAATCGATTTCGGTTAACCTATATCGGTTATTAACCGATTATTGGAGAGAAAATCATTAACCTGTGTAACCGATTATGGTTATTATAAAACGGTTAACCGAAACAGGTTAACCTGTTTTCAGTTTTTATTAACCTATGCAAGAAAATAGAACAAATACCTGTATTATGGTCAACTGAAACATAAAAAATATTAAAAAAACAATTCAGGAGCTTAAAAATCACATCTAATCATCCAAACATAAACATATTAACCTAGTTATGATATCATCCAGATTCCACAATAAAACAGTAGCAATAAACGGAACAACTCAGTAGCAACTAAACAGAACAACTAAACATGACAGGGGCAGTAGCAACTAGCAAGACAGTAGCAACTGAAACAAAAACTAGAAAAAGTAGAAGCAGTAACATCAAAGTTATTCATCAAGTTCATCGCCAGAAAGAGTAGCAGCAGCCAACACAAACATGAAAACCAACTCAAACATGAAACAGGAGCAGCATCAGCTGCATCACCAACATGAAAACCAACTCAAACTAAATAGCCAAACTGAAACATAAACAGAAACAAAATACATAATACAGAAACAGAAAACAGAAATAGAAACAGAAACAGAAAACAGAAAACAGAAAGGGAAACAGAAAACAGGAACAGAAACAGGAAACAGAAACATAAAACTTACTCGTCAAGTTCATCGTCAGAAAGTGGAGTGGCCATTCCTTGTGATACTTCATAGAGATGTATGGGTTCTTCTATGACAAGTTGATCTTCAAGACTAGTCACATGTTGTATACGTTAAGCGGCGTCCAAGTAGTCTTTCAAGACAAATGCATGTTTCAAGAGAAGTTGGAGTGAGCCTTGTTCTTCTAACCGATAAAATCCTGCCACTAAGAGAAAAAATCGAATCCGAAGCGACCGTGGAAGCTTGAACACTTAGTAAATCACGTGCCATGGCGGCTAAAATGGGAAAGTGAGCTTCCTTTTCTTTCCACCAAGCCAAATTATCAAAGTTTGAAAACTCTTCAGGCAGTATTGTGGCCAAAAAGTCAGTTCCCATATACCTTCCGAGTTCACTACTTGGGGTGTTACCCTGAGAACGTTTACTACTAACATTTCTCAAATTATTATACAAATTTAGCTCGCCACTCCCCCTTGAGCTTGATGACTCCGAAGCCATTTGTTGGCGTATGTTTGATGTTGAACCATATTTAACCAAATACAAATCAAACATATCTTCCAAACATTTTTAAAATGTTGATATGCATTAGCCGAGAAATTGGGATCTTTATCGTTCAAACCCAAATCATAACATATGTTATCTATTAACATCTCCACACCAGCAACATTTATACATGGGTTTAACGCGACGGCACAAGTAATTGTAGGGGGCATTTCTTCAAAATATTTCTTAAACTTTTCTTTCATTGGAGCTATCATTATTTCATAAACGTTACCCCCAAACTGAAAGTCGTTTAATTTTTCACACATCAAATACAAATGTTTTAGTACCAAACTACTAGTGGGATAATAAACTCCGGACAAAATAGTGGTAGAGGTTTTAAAAACTTGAAGTAACTGGTTTGCTTTTACAATACTATCCCAACCCACAATATGAAATTCTTCTGCCAAACCTTTTGAAACAAGACTGTCATGGAACAATTCTAAAGTAGCTCTTTGTTGAATAGCGCCATCCAACATTTTCCAAGTGGAGTTCCACCTAGTCGGTACATCCCAATTAGGACCAAGACATGGTTTCTTTAACTCCTTACACAACTTCTCATACTCCTTACGTCTTCTTTTAGAAGTTGCAAAAACATCTTTTAACATATCTTTAAAAAGCGCTATTACCTTCTTAATTGCGGGAACATTTAGTCCATCTTGCACAACCAAATTAATGATGTGTGCAACACATCTACTATGATAAAACACACCCTTCAAAATAGGTTCATACTTTATCTTCAATTTTTGAACCGCACTTGTATTATTTGAAGCATTATAAAAAGATATTGAAAATATTTTTTTTCCAACTTATAAGTTTGTATCACTTCATCTTAAATATCAAATAAAGCATCTCCGGTATGTGGATATCCAAAAATCTCAAATGCAATTGTGCGTTTCATCAGTTGCCAAGTTTTTGGATCGACCCAATGTGCTGTAACACAAAGATACGATTCTGGTAAACCATGGGGGGCGGACCAAACATCAGTGGTTAAATTAACACCGGTTTTTAAGTTTTCAAAATCCAAAATTAATTGTGCCTTAGCTTCTTTCCACATGTTTATACAATGCTTTCTAAGGGTAGTACGACTTACATGAGTATAAGAAGGTTGGAGCGTTTCACGAATCAACGAAGTCAACCGTTGGTTGTCAAAGTGATTGAATGGCAAGCCCTGTTGAATAACAAATTGAGCCATCCTTTGATGAACCTTTTCCACACTGTAATTAAAAATACCTCCCTCTTTCGACATTTGTGGTTGACCGGAACTAGTCTTGCCTTTCAATACCTTGCAATGGTTTAAAATATGGGCATCTAAAGTGGAATTGGCACCTGGAGCCAAATAATTTCCACAATGTTTGCATCTGGACTTCTGCTTTTTATTCGACATCTCGCATAAATCAAAATGTGACCATGTTTCTGCTTTCCTCGTGCATGGTAAGATATTCACCACAGTTAGTTGAGTTTTGGAACCAGTAACTTCAGAAGAATCGTGAGCACTTGAGTCCGTGGCCATGGAAGAATCGATTGAATGATATGGGATAAATCTATTGAATAGTTGAATCGTTTGAATGTATTGAATCGGTTGGATGATTGATAGATAAATTGATTACTTTGCTGAGGGTTATTGATCAATCGATCGAAGGAATTTTGGGAATTTAGGTTTTTAGAATTTTGGGAATAAGGAAAGGAACTTATTGGGTTTTAGGAGCCGCATGTGTATTGTGTCGTCTATATGTTATTCATTTAAGTAAATAATAATATATAAATAATGTAAATATTATTAATATATAAGTGGTTAACCGGTTATAGGTTATTTTTAAGTAAAAATAACCGGTTATTGATTAACCGATTATTAACCGATTTATGTTTCGAGAGTCCTAATCGATTCCTAACCTACGATTATTAATAACCTATAACCGAAATAGTAATAATCGATTCCTAACCGGTTTGGTTAACCGGTTTTGCACCGGGTCGGTTAAGTTAACTGATTATTTTGTGCATCCCTATTGTGCACTTGAATTCCACCTTAAACGTATTTTAAAAAGTACCATATATTATAATGTATGTTTTGAGGCACATGCTTCTCTTATTGCCAAAAAAAAGGAGGATAACTTACTTTCTTATAACTTCATAAATACCTAACCCATTTACTACTATGCCATTTAACAAGTAAATATTAAGATGCTTTTTAGATGGATACGTTTTCATCCCCTTCCAAGCAAGATATCGCTCAGGTTATCTTTTTAGCCTACATTTGGGTAATTTGGAAGTCCAAGAATAATTATATCTTTTCATCCAAATTGCCATCAATACGGTTCGCGTTTAAAGAATTGAAAGTATAAGTTATCTTTAGCTATCTAGTCGAGCTACCCGTTCACGTGTTACCAGGCTGCAATGGAGTAATTTTAATTTTAGCTTTTGATTTTTGCAAACTTTCAAAACCTTGTAATGTATTTTCTAGCAGGTTGCTAGTTTTACATATTAATAATATTCCTCTTTTGATGTTAAAAAAAAAAAAAAGGTTTTAGATGATGTTACCTTTTGCTGTGTGATGGAAAAATAAATGGTGCAAAAGTTTTATCTTGATTCTTGAATGAAACGAACTACAATATTTGTAGAGTCCATGGTAAATGGGTAAACAGCAGGGATTTCTCCTTTAAACGAAATATCCCATTACCGTTTCCAAACCCAAAATAATCTACATGCTCTAAAAATTAATTATTGTTCTTCGTGCAACTGAAATAACTATTTTTTTAAAGTGAATTTTATCAACAATCACTCTGACGAATCGTCGTTGATGACACACCCTGCCTGAGGTATGAAGCACGCTACAGAGGTTGTACGTAACAAAGGTCGCATAGAAGATAAAAGAGGATAAGAATCGCTTCCCTACAAAATCGGGATTTGTTCTTATCAAAGAAGCCGACAATTATGGAAATTATACTCTTAGGAAAACCCTAAATCTTGGCTTATTTCCCAAGCCAAAGTCGTCCCTATAAAAAGGGATTCATAAGACCTCACGAAGGCATCATCACTCATTCAGGATACATCCTAAACGCAATCAACCAAACCTAAAACTCATTCAATAGTACGATCATAATAGGTCACACGTTACATATACATCAAGTGGCGTAAAGAGATTCACTCTACCTTCGGGGAATCGCCAACAAACAATCAAAAACACCCATCACCCCCTCTTCTAAACCTAATCACGGTTTGGTGTACAAACATTTGGCGCTATCCGTGGGACCCGACTTGGAATCAAAAACCTACGACAGAAAGTTTTGTGCACTCACGCCGCGAAAGATGGTAAAGAAGAACAAAAATAGGCTCCTAAAGGATAGGAGGGCAACCCTAGCGATCAGCCAATGAATGGCCAGTTGCCCATATCCAGTTCGGATCAAGCCAGGGGGTTTCTATTTTCCCCCCTCTGGAGGAAGACGCACCGTCTAATGACCCCCTTATTATCCAAGCCGCGAAAGGTAGAATATTACCTAAAATAAAAAGAAGTATTTTCTTTATAAGGGAGTAAAGATAAGAAACAAATACTGTGACTTGGAAGTTGCAATCACTTGCTTATTAATTATCATCAACCATGCTTATTTCTTATTTTCTGCAATTTTTTCCTTGGTTTAGACATAATTTTGTCTAAAATATGTAAAAAAAATTGTGATAGAGTGTGCTTAAATTCTTTATTAAAAACTTGTGTATGAGTATCATGACTAGTTTGTTTATAAACTTGGACAATTTTTCTCGACTCATATGTATTTTTTTCCAAACATTCAGTCTTTATGCGACATCAGAGAAACCTCACCGTATAATGGTGAAGCCTTGCACGTACCGTAGACAACGTGTAACATCCCAAAACTTTTTGACGTTGACCGTTAACTTGCCGTTAGCGACTGTTAGTTACTATGTGTTTTGTATGTGCTTATGTGAATTAAATGATTTATGTGAGATATGTGTTAAAGTGGTTTAAAGTAATGGAATCAAAGTTGATAATGTTTAGTGAAGTCAAATAATGTTCCCGATAAGATATAAAGGTCGATAAGTATTCCCGTAGGTGTTAAAAGAGCCGTTAAGGGCCGAAACGAGTTGTAACGAAGTGCGAGGGCAACAACGAAGTGCGAGGGCCTAGATGTAAAGTTTTGAAAGTTGTTCTAGCATATAAAAGGCATAAGGCACGACCCAAAGGCTGGGAAATCAGATTAAAACCCTAGAAAAGTGTTTCACATAAAACCCTAGGTCAAATCTTCAAGTTATAGTCGATTTCGGAGTATTTCGGAAGGGTTTTTGCTTGGTTTTCGATCCGTTGATCAACCCTACAGGTATTATATCATCAATTGATTGTTGATTAAGTTTTAAAGTAGGTTTTGTCCCTGTAGATTCGACCATGAGGGTTGGGGTTGTTGAAAGTTAATGTTTCCGGTTGAAAACGACGTTTTCATGAGTAAAATCATTAATAGAGTTAATTAACTATGTCAAGATGCAAAATTTAATGTTGAATAAGGTTTTTTATATGTAAATAAGTGAATCCCAGGTGTTTAATTAGATCCATGTGTGTTCAATTGTGTTTTTGAATCAAACGTTGCGGTTTCAAGTCGTTTTGATGATCAAAAAGAGGGATTCATTTATGCAATTTATTCAAGGATTAATTGATGTTTTCAAATGCTTAATTGTGACCTCTTTGATGTCAATTTAATGGGTGTAATTCGTGGTGGAGGTTTGGGAACCGTTCAGAAGGAGATTAAAGAAAAACAAAAAAAGGTTTTGCTGGTCGGCACCCGAGGTGCGGCGCACCTGGGCTGGGTTTGAGTTTTCTGTTTGTTTGGTGTGATGCACTGATGGGGGGTGCGACGCACTTGCAAGTCTGGTGGTCGTTTAGGCTTGTTTTAGTGCTCATTTGACCCATAGACCTTGGATATAAGTTATGTTGATGTTTAGGGAGCTTGGAGATGTTCTTTAAGGTCCCGTTTATGTTACATGTTGATTATATGTGTGATAGGTAGTCGGGAACTCAAACAAGATATTTTAAAGTTGCTTATTGATTGTTGTGCTCGTCATCAGGTAAGATACATGACTTTTCTCACGCTGGAGGCACAACAAAAGTAGTTTTCTTTAATTAACCTCTTAATCGGATTATCTTATGTGTGTTAAAGTAGTTAATTATGTTGTGATGACTTTTAAAGTTGAAGTAATTATATGCATGTGTAGTGTGATGATTACAATGATGTTTCCATGAAGTGTTTATGATATGTGTTGTTGAAATGGTTTATGTTGATATGTTGACATTTAAAGTAGAAGTAAATATGTGCATATGAAGTATGATGCTTATAAACTACGTTGCCATGATATATTTAAGCTATGCTTTGTTGATAATGTTGTTGATATGTCTTGATGGTGATATGTGATGGCTTATATGTGGCATTTAAGTGTGAAATGTCTAGTTCACTAGATACATGTAAGAAATGTTATGAGTTGTGCACGTTAGTGATATTAAACGTCGAAATAGATGTGGAACTAATTAGGTAATGAATATACCTAAAGTTAAAGTAAACTAAAGATGTTGATAAGTGATTAGTTTAGGTGAAAGTGTAGCCTAAGCTAATTTAAAGTAAAGTAAAGTAAAAATGTTGATAAGTGATTAGTTTAGGTGAAAGTGTTGCCTGAGCTAATAAAGATAAGAAGTCTTGAGCATAAGTTGTGTTAAGCTTAACCCGTGCTAGTTGTAAAGCTAGTGCGTACGTAGTTGCTTGAGTGGCTCCTTGCGGCATAGTTATGTTGATCTAGTATTTCCGGGTGGAGTGACTAACCATCAAGACGGAATACTAAAAAGTGGTCGCTTGAGTAATTTCTTGCGGCATAGTTACGTTGAACTAGTATTTCCGGGTGGAGTGACTAACCACCCATGTTAAAAGCATAACGGAATGCTTAAAGTTGATAAGTCGATACGTTGCTTAAAGTTGATAAGTCAATACGTTGCTTAAAGTTGAATTAAGTTGATATGTTGCTTAAAGTTGATAAGTCGATACGTTGCTTAAAGTTGATTACAGTTGATAAGTCGATACGTTGCTTAAAGTTGATTAAAGTTGATAAGTCGAGACGTTGCTTAAAATTGATTAAAGTTGATAAGTCGATACGTTGCTTAAAGTTGATTAAAGTTGATAAGTCGATACGTTGCTTAAAGTTGATAAGCCGATACGTTGATTAAAGTTGATAAGATGATAAGTTGATAAAGTTGCTTACGTAGATTAAGTTGATTATAAGTATGATTTATTGTTGATAGGCACAATTAGGAGTATATATCCTACATGTGCTATACATATATGTGCGATATGTTTAAGTGTGGTATGTAAGAGGTGAGATGAAGTTGATTAAGCTGATTGATATATGTGTGAAAGAAGTATATGTGCTTTATGTTATGAGATCACAATGTGACGTGAGAATATGTGCTAATATGAATACGTGTGACAAGTTTATGTGTGATATGCCAAGATATGATATGAAGTTACGTTTAAGTGGTAAGTCTATGTTGATATGAAATGAAATGTGATGCAATGTGGGAAAAGGGAAGTGTGGGTTGATCTATGATTGTTGTGGATGATATGTAATGTGATTATGTTTTGATAAGTAAAATATGACGAAGTTTTATGAAAGTAAAATGAAGAACGTTTTATCAAAATGTGTGTATCTTACTTAGCTAATTTTATTAGCTAACACTTGTTTTTATGAAAATGTTGTGTCCTTTAGGATAAGCAGGTTTGAGCTAGGAAAGGATTAGCTCGGTGAGGTGGGTAGATGCAATAAAGAAGACTAGCATAGTTTGTTGAATGCTTAGATTTCCACTTTTAGCCTTATGTCTTGGATACTCTCATTTACGATTTATGAACATGTAATCATGATGAAATTTATGTTGGTGCAATAACTTGGATTTCATTTATATTGTTTTGATGATGCATGTTAGTACACCATTTTATAAAGGTACTATCCGGTTACGGATGAAGTAGTTTTGAAGTGATCCTTTTCCGCTACTTTTTAAATGCCGTTTGGCAAAGTTTTTTGAAATACAGGTTTTTAAAATGACGGGTGTTACACTATGAGATGTTGACCATGAGTTGTTACAAGTATTCAGAGGAAAAACCCCAACACTTATCATCCCTAATGATCGAACTCAAGACCTTGGGTAAAAACTGGGATGTCTCTGTATTTTAAATGCGTATATAATAAATTTATGTTTTTTTAAATGAAAAACTTTCTTTCTTATTTTAATATAGTAACTTGTTTTCAATGACACATTGAACCCAACAACATGTATTTTTATATCTTCATCTTCAATTCTCATTTTGAGAGAAAACTTTCAGTATGAATTCTTTGAAAAAAAATTTTATACCAAAATTTTAACCTAAAATCTGAGAATAAAATTCATGTGATAACTATTTACATAGGTAATATAGGGTATAAATTGATTTGTTCATATGTAAACGAATTTGTTTACTTATATAATTCACATATGACATAAAGTTATAATTTAAGGTTTTCTTCAATTTAAATATTTTTTTTTTTCAATTTAAGTGGTTTACATGAAAATTTCTTTTAGGATAGGTAAGCTACATATATCTTGGGTTGTAGCACATGTCTCATTTGCCATAGGCCTCGATTAGCCGACATCAATGGGCAGCACAGCGGCTGGTGGACCCCCTTGGCCCATTCATCATTTGGATATTAATTAACATCTTTTATTTTTATTTTTCTTTAATTTGAAGTAGTAATTAACCAACAATTAGGTTGATTTATCATTATCCTCGGCTAAAATTGGATAGTGGGATACTGGGATGTAACTATAATTCAGACTTCGAAAAGTACCATTTAGTTTAGCTATAAAGTTGTTCTTTTTTTTTTGAACATTCGAAATTAATATTAATGAAAAAATACAAGATACAAGACTAACGAGAAGCTAGGAGTACAAGATACAAGAAATAGAAAAAATACATCAGGGATCGAGGCTAAAACTACACCACTTTTCCCGACATAAGTGGTATTCCCGGGTTCTATTAGACAACCAAAGGTAAGTAACACTTTTCAGTTCCTTGAAATCATAATGAACGGAAGGTAATTTGTTAGAGAAGACTCGATCATTCCGAATTTTCCATATCGTCTAACAGAATGCAAGTACGATGAGGTTGATGTAGGGCGAATTCTCAAGCTTATGAGCGGATCATTATGGAGGTGGAACAACTCTCTGAAGGTTTGGGGTTTGTTAAGAGGGAGGCGACACCAAGCCAGGATAAGGCTCCATAAGTGGTCCGCAAACAGGCATGTGATGGGAATCTGCCTAAGACTCAGCTGGTCAGTGTTTGGGATTCGATTCATCTCGAGACGCCATCCGAACATATTAACTTTTAAAGGTGCAATACGCTTCCATGGGAAGTTCCAATGGTTGGGACCAAAACCACATGTCTTTTGAGGAAGCTAGGGAGATGCGTGAGATCCAGGAGAGAAAGTCTTGAAGTTGATATAGTTCTAGTTGTGAAGATGGTGGTCTCGACCAGTTCCAGTGCCAGTTAGAAAAACGTCCATCGTTGGTTCACCTATCTGCAATAATGCAATGCTTCTGAGATTCCAACTTGAAGAGATCGAGAAAACAAATATAGAATGGGGTATTTCCACACCATGTATCAATCCAGAATCGAATTTCAGAACCATCTCCAACTTTTCCTGTGATCAAATGCTCAATAGAAACATTAAAGGGGGAGAGGTGGGAGTTTAGATTGACGATGTTTTTCCAAACTCCCACTAGGTCAGATTTGAAAGGCAGTGGGGAGCAGTTCCGTCGGGAAGAGTATAATGAGGTGATAACACGTGCGAAAGACTGGAGCGGTTTTGACGGTATCTCCACCACCATTTGGAAAGTAAAGCAAGGTATTTTATTTGAAAACTTCCCAACCCAAGCCCGCCCGATTCAATTGGAGAGATAACTCTATCCCAAGAAACCCACGGGATCTTTCTCCTGTTAGAAAAACCGCCCCAAAAAATGATTTTCGAATAGACTCGAGTTTAGAGAGGATACATACCGGTGCCTTGTAAAGCGAGAAGTAGTAGGATGGAAGACTATCAAGCACGGAACGGATTAAGGTGATTCTGCCACCAAGGGAAAGTGTGGATGCTTTCCATTGTGACAATCGGTTCTCGAAGATTTGGATGACAGGGTCCAGTTTTTTTTTTCAGGTTCATATTTGATCCTACAACGAGTCCAAGATATGTCATCGGCGATTGCGTCTGGAGGGAGGTTTACGCCATAGAAACTCGACTTATGAAGGTTAACTTTCAGCCCGGAAGCTAAATGAAAGCATCTCAGAATTCTCGAGATGTTGGCGATGTAGGTGTGTGACTAGGAGCCCAACATGATTGCATCATCGACATATAACAAATGCGAGATACAAGGGCCGTAATTAGGTAATTTTAGCCCAGACACAAGGCCCAAATTGGTGGCACGTTGTAAGACATTGAAGAATGCCTCAATGGCGATAATAATAAGAAAAGATGAAAGAGGGTCACCTTGAGGCATTTCACGCTCACAGTTGAACTCAGAGGTGGGGCATCCATTGATTAATACAACTAATTTGGAGGAGAGGATTCCTTTGATCCATAGAATCCATCTCGACGGAAAGCACATTTGCTCCATGATGGAAAGAACGAAATTCCAATTGACCATATCAAAGGCCTTTCTCGAAGTCGACTTTGAAGCAAAAAGATTCACGTTTGGTTTTTTTCAGCCATGAAACTATCTCGTTTAGCATTAGAGGGCCGTCGAGGATGTTTCTATCGGAAAGGAAAGCTGATTGGGTCGGAGAGATGATTTTTGAGATGACTTGCTTGAGGCGGTTTGCAAGGGTTTTCAAGATTTTTTTTTAATGCAACCAATGAAGGTGATTGGGCAGTAGTCATTCAGGGATTGAACGGAGTTTTTCTTGGGGATTAAGACAATGTGGGAGGAGCTGCAGCCATAACTGATAAGTCCTGAATGATAGAAGTCGATTAAAATATTGAGAAAATCGAACTTCAAGTCATCCCAATATTTCTTATGGAAACCGAAATTGAAACCATCAGGTCCAAGGGCTTTGTCACTGTCACTGTCACAGTCTCAGACTGTCTCGGTTATAAAGTTGTTCTATAATTGATGTTACATTTAAATTATCGAATTATTTATAGAGTATTTGTTACTAGAAATTAATGCAGGAAGCGTGTTTCATTACAATGTCAGTCCTATTGATTAGAAGTTAGAATATCAAGAATGATTTTCGTTTCTTAATATTAACAAGCGTAAAAATAAACTAGAATATTAAATTACATGAGTTTGAATTGCCACTTACCTTTAAACTAAATAAATACATAAAAAAGATATTTTAAACATAAAATTTTATAGATATTGTGTGGTTGTCATGACCATCACATAGCTCCGTCATTGGACAAATCTAACTTTAGTGTTGAAACGAAAGGATATTTGCATGGGTTTTTTTTTTTCTAATCATGCTTTAAAATACAGTGATAAAATTTTGTTTCTTTTTAAGAAATCTTTGGTAGCTACCAACTTGGTTTTTTACTTTTTTTTGGAACCTCTAGTACAAGACAAGATGAGAAGTAATTTCCCATTAATAGTAAATGGTTATCCAGCGGAGGAAATCTTAATGAGACTTGGACTTTAGGAAAAGGAAGTATTATATTATAAATTTATAATGTAATCTACGCTTGACTTTGGTCATTAAGACGTGTGGGAGAGAAAGAAGTCAAAATATAATGGGTCAAAATGGGTTTTCAAAACGTGATAAAGGTTAACATGCGCCTATGTTGCCCTTGCAGTGACCACACTATATCTATACAATATTAATAAACAAACTACCTTACCCCTTTTTCAATTCTTTACTTTTAAAATAACAAAAATACCTTTAATTTTTAACACATTCCTAACTAACACACTAAATTTACCCAATATATCCTTAATATTTTACACCCATATTAATCCAAACTATCTATCTTTTTTATTAATTAAATTAAATATTTCTATTTAATATCACTATAATATTTTTAATAAAGTTATTTACAAAAGATACATCTCTTAACCATAAAATAACTACACTATCATTTACGTCAATTAAATTTAAATTAATAACGACATCGTTACCATCACCGCCACTAGCACCACCCGTTGCAGCCACCGTCGCTGCATTGCGCGGGTAACCATCTCGTATACGTATATATATATGTTCTACTTGGAAGTAATTCGTGTAATAATCAAATTTTATCGTATACATTATCAAATATGTTTCATTAATATTGTAAAAAAATTAGATGTAAAATTATTGTTAACGAGATCTTAAGACCCGTGCGTTATACGACCGGGATAAATATATTTGTTTTCGCGTAGTAGTTGTGTTTAAAAAGTATTATTTTGATTGATAGTATGTGGTTTAAAAATGATATATAATAATACGATGTTGAGTTGTGTGTAAGTGTAAAGTTATAATATGGACAGAAATGTGAAGATAGAATGTAATGAAGTAACGAAAATATAATAAACCTTTTACAAGCATCTATATGGAAAACAATCTTGCCTACAAACTTTTTCATCAGAGATGATGAAATCAATACTCATGCACTTGTTATTCACGCTTATCACATCCCAACGCCTACAAAAGATGACAACAACCGGACCAGAAGACTCTTTGTGAAGTTGATCAAAAAAAATAGCATTATTTTCCTTAAGGTGTTTTGCAACACTATCATTACTCTTTCCCATTTGAACATGTATTTTTTGGCTTGAGATAGACTTACGAAAACTCAATGCTTTTAGGAGAGAAGAATGTAAAATGGAATGTGAATGATGGATTCTCATATATATAGACCCTCATGAGGGGCCAAACAAATTCTAGAACCCCAAATCAATAAACTCTCATTAACCATCTATCTATTTATCACAAACCTTACGTTATTGTTACTTAATCGTTTTCAACTAAACATATTTTTTTTATGAATGATAACTATTAATTTTTTAAATTTCAAAGTCTATCTAGAATAACATAACAAAATTAAAGCTATAATATAGGAATGTACGTAAGTATGAAAGTTGAGAATTGTAGTCTATGGGCATGTGCTATTTTAAGTTTTATACATCTATATATCTATACTAGGTATTTTACTCCGCGCAATGTGCGGCTAGTTAAAAATGTTATTTATGCATTAGTAAATAGCTATTCTATAGGTTTATTATGAAGAAATTGATTATGTTATAGTTAATGGTTAATTCCTGGATCACTTTGGTTGCCTTTTGTCTTTTCCAACTTGTCGATATCACATTCATTTAACCTACTATATTGTTTACATACGCCTTCTCACAACATTTAACCTAAGATATTTTGATATCATCAACAACATCATTTGTGTAGCCATAAATGGCGTAAGAATGTATTCACCTAATAGATTAACACTACAACAAATCAAACGTAAATAGATAATTTAGCATGATGTCTATTCATCAAACTTAATAATATCTACAAAGCAAAAAGCTAAACATGACAATAATTTAGTCATAAAATACATATATATACAATACGAATAAGTAAAAACCAATAACATAAATAAAAGAAAATTATTATGGTTTTTGCTTTCAGTTATGCTGTAGATATAAAAGAAATACCTTATGTAGTGACAGGAAAAAAAATCTCAAACACAATAAAGAAATAAAGTATTTTACCCCGTCAATAACAAACTCATTTGTAAAACTCAAATAACTATTATTATCATTATTTAATAGACTTTGTTTTGTAGTTAGAATAACAACCAATTTTGGTTACTATATTTTATGTGTTTCGCCCAAGAAGGAGAGGAACACCAAAGTTAATTTGTAATATATAATCTAATAATATTTCAAATAATTTCTAAAATTTGATATAGTTTTAAAAGTCATATATATATTTTAAATAATATTTATTTTTGTTAAAAATATCTTTGCCAAATTATTAGATGTATTGGACGTCCTTTTCTTTATTATGGTTTTTGATTTTTTTTTTTAAAAATATACTTTTGATTTAATATTTTATATCATATTTAATAAAATAAATTAGATTGGTTTGACAAAATATAGAGGTTATAAGATAAATATTGTCTATAAAAATGTGGAGATCCCACGTAGGATAAAATCCTATGTGGCAATGTTTAAAGTTAGCTTTAGGTTGAAAGAAGGCTTTAGAAGGCTGAGATTCTTACTGTTTGAATATATAGATAGGTATTTTACCCGCACGATGCACGATAGTTTAAAATAATTTACGTAAATTAAAAAAGTTTCGATATAACAATTAATTGATGATTAGTAAAAGTAGAAATATATATATATATATATATAATTATTAAAACAGTAGTTATTTTATGAGTAGTTATCGGTATCGGTTTTACCAGTACTACTGGTTTCACCGGCTGGTATGACTGGTATGGTTATTTTAATATATACATATTATGCTAATAAAATGCTACAAAACTTACAATTCAATGACAATAGTCAAAATACAATTATTATCCACTCAAAAATAATATTTGGTTCTAAATAGGTATCATAATAAAATATAAGTTTTAAAATTCACAAACAACAAAAACTAACATTAAAGTATAATAAAATGTTTTAAAGTATACAGTCCCAGAAGTGTAACAGAATACCAAAGTATAATGTACACAAATAGTTGTAGAGGGGGGGGGGATGAATACAACTTTCGTTTTTCCTTAGTTATATATTATGAAAATAGTTTTAAAGATTCAATTATATATATTTAGAGCATACTATAAAGACAAGAATCAATTAAAATAGTAAAGCAGAAAGTAAACATTCTTAGACACAGATTGTGTTTTTCAAATGTAATCCTTTATTAAGAAATGATCTATACAAAGAATTACAGGGTTGTTGCGGAAACAAGATAACCTACAATATCTAAACAACCCCTGCAAATGACAAACAACAATCAATAAGTTTCTTGCTTAAGAGAAGCAACCCAAGCTGACTCCTCACAGGCTAAGCTGTGTATAAGAGCAGAGAAACTTTCTGTGAAGAATGAATCATAGGAATGTCACCCATATGCCTTCAAGGATTGTAGCTTTTATAGGCGAAAGCTTCAGATTCACTTGGTGTCCAAATAATCCACGTCTTCAATTATGGTAGGACGATCAAAAGGATATAGAATTGTGCCTTCATCTTACTTGTGGTCCCAAACCAGCAGCACGATATTTTTGATCGTCCAATGAGAGTATGGACACGCATATGTAAATAGACCACCAACCTAGATTTAAGGAATCTTCCTTATCACGTCATACAACATTACTCAGCAAATCCAGGTTGTTATCTTCACTTGATTGTCAGACACAGATTGCTCGTTTGTCAAGAGCAAATCTGTCTAAGTGTTCTCCAAGTTGACTGCAATCCCAAGCTGACTTCCACTATCAGCTTGATCTTCTATCTTCAATCCTCCTCTTCAACTTGGATTGAATGCTATTCCCATTTGATGCAGCTTGAACAACACAACTTCCATAAATTAAACAATGACAGAGTATGAAGCTTTATTCTGGGTCGCAAGCTGTGTCAGCTTTGACATACCCAGATTACAATACAAGAACCAAAATAAATTACAAGTGTTTACCTACAGATTTGTCATCATTAAATTTACATCCTTCATTGGGACTCAACAATCTCCCCCTATTTGATGATGACAAAACCTTACACACTTTTCTAACTATCAGCTTACAAAGAATCAAAGTAAAATATTGCTAACAGATTTTGACCCTTTGAATCTTTTTGGGTTCTTTTTTATCAGACAAGAAATTATCACAAGAAAACTGATTTAATATAAAAGTTGAGAATTACAAAGGAAAAAAATACTAAGATATCTTTCATACATTCAACTTCCTAAGTAATCTACAGTCTCTTGTTTCACTTCAAATGAAGGGGCCACTGTTATATCAACCTTTCTATC
Source organism: Erigeron canadensis (assembly GCF_010389155.1). Classification (NCBI taxonomy): domain Eukaryota; kingdom Viridiplantae; phylum Streptophyta; class Magnoliopsida; order Asterales; family Asteraceae; genus Erigeron; species Erigeron canadensis. The sequence continues at coordinate 23,627,426 of NC_057769.1, forward strand.
TAGACCTTCTTGAATCAGAAACTGCTCATACCCATTTCCATCCTCACTAAAGTTCACACACATTCTGTATAATGTAAAAAGTTGCAAAGTGGGTACCTTTTTTATCTCAGCAGTCCTGAAGAAGACTAGTTGCCCTCTTGCGTTTACAAAGTACATCCCATGCTCAGGTTCAGTGATGTGCAATCCATACTTAGCATTTTCAACATTTGAGGGGAGAGACAGATTTAAGTGGCTTAGAAGACTATCTACAACCTCAGGTGCCAACTGCTCAAGAAATTCTGAAGGGTTCAAATTCTTTATGAAATCTATGTGATCACCTTCAGGACCATCAAGATTGACATGTCTTGTTCTCCTTCTTTTCAGAGGTTCTTCAAACTCTTCTTCATCTTCCACATCAAAATATCTGGGTTTTGGAAGGCCTGAGACATTAATATTGTTTTTAGCAACTATGTTCAATTTCTTCTCAAGAGCTTCCAAAACTGTCTCTCTATGAATACTGGATTGTTGGTAAATGATATCATGAAGCTCAACCCACTCAGTATATCCCAGATCAAATAACTTGTTTAGATCATAGGATTCCCAAGTATTTTCATACCCTTCTCTAGTAAGCCTTATGCAAGGTGTGGATTGATTTTTATTTCTTTTAAGCAGAACCTGAAGGATGGTCTGTGGATGTCTTCTATAATTCATTCTTTCTTGGACTTTCTTGATATCCACAGCTTCCCATCCAACATGAGATTTTACATTCTCCCTAACATCTTTAATTTTCTGAGATGGTTTGGAGTGAACTGTCATTTTCTTCTTTCCTTTTGCAGCTGCTGCAGCCTTTCTCTTTGATCCCACAACTGGCAATTTTTCTTCAGCTTCTTTGTTGAGTGTTTCTTGAAGGACTTTGGCCACTTCAGGATCAGATTCAACAACTGCGAGCTTCATTCTTTCCATTCTGTCTTCCCCAATCATTTTGTAAGCTGCCTTGAAAGATATATTCATCTCTTGAGCCATCTGTACTGCAAACTCCTTATCTTTTTCTTCTTGAGTCAGGACCTTCACACCACTTGAGCCTTCACCAGACACTCTTTTCTTTACCATGTATTGACTCAAGGTGGTGTTGTCTTCACTGGAAGTAGAGTTAGCACTTGCAATATCTTTTGATGCAGGGTCAGCTTGCATAGGTACAGATTGGGAAGACTTTCCTTTTTCCATAACAGATTCCTCCTTATCTCTCCAATATCTTTCATTTCAACATCAGTTACCTCCCCCTCAGCCTTCTCACCCTTCTTCACTTCTTCCTCAACAACTTCTTCAAACCTTATGCCACCAGACTTAGATTCTGGTATTTTTATCCCCTCAGCTTTCTCAGACAAATTTGAGGTTGAGCCATATACAACTATCCTTCTATCATTTGCCTCTCTTTCTCTTCTAGCCTTGGCATACCTTTCATCCAACTTCTTTAAGTAAGCCTCAGTTTCTTTCTCTATAGCCATTCTTTCTTGTTCAATTTCAGCTTCACTTCTTTCACTTCTTTTCTTTTTCTTCTCCCCCTTTTTGTCATCATCAGTTGAAGGAAATGAGCTTACTGGAGTAGCAAAGATTCCACTGAGTCTTGAATTTATCATGTCAATTCTGAAGTTGTTGGCAGCCCAAGATCTGTGAAGATCGATGAAGTCATTATGAAGATTGACCATGTTGGATTTTACACTTTTTGAGATATCCACTAGCTCTTTCTTGAACTTAGCTTGGGATTTGTTGGCATTTTTGAGCTCAATGGATACTTCTCTGGTGAATTTTGTTGCATTTTTCTCAAGCTGACACAGAGTGATCTTACTTATCTCATTTTGTTCATTAATAGCCTTTGTAACACCATTAAGAGACTCTGTTAGCTTGCTCTGGCTCTTCTCCATACTTTCTAGTGCCTTTATCACTCTTTCTTCAATCTGAATATGATCTTGACACAGCTTCTCCATTCTTTTTCCCGTCAATTCCTGATCCTTTTGGATCTTTGCCAAGCCTTCAACCAGCTTTGAATTCTCAACCTTAGAGGTTGACATGAATTCAGTGAGCTGATTTACCAAATCTGAAAATGAGATATTGGCAGCCTGGGAAGAACTTGCAGTTGGTTTTTCAACCCCTGTCTCCTTAGGAGGCAGACTGCAATCCTTAAGAATAGGGTCAATTGGCTTATTTAGAATGGGGTGGAGTTGAGGAGAAATTTGGCTAATTTTCTCATGAGAGTGAGTCTCATGAGCAGATTTGTCAGAAGTGACAATGTGTAGATCAATCTGAGGAGAATTAACATGTAATTCAGATTGATGGCTAGTGGGAAATTGTTGATCTTGATGTTGATCAACACCTCCACTGGCATCTTCCATCAGAACATCCCTTGAGGATGGATGGGCATGCACATCATCGAATGAAGAATCACCTCCGAAGATAGTGATTAGATTCTCATCAGAGTCGAGAGGACACCTGATGGTTTCCAAGGCTGCACCTGGACCTGGCATGGCCTCCCTAAAGAGAGCCATGGGACTTACAGAATCCATCTGTCCAAGGACAGAGGCAGACACAGATTCTGCAAGTGTAATGATGTTGTGTGAATCAGATTGCCCCTCAACCAAGGTGTGTTGTGTCACCAAGGTATCCTTGGGGAGAGTAATTGAGGCATGTATCTCATCTTGTGATCTAGATGAGACATTGGCAGCCTGTGCAGACTCAGAGTGTAAGAATAAAATAGACTGACCAGCTTGGGAAATGGCAGCACTGTCACCTTGGCGTTCGATACTACCACTCTTTGGCTGATCATCCTCAGAAATGATGTGCAAAGACTCTGACTCTTGTTAGATCTGGGCAGGATCCTCTGTTGTCCCTTTAATGATATCACCAACCTTTTGGGAGGCTGATGATGGTGAAATGGGTGGACTCACAGTATGACCTTGGGAGAAGGTATTTCTTTCAATGTCTTCCCCCTGTTTGGAGGGTTGGACAGAAGCAATTGTTCCCTTTTTCTTGTCCACACTCTTTTGGGAGAGTGCAGATGTGTGTGGTGAATTCGGCTGATCAGCTTTGGTGATTGGGTTAGCTTCTGAACGTTCCTTAGCTTCCAAAACACCTTGGGGGACCTTGAGTTTGATGATTGTTGCATTGTCAACCCCAGAAGCTGATCCAGATCTTTTTGAGCATTTCTTTTTAGCACTGGCAGACACTAAGTCGTCAACAGTATGTCTTTTAGATTTGGATTTATAAATGGTGGATGAGGGTGTGGCTAGAGTGGCTGATGATGTGGCCAACTCTTCACCCTCAGAAGAAGAAGAAGTAGATTTGGAAGAGTTTGAGGGTTTAAGAGATTGAGTACCTTGACTCTCCTGATTGGCAGATTGAGTGTCAGACTCAGATCGCGTCGAAGGAAAGTTAGCTTCCTCACGTGCTTGTTGTTCCCTCTCTCTTTGCCTGCAGAAATCAAGGTAAATCTGCATTGCTCGGGTTGAACCCTACGCAGTCACCTTGGGACTATTAAAGATATTAGTGTTTATGGCCTTACATTCAACAGTTAGGCCAGTTGCCAAACTAAAATCATCATCAAGAATTGCTTCTATGATGAGTGCAAGAATCCTTCCATAGGGTATGGTAGAGGTCTTGTTGTTGACTCGGACCACTAAGTCTTTAAACAGAATTTCAGCATAATCTACTCTGGTCATAGTGACCACAGAATGAAAATTTTGTAATTCAAGCACATTAGGCTGATCAAAGCTGCCAGCTTTCATTTGTAAAGTTTTAATAATAGTACTTAAAAGATAAATTCCAGATCCCAGTTAAATATTTCAATTTTATAATAGAGGCCAAAGGACCAGAATAGTCACAGATTTGTAAAATGTTTTTAGCTTCAGTGTGGGATACAACACTGGCATAAATATCTTCATCAATATAATCAAGTTCAAAAGCTGACATAAGCCTTTTCTCAGTAATGATTACCTGTTTCTTACTGTTGAGAATGGTGCCTCGAATCACAATTTCTTCTTTCTTAGTTTTTCCCACCACACAGCTTGCCCAGAATTCACAGAGCATGTCCTGATACACCACGTTTGGCTTCTCAATCAATACCTTGCCAAGTGGATGATGCCATAAGAAGGCAACAATTTCATCATAGCCCTTAGCCCAAGAGGGTGGATGAATATTGGCAGAGACAAGATTGACAATCTTGATTTTACTTGTATCAAAATCAGCCGGGTTAACAACCACATTTGACCCTACAACATATCGAGGAAGCTTAGCTGCGCTTGTCGGAGCTGGGTGTTGAAACCCAGATTCAGATGAAGAATCATTATTATTATTGTTACTAACAGATTGCGGTGAAGAAGATGAAGCCATTTAAGATAAAGAAGTAAGATAAGACAGAAAAAGATTAAACAACAAAATAATTTGATGGAACAGGATACAGATTAGGTGAAAATAAGAAGTTTGATTTTATGAACAGAAAAAGCAATTGAATTGGGTTTTAGGTTATAATGAGTATTTATATAATCAGGAAAAAATAAATAAATATTTAAAATAACCGTTTGGAGAGAAGAATGAGAAAAGATTTGATTGGATGAAACAACTAGTGGGGGTGTATATTTACAGAAATATACCGTTACCACCACACGTGTCACATACCAATTTGAACAGAAAATCGATAAATAAGTAAACCAAATATTCTAATCTAAATAATAAAACGCACTGAGATATTTAATAATAAAAATAACCACTAAGCTGGGTCAGACTTAGCTTGCTTAGTTTTACTTGATTTTCACCAAGTAAAAGAGAGCAGTCTGGGTTGACACAGCTTACCCTCAAAAATTTGAAATTCTTTAAGGGGTTAGATTTATTACTTAGCTCACTGCCTCTTACATATTTAGCTTACCAAGCTTACTTATAAGATAATTGAACCTGTTTTCATCCAGTGGCTTTCTGAATAAGTCTGCAAGCTGATCATCAGTTGGAATAAAATGCAGTTCAACATCTTCTTTCATCACATGAGCTCTGATAAAGTGATATCTGATATCAATGTGCTTAGTCCTAGAGTGGAGCACAGGATTGTTTGAGATTGCTATGGCACTTGTATTGTCACAAAAGATTGGAGTCTTTGATGCAGTGACACCATAGTTTTGCAATTGAAATTGCATCCACAAAACTTGTGAACAACAGCTTCCTGCAGCAACATACTCAGCTTCTGCAGTGGAAATGGAAACTGAATGCTGCTTCTTGCTAGACCAACTTACAAGTCTGTTGCCAAGCAATTCACAAGCTCCTGAAGTGCTTTTTCTATCAATCTTACAACCTGCAAAGTCAGAATCTGAGTAGCCAATTAGATCAAATCCAGAGTCTTTGGGATACCAAAGACCCAGATTGGGACTACCTTTAAGGTATCTAAAGATTCTCTTCACAGCCTTAAGATGTGATTCTTTAGGATTAGCCTGATATCTTGCACAAAGACATGTAGCAAACATAATATCTGGTCTACTAGCAGTCAAGTAAAGTAATGAACCTATCATACCCCTATAAGCTGTGACATCAGTAGGTTTCCCACTTTTGTCCTCACTCAGTTATCACCAGTTCCCATTGGCGTTTTCATAGGTGAGCAATCACTGAAACCAAATTTACTTAGCAAATCTTTAACATATTTACCTTGATTTATAAAAATACCTTGTTTGGTCTGTTTTACTTGTAAACCAAGAAAATAGTTAAGTTCCCCCATCATGCTCATTTCATACTTTTTAGACATTAAATCAGAAAACTTTTTGCAAAGTCTTTCACTGCTAGACCCAAATATGATATCATCTACATAAATTTGTACAAGTAGAATTTCACCTTTATATTTTCTCACAAATAAAGTCTTGTCAACATTACCTCTTTTGAACTTGTTTTCAAGCAGAAATTTGGACAAAGTATCATACCATGCTCTTGGAGCCTGTTTGAGACCATAGAGGGCCTTGTCAAGCTTAAACACATGGTTAGGAAACTTTGAGCTTTCAAAACCTGGAGGTTGTTCAACATAGACTTCTTCCAGTTTCCCATTCAGAAATGCACTCTTCACATCCATTTGATACACCTTAAAACCTTTGTGAGCAGAATAAGCCAAGAACATCCTGATGGCTTCCAATCTGGCCACAGGAGCAAAGGTTTCATCATAATCAATTCCATCTTCCTGTCTATATCCAAGAGCAACCAATCTAGCTTTGTTTCTGGTCACTACTCCTCTCTCATCCATTTTGTTTCCGTAGACCCACTTGGTTCCAATTATAGTCTTAGAGTGATGAGGTCTTGGAACCAATTTCCAAACCTTGTTTCTCTCAAACTGTGTTAGTTCATCTTGCATTGCATTTACCCAAGAGAGATCTGACAGAGCTTCAGCAACATCAGTTGGCTCCACTTTACTAACAAAATTGACAAACATGTAAAAATTGCATGTTGCCTTTCTTCTAGTCTTCACACCAGATAGAGGATCACCAATGATTTGATTTATGGGATGACTCTTTGTCCATTTGATTACACGTTGAGCAGAGTTGCTTTCTTGAACAATGGGCTGATTCAGATTAGAAGGACTAGCCTGATCAGCTTGAGGAAATTGTTGATCAGCTTGTCCCAAAACAAGATCTGAGTCAGCTTGGGAGTCATTTAATAGATTTAGAGTAGGATCAACTTGCTTACATTCAAAGAATGGTAACTATTCTTCTTCTATTTGCTCCCCCTGAGTTTGAGCATTAATTTCTTCAACAGGTAGATTAGAGGGAGGCTCATTCTTAGGAACAACCAGTTTTTCAAAGTTAATTTCATCATCTTCAGAATGAACATTAACCGACTTAGAGCAACCTTCATCAATATTCATATTTACAGAGTTTTCAATAGTTCTTGTTCTCTTATTGTATACTCTGTAAGCCTTCATCTGAGTAGCATATCCAAGTAGGATGCCTTCATCTGCTTTTTCTTCAAACTTGCCAAGATGGTCTTTCTGATTCAGAATGTAACAAGGACTGCCAAACATTCTTAGGAAACCAATTTCTGGTTTTCTTCCCCTGAGAAGTTCATATGCAGTTTCTGGTGTCTTTTCACAATAAGAGATCTGTTTTGAGTGAAGCAGGCTGTGTGAATAGCTTCAGCCCAAAAATGAGGCTTGACATTGTTTTGTGCCATCATGGATCTGGCAGCTTCAATCAGGGTTCTGTTTCTTCTTTCTGCAACTCCATTTTGTTGGGGAGTTCTTGCTGCTGAGTACACTTGTGAAATACCTTTCTCACTGCAGAATGAGTTGAGAGTGACATTCTTGAATTCAGTGCCATTGTCACTCCTCAACTGCCTAACAAGCCTTTTGTATAGTATTTCAGCTTGCTTGATGAAATGAATAATACTATCAGCTGCATCACTCTTATGCTTCAAAAAGAAAACCCATGTATATCTTGAATATTCATCAACAATGACCAAAGTATACCTCATTCCATTAAATGAAGGAGTACTTATTGGTCCAACCAGATCCATGTGCAGCAAATCTATACCAACTGTCAATGGTTGAACATGTTTTTGACTTAAAGGAAGCTTTGTGTTGCTTACCCTTTTCACAAGGACCACACAGCTTGTCCTTCTCATATTTTATCACTGGCAGACCAGACACCAACTCTTTCTTACACAGCTTGTTGATGTCTTTGAAATTCATATAAGACAGCCTCTTATGCCACAACCAATTCAACTCATCTTGATTCTTTGACATGAAACATACTTCTCTTGTCACAGTTGCACTTCTCGTATCAAAAGAATACAAGGAATCATCTCTCTCAGCAATAAACACCACATTACCTTCCAAATCTAGAACAATGCCCTTATCAGCTCGGAATCTTACTTCATAGCCAGCATCACACAATTGACTCACACTTATCAGATTGTGCTTCAAGCCATTCACATAAGACACTCTTCTAAAAGTAAGGGGACCATTTGACAAAATGTCAAATCCTTCAGTTCTTCCTTGGGAATCATCTCCAAATGTAACACTAGGACTAGCGCTTGTCCTAAAGCTACATAGCAGGGACTTACATCCGGTCATATGCTTGGAACACCCACTGTCCAAGTGCCAGGTATGTGCATCATGATATCCCTCAGGTGGAGTAGTCTGACTGGTTGAAGCTTTGTGAGCTGACTCAGATTGCTCTTGCAATCTTGTGAGATCTTCAGCATCTCTTTGGCCATAAGACACTTCTCATTTGTGTACTCTTCATCTTCTGAAGAAGTATCACTTTCAGCCCAATCTTTGGCTATCAGACTCTTCTCATCTTTCTCAACATTCTTACTCAGCTCAGCAACTTGTGCTTTGAGAGCTTTGTATTTTGTCTTGAGCTTGGAGTATTTTTCATTTCTTCCACCTTTGGATGACCCAGCTTGCACAGACTCCTTAGATGTACAATCACCAGCCATATGTCCAGTCTTACCACACTTGTAGCAAGTGACTTTGGACATATCAAATGGTTTCTTGGTCTTATCGGCTTGTCCACTTTTACCTTTACCTTTAAACTTTCCAAAGGATCTCCTTCTTATCCTATCAGCCAACATAGCCACTTCATTGGCTAACTCATCACCATCAGATTCTTCAACTTCAGATTCAGAACAAATAGATTCAATTTTAGAAATCACAGAACACGATTCATTGATACAGGGAATGATCTCATTGGATATTGAACTAGGGTGTTTAGTCATGGATGCAACAAGTGCAGTAGGAGGCTGACTATAAGAATCACCCATAACAATCAGCTTTTTAGCCTCTGAACATTCTTGATTATGGAGTAAACCAAAAAGTCCAGGGAGATCAAGATCATGATACACAAAACTTAGTTTTACAGAAGAAATATAATTGTTCCACTTTGGTGGTAATGAATCTAAAACCTTGCTTTTCAAAACTTCAATTTTCTTGGTAATACCAACAGCAGCTAGATCATTAACCAAAGCATTAAAACGGGTATGAGTGTCTATTAAGGACTCGTTCCTCAAAGAGAAGAATCTTTCATACCTCCTTGTTAAGGTGGTAATGGTAGATTCCATGGAGGTAGAGCAACCTTCAAACATGATAGTCAGAGTACCCCACATCTTTTTAGCAGTAGAACACATTTTAATAGAATGATAAATGTTCTTTGGCACAGCTTGGACAATGAAGTTACGTGCCCTCACATCCAAGTTTGCAAGTCTCCTATCCTCATCCCCCCAATCTGCCCTGTCTTTGACAATGGTTTTAACTGTGGCATGGATGGTTGGATGACCATCCCTTACCACTGCATCTACAACAAGAGTCTGTGTAGGTACATAAGGACCATCAGTCAAGATATCAGGCATATTGTGGTCAATGGATTCAAGGAACAAAGACATACGACCTTTCCACCCACTGAAATCATCTTTATCAAACATAGGTGGTCGGGTTGATGAACCATTATCAACATAAGATGACATTATGCTTTACTTAAAGGAAAATAAGCAAGGATCAAGTTAAGTTAATTCTTAACCCCTGCTCTGATACCACTTATACAGTCCCAGAAGTGTAACAGAATACCAAAGTATAATGTACACAAATAGTTGTAGAGGGGGGGGGGGTGAATACAACTTTCGTTTTTCCTTAGTTATATATTATGAAAATAGTTTTAAAGATTCAATTATATATATTTAGAGCATACTATAAAGACAAGAATCAATTAAAACAGTAAAGCAGAAAGTAAACATTCCTAGACATAGATTGCGTTTTTCAAATGTAATCCTTTATTATAAAATGATCTATACAAAGAATTACAAGGTTGTTGCAGAAACAAGATAACCTACAATATCTATACAACCCCTGAAAATGACAAACAACCATCAATAAGTTTCTTGCTTAAGAGAAGCAGCCCAAGCTGACTCCTCACAGGCTAAGCTGTGTATAAGAGCAGAGAAACTTTCTGTGAAGAATGAATCATAGGAATGTCACCCATATGCCTTCAAGGATTGTAGCTTTTATAGGCGAAAGCTTCAGATTCACTTGGTGTCCAAATAAGCCATGTCTTCAATAATGGTTGGACGATCAAAAGGATATAGAATTGTGCCTTCATCGTACTTGTGGTCCCAAACCAGCAGCACGATATTTTTGATCGTCCAATGAGAGTATGAACACGCATATGTAAATAGACCACCAACCTAGATTTAAGGAATCTTCCTTATCACGTCATACCACATTACTCAGCAAATCCAGGTTGTTATCTTCACTTGATTGTCAGACACAGATTGCTCGTTTGTCAAGAGCAAATCTGTCTAAGTGTTCTTCAAGCTGACTGCAATCCCAAGCTGACTTCCACTATCAGCTTGATCTTCTATCTTCAATCCTCCTCTTCGACTTGGATTGAATGCTATTCCCATTTGATGCAGTTTGAACAACACAGCTTCCATGAATTAAACAATTACAGAGTATGAAGCTTTATTCTGGGTCGCAAGCTGTGTCAGCTTTGACATACCCAGATTACAATACAAGAACCAAAATAAATTACAAGTGTTTACCTACAGATTTGTCATCATTAAATTTACATCCTTCATTGGGACTCAACATACAGAAACCTCCAAAATCATGATATATGCCTGTGATACAACACCTAATGATGAAATACAAAAAGGAGTGAACGATGCTAATTAGTGCAAACAAAACATAACCAAAATTATCGTCAAATACATCATAAGTAAAAGACAAAAAAAAAGTGATTCAATATAAATAAATCAACATGTTAACAATATTTGGTTCATACTGAGATAATAATGAGTATTCGAAATTACAAATAACATCCCGAAAGTAATTAATGGAAAATTGCAACGATAGATAAAATACAAAAAAAAAATACATGGAAAGGAAACCAACGACGATGATGATGAATTAATAGAAATAAAAGGGGTTTAAAAAAAAGAATATACTTAAGGTTAATAAAAACAGAAAGAGGATTTGAATATAAATAAAATGGGGTTACTAAAGAATAATGATGGGAAAGGATCAGAAACAAAAAAAAAATGGAGATTTGCAAGTATATATCGACTTTTAAAAAGATTTTTTAGATATATTTTTAATTAAAAAGATTAAAATAATTGTGAAAAAATATGGGGATGCCACATAAGATAAATCTTACGTGGCAATTTTTTAAAATAGTTTTGAGTTTTAAGAATGTTTTACAAGACTCGGTTAACTACTGCTTTAATAATTATATAGATAAAATAGTTTTGAGTTTTAAGAATATTTTACAAGACTCGGTTAACTACTGTTTTAATAATTATATATATATAATATATATATATAAATAAAAACGAGTATGGGGTTGTTCCCCATCTAAGCTTAGATAGGAAACCCTTCACATATAAATATTCTAATATTTGTTTGAATTTTATATAAATACATGCCCCCCCCCCATCATTTTTATGATTATAAAAATCAAATGTGAGCGGTTCCCCATCTAAGCTTAGATGAGGGACAACCCCATACTTACTTCCCCCATATATATATACTAGATTTTTGACCCGCACGATGCGCGAGCTGTATAAAAAACTATATAATACACTTTATATATGAAGAAACGATAGCGAACATATTTCTTTAGAATTTCGTGATGTGAACTATATAAATAGTTTAGTAACATATAAACATATGGTTGAACAGAAATGGATTAACCAAAAGCTTGACAAAATATGAACTTAAAGAGATAGAAGGACTTAAGCTATCAAGCTATACTTTAAATTATCATTAAGAATTTAACCAAAAGTTTGCCTTTTGTTGGCACTAAATGATCTACATCTAGAACATGTATCATGTTGTCATCTTGTTACAACAGAACTCAAAGACATACAGTTTGATCCTTATTGTAGAGTGACAATTCCACTACATTTCTCTCCAAAAAAGTTAAAAGTCACATGAAAAATTACAATTGACTGGATATATAATTCAAAGAGGATAATTTGACTATGACTTATGTGTTGAATGTTCTTCTTAACATCCAAAAAGTAAAACATTTATATTTATTTGAAGGTGTTGCTGCGATTTTTAGAAATGGATTATCAAAACCATGGTGGTTTTAATTTTTGTTTAATATAATTGACTAATCCAGAAGAGGTAGAATGTGCCGTTCCAAAAAGAGAAAGAAAAAGAAAATTAGGATGTAGAATTTGGTTTAAGGGTGAGGTAGGTCTCGGACTCCGGATGATTTACAATTACTTGAATTTATATGACTCAATTTTTATTTTTTGGGTTTTGCTAAATGAAACCCTAAGGGTTTTTGTTAAAGTGTATTAATTATTTGTACGTTTACCATAAAACTCATCTTATTTGTATTTACCGGCTATTGGCAAAGAAGAAGGTATACACCAAAGTAGTTTTTATACTTAAAAGAGGATATTGTTTATTAAAACAAAAAATTTAAATTTGGAACATATATTCAGGGTGTAGTTAATATAATGTTAAGATTTTATGAGTTTCGATGTTATCTTTTAACTAATTAAATCTATTTTTTACACTTAATTTGTTTTAATTATTTGTTTTATTTTTGTTTATTTATATAGTTTTGAAAACTTCCATATAATCATCATAAGAAAAAAAAAAGAAAAGATAACATCGAAACTCATAAAATAAAACAAAAATATCGATAAATTATGTAATGTTCTTTTATTTTATTTTATTTTATTCATCTAATTCATTCAAAATCTTTTATCTCAAAAACCATATATCGATAAATTATAAAAATTGTATAGGTGTTCTTAAATTTTAATGCTCTTTCATTAGAGATCTCATTCGATATATTTTGACGAATTTTTAAATGCGAGGGCAGAGCCCGTACGGATAAAGCATTTGGCTATTACACACTATGACTTATCACCTCCTATGACCTATCACCCCTACCATCTTACCGCCGAAATGCGCGGGCACATTTCCTCGTAAATACTATTAAGCTACATAACAAATCAAGAATTTATTACTAATGCTACATACATTTGTAAACTATGCAATTAGAGGTATAACAACAATTATGAAGAGAGATTTTTTAAATTCTAGAGTTGATTCATGACACAACTCCTATATTAAGGATACTTATAATGGTAGGAAGTTAAAAGAGTTTAATATGCACTTAAAAGCTGCAATTAAATAAGAGTCATAACATACATAACTTATGATGGAATGAGAACATTTATAAGCCTTCACAATTAATCCATACATAAAAATCATTATAAAGAGAGATTAAGAAGAGAGGTTATAGGTTTAGAATTAATTTTAGATTCTCAACTTTTTATATATATATATATATATATTATAGAACATAGATGGTTGGTGATGAGAATATGAAAGAGGAAGTCAGATGGGGAATAAGTGAAGGGTTAAGTAACTAGGGGAGGTGTTTTTGAGCATTAATTCAGTGATTGAAATTACATCTTTTAATTGAAGAGGTTTTATGTTTAAGCCTTGGATATATCAAGGTCTGAGTATACTCATGTTCAAGTCTGAGGGGCAAGGTTTACCTTATTAATCGTCGTGCCTTCGAGCGGATTAGTAAAGAGTTTTCCTCCCATTGGGTATTTGAAATAGGCCTTTTTATTTTGAGAGAGCTCTCTAACGGGGACCCAGTTAAAACAACGTATGCTAGACTTCCCTTTGTCAAATCACGACACGATGTTTCAAGTAAATTTCACCTTTCAAAAAAGGTAACCAGGGAGGCTAATGAGTGATGGGGAATAATTGATTTTATTTTATTTTGATTGACTATGAGTTAAAAGGAAATTTATGAGTTAAAGGAGAAAAAATAATAGTGATAAGAATATGATTCTAACATGATAAAAGTAATTTATATAAATGATGGGGTGAAACTGAGAAAGGTTAAAAGTAGTTTAACAAAATTATAGAGTACATAAATTTGATCAAAGATTATGACGTTTAATTTAATTTATAGGTTGTGGATTAGCTGTTCTGGAAGTGTCTTTAAATTTTGGTTCAGGTTCAGGTCTTGTAAGTGGTCCTAATCTCATGTACTTTCAACTTGTGGCTACCATGCCTAGTTGGAGGTAATGAGACATTTTTCTTTTATAATACGTTCTGTCTTACAAAATCATATACCCATTTGCAATTTCGTCCTCATATTGATATTTTGATAAACAATCAGACATTTTTAAAATATATATCTAGTACAATATAATATGTGTCAATAATCACGAAGTCCTGAAAATTACTTATACTAGTACATTAAAAGCCACATAATAAAACGTCAAATGAATGAACATGAACAAGATATTATTGATGTTCATTTGTTAAACTTAAAAAAAGCTTTAAAAAACAAATATTTGAAGATGAAATCATGTTCTAGTTTGTTCATTTGCATTCTTCAAAACTAAACATTACAAAATATCCAAAGTTTTTAAAAAAACGTCAATAATATATATTTTATTGTATTTTTTAACATAAAATTCAAGGGTAAGTTTTTATTATGAAATATACATTTTTATGCATACTAATGACAACCTTTAAACTTCAAGTAGCATTCTTTCGACATATAAGAGTTATAAGTTAATTACTTGGTGAAAAGATCGAGGGAGTGAAAGAAAACACTTACCCTGTATAAGAGTATTGAAAGTCTACATTTACCTATTTAGGTGTAATCAAAGATACAACAATATTGTGGAGTTCTTCTGAAAGGACCCGACTCGATAACCGAAAATACTAGATATATTTTTTTATTTACACCCCACTGCGCCACAGTGGGAATCCTCGGAATAGAATGGGCAAGAGCCCCACTGCGCCGCAATGGGTTTAACATATCCCCCACTGCGCCGCAGCGGGAAGAGACGAAATTATTTTCGTGGGATTCCACTGCGCCGCAGTGGGCAAGTCCACCCCCACTGCGCCGCAGTGGGATACCTGACCAGCAACCCTATAACCATTTTGATACTTGAACTAACTTAAAGCCTTCATATTTCAAAACAAACTTCTCAAAACACATTTCAGAGGTTTCCAACAACAAAGTAGACACATTTCAAACACCATTATAACATAACATGTTTCACAAATCCAAGAACAACCCTAACGGGTCATTTACCCGTTTTGGCAACATTTTCGCCCAAATACGTCAATACCATTTTCCAAAGACTTTACAACTTGGACATTTACAGAAATATTACCGAAACATGACCTCAACAAAAATGTACCAAGAGCCAAAGGAGAGGGACAACTAGGTATCTACACCAAAAGATCGTCATCCATCCAAGGATGACCTAAATACCTTCAAGAACTTCCAAAAATTACTTCAAGCTCTAATTCAACTTTCTTCAAATCAACAACACTAGTTCCTTCTTCCAGAACTACCTATAAAAGTGTAAACAACTAAAATATAAGCAAAGGCTTAGTGAATATACTTGCATACATTTACGAATACGAAGGAGGGCATAGTACAAGGACTTTCACATGTAACCTATGGCATCGTCATGTCACATTTACATATTCACCTTGCACACAAACAATACATATATGGATCCATATAAGCTAAACAATCACATCTATCGGGATTTTTAGGCCCCAGACGTTCTTAGGCCTCATATCATATCAACTTTCGGGATTCTTAGGCCCCGGAGGTTCTTAGGCCTCATAAACAATGCCCCACATGGGCTTGACGCCAAATCAATTACCATGCTTGAAACATTCACATCTCATTGTAATTGACCCAACGTATACATAAGGGTATTCAAATATACTCACCTCCTCCGCGACAAAGAGAATAATGCTAAACAACAAGCACAAGCAAGCTTCAACCTAAAATCATATGGTAAAATGCATAAGCTTACATTCACAGCTTGACTAGTTCAACCTAGCCATTCTCAATCACTAGCCTTTTCTAATTCCAAAACCCAACCCATTTGTCATTGAGTTACTTTCATCATTAACTATGACATTAGGTAGTTCAACCTACCATTTTCATTCACATATCAATAACTAGTAATATTCATCTTTTCTTACAAACTCAATTTATCACATGAACTTATCAATTTCATAATCAAACACATCATATAACTCAATGACAACTAGGTTAACTAAGGAATTGGATAAAATTAACCATAATTCATTTCCTAGTAAAAACCCCCAAATTGGTTCACTCTATGAACCCTAATTCCAAAAAGAAAATGAAAGCTAGGTTAGGGGAAATCAATACCTCACAACAAAAGCAAATTCAAGACTTAAATGGAAAATTCTTCCTCTTGAAATTCGGCCACCACCACCAAGCCCACAAACCCAAACTTTTAATTCTTGAAAGGAGATTAAAGATGGTGATGATTATTAAGGATGATTTTTATCTTTTTACTTGGATGAATTATCATTTGATTTTGAAAGAAATTGAGAAGGAAATGCATGGGAGGAAGAAGAAGATAGAAGTGGATATATGACTCAAAATCAAATAAGTGCCTGTCACTTCCTATTGGTGCCACGTCCCACTTCTAAAATTGGTGGGTATTTTACCCGCTATCCGCTAAGGTTCCAACTAAATTAATCCCATAGAAAAAAAATAAAATACTAGGAAATTAATTTAATGTCAAAACTATGAAAAGGGGTTAATTTCTTTTACCTTAAAATCTTGGGGTGTTACAACTCTCCCCCACTTGGATCGAATCACGGCCTCGTGATCCAAGCCATATGCAAAGACGGATAGTAAACAAGAACATCATGCTCAGACTCCCTTGTGCAATCGGACATCTTACCGTGCTTCCACAAAATCTTATAAGTTCTTACCGTCTTATTTTGTACTCTTCTAAGCTCTTCTTCTAAAATGGCAATAGGCTCCTCGATGTAGTTTAACTTGTTATCGGCCTCGATTTCATTCAATGGTACATAGGAAGACTCGTCGGCAAGACATTTTCTAAGATGTGACACATGGAAAGTAGGGTGAATTCCCGATAACTCTTCCGGTAACTCCAACCGATATGCAACCTTGCCAACCTTAGCCACAATCTTGAACGGGCCAATAAAACGAGGGCTTAATTTTCCACGCTTTCTAAATCGTAACACACCTTTCCATGGGAAGACTTTCAACAAGACACGATCACCAACATTGAATTCAATTAGCCTTCTTCGTTTATCCGCATACGACTTTTGTCGGTCTTGAGCCACTTTCAATATTTCCTTGATCACATCTATCTTCTCAATGGTTTTCAACACCACTTCCGTGCCACCTATTTCTCTTTGACCTACTTCTCCCCAACAAATTGGAGATCGACACTTCCTTCCATACAACATTTCATTTGGTGGCATTTGAATACTAGAATGGTAGCTATTGTTGTATGAGAATTCTACCAAAGGCAAGTGAAGATCCCAAGTGCCTCCAAAATCGATTATACATGCTCGAAGCATGTCTTCAAGTGTTTGGATGGTTCTCTCACTTTGACCATCCGTTTGTAGGTGATAGGCGGTGCTAAGCTTGAGCTTGGTACCCATATCTTCATGAAATTTTCGCCAAAACTGAGAAGTGAAACGAGTGTCTCTATCCGAAACAATGGAGATAGGAACTCCATGTCTAGCTACAACTTCCTTCACGTAGATCTTGGCCAACACTTCGGATGATGATGCCTCACGGATAGGAAGAAACAAGGCACTCTTGGTTAGTCTATCAACTATCACCCATATTGTATCAAATTGATTTCTAGGGGTCTTAGGTAATTTAGTGATGAAATCCATGGTGATTTCCTCCCACTTCCATTTGGGAATTTCCAACGGTTGCAACATACCATAAGGCTTTTTATGCTCCGCTTTCACTTGTGCACAAGTCAAACATTTCTCGACATACTTCACTACATCACATTTCAAACCGGGCCACCAATATCTACTTTCAAATCATGATACATCTTTGTAGCACCGGGGTGGATGGAGTACTTGGATTTGTGAGCTTCATCAAGTAGAACTTGCTTCAACTCACAAGAGAATGGGGTCCAAATCCTTTTAAAATGTAAGGTAAGGCCACGAGAATCCTTAGTAAAATATTGAATTTGACCTTGAATTCTTTCTTTCTTGGGCTCTCGTTGCAAGGCCTTTTCTTGATCTTCTTTAACTTGATCAAAGAAATCGTTGGTGATCAAGACCCGTAGGGGAGAAACAACTAGAGCATGATGAGAACTCTTCCGACTCAAAGCATCCGCCACAACATTAGCCTTTCCGGGATGGTACAAGATCTCACAATCATAATCTTTCAAAAGATCTAACCATCTTCTTTGGCGATTATTGAGATCTCGTTGTTCAAAGAAATATTTGAGGCTTTTATGATCGGAATAGATGGTAAACTTGACTCCATAGAGATAATGGCGCCAAATTTTTAAAGCAAAGACCACCGCCGCTAACTCCAAATCATTAGTAGGGTACAGTTTCTCATGCTCTTTCAATTGCCTTGAAGCATAGGCAATGACTTTACCCCGTTGCATAAGAACACAACCAAGGCCGTTAGATGATGCATCACAATACACCACCATGTCTTCAAGACCATCGGGTAAAACAAGAACCGGCGCTTGACTTTAGAAAAGTCTTGGATGAAACGACAGTAATAGCCCACTAGGCCAAGAAAACTTCTAATTTCCGACGGATTCTTAGGTTGCTCCCACTTCATCACCGCACTAATTTTAACCGGATCCACCGTGATTCCTTCACTATTAACCACATGGCCAAGAAATTGCACCTCCCTTAGCCAAAATTCGCATTTGGAGAATTTGGCATAGAGTTTCTCCTTACGTAGAGTTTCCAACACCTCCCTTAAATGAGCTTCATGATCGGATGAACTTTTGGAATAAATGAGAATATCATCAATGAAGACGATCACGGACTTATCGAGCATAGGACGACAAACACGGTTCATGAGGTCCATGAAAGCCGCGGGAGCATTTGTGAGTCCAAAAGGCATAACAACAAACTCAAAATGACCATAACGAGTCCGAAAGGCGGTTTTTGGAATATCTTCTTCACGCACTTTGAGTTGATGGTAACCCGAACGAAAATCGATTTTAGAAAAATACGAAACTCCTTGAAGTTGATCAAATAGATCGTCAATTCTAGGAAAGGGATATTTGTTCTTTACGGTGACTTTGTTGAGTTCACGATAATCGATGCACATACGCATGCTTCCATCCTTCTTCTTGACAAATAGTACCGATGCACCCCAAGGATATTTACTAGGTCGAATGAAGCCCTTATCAAGCAATTCTTGGAGTTGTTTCATCATCTCTTGCATTTCCATTGGAGCCAACCGGCAAGGAGCTTTAGCAGTGGGGTTAGCCCCCGGGATGAGATCAATGGAGAATTCAACTTGCCGTTCGGGAGGAATGCCCGGCAAGTCTTCGAGGAAAACATCGACGAAATCTTTAACAATGGGGATGTCTTTGATAGAAAGAGGTCTCTTCTCAACATCAACGATGTGAGAAAAATAAGCGTGACATCCATGGGATATGTAATGTTTGGCACGAGCAAAAGTGGACACGGATATAGAACGTTCTTTCCTATCACCATAAACCACCAAGTCTTCGCCCTTAGAGGTTTTCAAATATACCGTTTTCTCGTCACATGCGATTTTAGCGTTACAAGAGCTCAACCAATCCATACCCAAGATTATGTCAAACTCTCCCATTGGAAAAGGTATTAAATTGGCTTGAAAGATCTCTGAAGAAATCTTTATCTCACACCCTCTATACACCTCCTTTACTAATTCCATCCTACCATTACCAACCTCAACTTGCAAAGTATTTTCTAAACATGACTTAGACATGGGAATAACATGAATCATTCTAATAGCAACAAATGATCTATTCGCTCCCGAATCAAAGAGAATATGCATAGGCACATTATATACAAGGAATGTACTTGTGACAACATCATCGGTGTTTCTTGCTTGCTCCACGGAGAGTTGAAAGGACCTTCCTCTTTGATTCCCATGTATTTGGGCATTCTTCCTCTCCGCCTCCCTTCTTCTTTCTTCTAACCTCTCCTCCTCCGTCAATTTTGGGCATGAGCTTCTCATGTGGCCCTCTTCAAAGCACTTAAAGCATATAATGGGTCTTTGAGGTTTAGACCTACATTCCCGACTAGTGTGCCCCGGCTTCCCACAAGTGTAACAACCCTTATCCGCCGCTCTACAAACCCCAGGATGATTCTTCTTGCATTGACGACAAAATGAGACATTTCTTTTATTGAAGTGGTTACCGGAACTACCCTTTTGTCTAGGCCGCTTGCTTGGAGAATTTGCATCTTCATATTTTCTCTTCAAAACACCTTCATCAACTCTTGACATCTCAATCTCATGATCCCGGGCCACATCCGCCAACATGGAGAAAGACTCCATTTGGCGCAAACTAATCTTCTCCTGGAGATTCTTCCTTAACTTCAAGTAAAATTGCTCATTGAGCAATTGGTCATTTTCAAGGAATTCTGGACAAAATTGAGCCTTGTCCAAGAATTGGTCTCGGAATTCATTCAACTAATGCCCTCTTCTTAATAGCCAACAACCCATCCCACCACCTCTTTCCACTATTTCTTAACATACCAACCGCAAAGATCACCTTCAAGTGTGAGGGACATTGACTAGTACGGAATGCCCCTTCAATTTCTGAGATCCACCGAGTACAAACAATAGGATCCCGATCACCGTGATACTCAGGTGGGTGACATACCTCAAAGTCCCGAAAAGTGAACTTTTTCTTGTAGGTTCTTTCCCCCGTAACTTCCACCTCCTTTTCATCTTCGGTTTTCTTGCCTTTATCTTTGGCATCACGCTTCTCGAATTCCCGTTGCACATTGATTGCAACTTCTTCTTTAATCATTTGAGCGATGTGATCATTCACCGCTCCTTCTAGGGTTTGATTCAATCTCTTGAGCAAGATAGGAGTATACTTTTCTAATGCTCTCCCTATTTGATCCGATATATCCATGCTAGCCTCATCAAATACGGGCTCTTCTTCTTCATTGTGCTCGATTTCTTCATGACGGGGTTGCTCTTCCATACTATAATAAGAATAAACGAACTAATTTAGGCACACAACCTATTTCTCCTCACGAGCTATGGTCGAAACCTATAACTTTATACAAAACCGTTCCAAGGTTTGATGTCGTTAGTTTATAAATCTGTTAGTATTCCAACCACAATAAGGTCGGCTTCTTATTGTGCTTCAAATACTAGCAAACTGACAAACTAGAATCATCAAACACATCTTTCGGTCCCATATAAAATTTCGGATGCCTAAGGTCGAGTCTCAACTAAGGTTTAAGTCTAGGCACTCTCTAAACGAGGGAATACCTAAATCCCTTAAACCTCGGCTCTAATACCAACTTGAAAGGACCCGACTCGATAAACCGAAAATACTAGATATTTTTTTTACACCCCACTGCGCCGCAGTGGGTCAAGGACTCCCCACTGCGCCGCAATGGGAATCCTCGGAACAGAATCGGCAAGAGCCCCATTGCGCCGCAGTGGGTTTAACATATCTCGCACTGCGCCGCAGTGGGAAGAGATGAAATTATTTTCATGGGTTTAACATATCTCGCACTGCGCCGCAGTGGGCAAGTCCACCCCCACTGCGCCGCAGTGGGATACCTGACCAGCAACCCTATAACCATTTTGACACTTGAACTAACTTAAAGCCTTCATATTTCAAAACAAACTTCTCAAAACACATTTCAGAGGTTTCCAACAACAAAGTAGACACATTTCAAACACCATTATAACATAACATGTTTCACAAATCCAAGAACAACCCTAACGGGTTATTTACCCGTTTTGGCAACATTTTTGCCCAAATACGTCAATACCATTTTCCAAAGACTTTACAACTTGGACATTTACAGAAATATTACCGAAACATGACCTCAACAAAAATGTACCAAGAGCCAAAGGAGAGGGACAACTAGGTATCTACACCAAAAGATCGTCATCCATCCAAGGATGACCAAAATACCTTCGAGAACTTCCAAAAATTACTTCAAGCTCTAATTCAACTTTCTTCAAATCAACAACACTAGTTCCTTCTTCCGGAACTACCTATAAAAGTGTAAACAACTAAAATATAAGCAAAGGCTTAGTGAATATACTTGCATACATTTCTGAATACGAAGGAGGGCATAGTACAAGGACTTTCACATGTAACCTATGGCATCGTCATGTCACATTTACATATTCACCTTGCACACAAACAATACATATATGGATCCATATAAGCTAAACAATCACATCTATCGGGATTCTTAAGCCCCGGAGGTTCTTAGGCCTCATAAACAATGCCCCACATGGGCTTGACGCCAAATCAATTACCATGCTTGGAACTATCACATCTCATGGTAATTGACCCAACGTATACATAAGGGTATGTAAATATACTCACCTCCTCCGCGACAAAGAAAATAACGCTAAACAACAAGCACAAGCAAGCTTCAACCTAAAATCATAGGGTAAAATGCATAACCTTACATTCACAGCTTGACTAGTTCAACCTAGCCATTCTCAATCACTAGCCTTTTCTAACTCCAAAACCCAACCCATTTGTCATTGAGTTACTTTCATCTTTAACTATGACATTAGGTAGTTCAACCTACCATTTTCATTCACATATCAATAACTAGTAATATTCATCTTTTCTTACAAACTCAATTTATCACATGAACTTATCAATTTCATAATCAAACACATCATATAACTCAATGACAACTAGGTTAACTAAGGAATTGGATAAAATTAACCATAATTCATTTCCTAGTAAAAACCCCCAAATTGGTTCACCCTATGAACCCTAATTCCAAAAAGAAAATGAAAGCTAGGTTAGGGGAAATCAATACCTCACAACAAAAGCAAATTCAAGACTTAAATGGAAAATTCTTCCTCTTGAAATTGGGCCACCACCACCAAGCCCACAAACCCAAACTTTTAATTCTTGAAAGGAGATTAAAGATGGTGATGATTATTAAGGATGATTTTTATATTTTACTTGGATGAATTATTCTTTGATTTTGAAAGAAATTGAGAAGGAAATGCATGGGAGGAAGAAGAAGATAGAAGTGGATATATGACTCAAAATCAAATAAGTGCCTGGCACTTCCTATGGGTGCCACGACCCACTTCTAAAATTGGTGGGTATTTTACCCGCTATCCGCTAAAGTTCCAACTAAATTAATCCCATATAAAAAAAATAAAATACTAGGAAATTAATTTAATGTCAAAACTATGAAAAGGGGTTAATTTCTTTTACCTTAAAATCTTGGGGTGTTACACCTTCAGTGTCGACTTAGCCTTTTTGGTGGCCTTATGCGAAATCAATTTTGGAGGCTTTTTTCTAGAGTCTCTAACAACCATCCTCTTTTATCTGAACTTGGTACCGTATAAGGTATTATTAAACCTATTGCTTAAAGGCTTTCATCGGGCCTCAAACTCTCATTTCTCATAATTATCCGTTAAAAAAACGTAAACATAAATTCAAAGGTGAAGATACCCAAATTCCAAAACTAAAAGAACTGGAGACCTCTAATATGTGGAGGCTTTAAGCGACCGCCTAACCCACATATATGGTAGAGTTGCCCATGGACGTCTCCCCTCCCCTCTCTCTCTCTCCCTCCCTATATATATATATATAGGAAAGATAATTGTAGTATACATGAAAAAAAAGTACAAAAGTACACTCCACCTCCGTTGGATCAAAGGTTTGGACGGATCAGATCAATCCTTCCTCCTCCTTCTCCGACGAGACTATCGCCGCCAGCCACCACCACCTTCTTCTCCAACGAGACAACCACCACCACCACCATCATCTCCGACCACCCCAACCACGGCGCCGGCAACAAGGGCTTCACCCGTACCGTAGCAAATCGTCACCGTCTCTTGAATCACGGCCTATTAAATCTATATGATTTCCATATGCGTCCCCTGACAACTAATTTAGAACCGATGAGGGCAATGCCCGTACCATATCTACCCGAAAACGAACCTGATTCTCGCCGGAGGTGGTGGCAGTGGTTGTCTCGCCAGAGTAAATACATTTTGTGGGCAAAACTCATTATAAAAATTTTAAACATATATAATCAAATTTGATTTCGTACATACACTTTGGTTTAGACATTTCATCAAATATTTTGTGGGCAAAACTCATTATAAAAATTTTAAACAACAACAACCAAAGATACAACTTCTTACCATATGAAAAAACAAAAATAAGAGAAAAAACTACAAATCATGGATAAAAATGGTTTGTTTATCCATTTTTTATATAAAAAACATAAACTACATAAAATATCACTCTAATAATATCTAAAACATCATCTTCCATTTGTTGTTGTTGCTAGTGATTTGAGATGAAGATCCAGATTGTAGTGGTGGTGGTGGAGGCGGTCGGATATGGTGGTGGTGGTGGTGGTCACCGTCCATGGAGGAGAAAAGAGGGAGGGAGAGAGAGAGAGAGAGAGAGAGAGAGAGAGACTGTGTGTGTGTGTGTGTGTTTTGATCAGGGGAAAAAGAAGAAGAGAAATGGAAGATAAGGTTCATATTTTTGGTGTAAATTACGAAAATACCAGTCTGTGTTTTATTTTTAATAAGGGGTAAATGTTAATCTTAACCATTGATGAGAATGATCCAAGGCTAAGGTTAAGCCCTTGAGATTCATGGAAAATTAAAGATGTAAATGAACAAACACCTATATATATATATATATATATATGGGGGGACAATCAAATAAGAACAGTTTTAAAATAAGAATGGTGAAAACACCTTAAAATCATCATTTTGATGCATTAAAAGTCCATAAAACTGACATAATGCATAACTAATTATCATTATTTAAGTGTTTAACAACACATTGATTCATCAAAATCGAAAAAATCATGCTTTTTGTTGGATGCATCCTTTTGATGAATATGCATCCAAGATGGATGCACAAAACAAAAAATATGATTATTTCGATTTTGATGGATGAATGTGTTGTTAAACACTTAAATAATGATAATTAACTATGCAATATGTTAGTTTTATGGACTTTTAATGCATCAAAATGATGTTTTTAAGGTGTTCTCACCGTTCTTATTTTAAGGGTGTTCTCACCGGAGTGTTACCCTATATATATGTGTGTGTATATATATATATATCAACAAATAGTCCATGTGGTTTGTTTTTAGTGTAGCTGGACAATTTTACTCTCACGTGGCAAGCACGTGAGAGGTTTAACGGAGCAAAATTGACGGTTGTTAGTGGTAGGGACGTCTGACAATGAAATGAAAAAGCCCAGGGACACTTAGTGATAAAAAAAAATCCAGGGACAAAAATGCGAATCGAGCAAACCACATAGACGATTTGTGATAATTTCTCTTTGTAAATTTTATTTAAAAAAAACGGTGACATTTGACCAATTTTTTTTAAAAAAAACGTTCCCAACGTTCACATGTCAGCTCCCAAACGTTCACTTGCATCGACCAAAACTAGCCGAGGAAACTTGCCAAACTTGCCGATTAAAGTTGTCAAACTGCCGATATTAGCCAATGTTTTTTGCCGATAAAACAAGCCGACTACACCCTTGCTTCTTATATGTTCAAGAATTATCGGAAGTAATTTGTTCTAATATAATATCGGGGTTAAGATTTTTTTAATGATCTATACACCATCAGATTTTAATCGTACACCACCAAATATGTTATATAATATTGTACTGTATGATACTCTAAAATACATTTGATAATGACCGAAAAAAACAAGTGACGTACTGATCATCATCCATCTAGAAATAAGCTTTTAGATAGAATCAACAACAAAAAAGAGAAATCTCAAAAACAATTTGAGGAATTGAGGCTAAATCTGTTGAACCGCTGGTTTTTAATAGTATAGGCTGGTTCGTTGATTTTAATGGTGATCCTACGATTCGATTGGATGTAAAACGGCAAGTAGGTCGACGCGTGGATATACACGTGTAGTATTATGGGGTCCATATTATATTTTAACTTTTATGTTATCGGAACAATCAAGTAAAGTTGCCTTTTTCTTGTAGCCGATTGTGACGGACTGACGGTCAGACACGGCGGCTGTCTCTTTCTATTTTCGATTAATGCTTTTTTCATGAGAGATGTTTTCTATAGATGACTCCATATGAACAAGCAACAAAGTTACAAAGTTAAAAAAAATGCACACCTAGCAAAAAAGCGACTTTGGATTCCAAACACAACGTTAAAAGTTTCTCTACTACGAGTATATTATAATAAAAATGTGAAAATTAGTTGATATGATTTTTTTTTCCTTCTAGAAGGATATAAGTAAACATATTTTTGTGGTATTCAATTTCAAAGTACATATTGCTCCTATATTTAACAAAACTTTTTTAAGATATAATAACAAAATATAATATATGTCAACTTGTTTGGTTGATATATATATATTTTTCTTATATAAGGATGTGGTTGTGACAGATTAAAATGATTATTATGTTAACTCAAAAAACTTTAAGGTGTAATAACTTTAATACATTATAATAAAACAGCATAAAAATAAAGGTATACGTGACAAAACCCGGTGGAAGTCGTTGCAAAGATTATAAGTTTGATTGCTAATCCGATGAATACTAAAACTTACTGATAAATAACCTAATTATCCCGAGAGTCTCTTATTAATCCAATTTTGTTTTGTTAAAAATAGGCACTAATTACACAAAAAATATTACTCATATAGAAATAAGAAAAATGCTAAATACAACCCTAACATATTAAAATTCCGTCCACTGATTTTAGTGGTAAATGTACAAACAATTTATGCACCTTAAACACAGGCCTAAAGGCTGTATTTAGCAAACCCCTATAAATAAAATTAAAAACTGGACAACGATTTATGTATTGAATGATACAGCTAAACTTTACAAATTTCTAACTTTACTAATTTTGTAGAGAACATTTATATATTTGGTATATATTTTTATATTAATATATAGGGTTTTGCGAAACAAAGCCCTAAGACTTTCGTTATGGTGCATTAATTAGTTTAACACTTATAATAAAATTCAGAGAGCAATATTTAATATTAAAATGTACAATATTTTTATGACTCTAGGATAAAAAGTCGTGTCAAGAAGAATGTTACCCGTTGGGATGATTGGTTGGTTAACCCTCTTGCTTTGGTCTAGATTGATGGATGTCGTATTCTTTTATGACTCTAGGAGTACTTTGAGTACATACGTGTTTTTAATTCGAAAGGTGGTTTTATGGTTATTTCTTTCTCTAGACAATGTATTTTTCGACATCTAGCATCTTGCTAGTTGGTCGTTTTCATTAATAAAAGTCTCTTTTTGTCGTTAAAAAAAAATGTACAATATTTTTATACACATTAAATGAAATTATAAGAGGTTTTTTTAGCATTTTCTTAATAAATATAGGACTACATAACAAGGTGTACAAATGTAAAGACAATCCACAACCAAAAATAAATCCAAAAATATCATATCCCATTCAAATCCAAATATATGATATTCTTTTACCGAACTATAGACATTGTGTTACCGTAATATAAATTTATTGATATATATATTTTTTTTTAATAATGAAATCGACATGATTTTTTGTTATTAGCAATTTAGCATTAAGATTAAGATACTAAAAAAAAATCTTCTTTTGTCACGGGCGAAAACGAGTAATAAACACGTCAGATGTACTAATCATCACCCACAAATTTATTTTATTTAATTAATATTAATAAATTTAATAATTCTTTAAGAAAAAGTCTTACAAGGGCAAATTCGTAATTTCATTACCCTCCACAATTTGCATGATGAGGAAGATAACGCGTCCCTTGAAACAACCACTCGGCCATTTCCTCCATCCCTTCATAAACCTCCCCACTCTTTCCCCTCTTCTCATTTTCCCCATCATCTCCCAACCCATTTCTCTACAAAATAAAATTAATATATACATATTTTCATAATTTGTTATACCTTTTTTTGGAATACAAATCTTGATATCATTTTTTTTATTATTATTATATAAAAGATGGCACAAAGAACAGAAAAAGAAGAAACAGAATTCAAAAGTGTCCCGGAAACAATAACCTTATGTATCAACAACTGTGGTGTTGTAGGGAATCCATCAACAAAAAACATGTGTCAAAATTGTTTCAATACTGTCACGTCAGCATCTCCTTCATCATCATCTGCATCGGTTACGTTGTCGTTACAACAACGTAACCGAAGATCTGGGGGATTAATAAGATCCCCCACAAAGTCAAACGTTAATATTAATGACGATTTGGTGTTGGTTCCCGATGAGACAGCTGGCAGAAGTACGGATACTGTTGATGATGTGGTTAAAAAACCGACAAAAGTTGTCAACAGATGTTCTGGGTGTAGAAAACGTGTCGGTTTGACAGGTTTTAGGTGTCGGTGTGGTGATTTGTATTGTGCCGAACATCGGTATTCAGATCGACATGATTGTAGCTATGATTATAAGACAGCGGGACGTGAAGCTATTGCTAGAGATAATCCGGTTGTTAAAGCGGCTAAAATTGTTAGGATTTGATTTGAAAAAAAAAAGGAAAAGAAAAAGTTATTGTTCTATGTTGATGTTTGGATTTGATCTAGGTGATCACCAGCTCGATTTCTGATTTTTTTTTTTTAAATTTAATATTATATAAAGTATAATTTATTGTGAAAAATGAAATGAATTAATGGAAATTTTAATGTTTGAATTAGTGTTTTTTTATGTTATCTTATTAGGAGATATTATATCATGATTGATGATAAACTCATAATAATTTTTTTTCCTTTTTCCGTTTATAACAAATATAAACATGTTAATAATATGATTATTGTATATATGTTAAAAAATTGTTATAAATTATTAGGTTTGTTTATTGTTTGAATGATTGAATTAGTCTTATTTATAATTGCTTAATTTTGATTTTATAATTAAAAGCATGTTGTCCATGGAGATGGGTGCCAGAAAGAGATAGCAATAGGTGGTGGTGACTCATATGGGCCATATAGAAACTTTTGTACATCGAACCGGACTACACAGGCAGGCTTGTGAGCTGTCCTTGTTGAATTATTGCACATCGGTTAGTAGCGGGTCCTTATTTTTGTGGGGACTATATAGCGGGGTTGGAACCGGTATTTCCTGACTTATATATCTGTTGTCATTCATCATTTTATAATGTACATTATTTTTTAATGTCATTGTATTATATTATATGTATGTGTTGTACTATACGGTTAAGTAGTTCAAGGGTTGGTATGAAACTAGAGTTTACAATGGCTTTTCCAATGGGAAGTGAGTTTCGTTAATGTTCTTTCAAAAAAAATTTAATCAATATATATTAATTAAATAAGGAGCCTCTAGCAAAGTGTTAAAAGCCTTCAAAACAAAAAAAATACACAAGATAAAATTCCAATATCTAGAAACTTACAAAACAACTCATTCTTAAAAATATCTTAAGACTTCTACCTTAAAAAATACAAAAAAAATTGAAAAAATTTCGTGTCAATTACAAATATCCGAGACATGAAAAACACCATTACTCAAGAGACCAACTAAAAAAAATAAAAGGGTTAGAAAGCCAACCCACCCACGATATATTGTTTTTTGGTATCGGTTAGACGGTTATTATTTATTTTACAAAGAATAGTTCATGTATAAAGTATTAAAGGAACACTTTGAATCCAAGACCCATTATCTCTTAATTTTTTTTTCATTGGCCGTATATCACTAGTATAATGGATTAATTGATCAGTTTAATGTATATCATATAAATTTTTTATTCATTACCTAAACTCTTAGCTTAAATAAAATTCGTTTATCATCAAACTTTGTCTTACGTTTTTGGAGTATTAATATTGAAAATCAGAGGAATTAATGATTTGGTTTAATAGCACATGGAATGTGGAGACGGGTTAGTCATCGGCTTACTTTTCTGGCTATCAGTCCATCGAAGCTCATCACACTCGTCACAGCCCTTTGAAAAAGAACCTCATTGCCAGTGGACTATTCTTTTCATTCTTTTCCTATTTATTTAACACGAAAAAATGATGAGTCGGATAAAGTAATATCGTTTTACCGGATAAAGGATAACTATTTGAGTTTGCCCACGCCGGTTTAACTTCTGGCAATGCCCTAAAGGGTTTGCTCCTCATGTGTTAGATGGGTATAACATTGTTAATGTCCCCTTGCATGTGGCAAGATTTAAACCCCAGAAACCACATTGTAGAAAGCCCCCTGATCGCTGAGTTACACCCCAATAACATTTGTCTCCTGTAAGAAAGAAGCATTCGCCTTATCACCTATAAATTACACTATCGCTCTCCCTGTAAGTTTCGTTTTTTGAACCTACCTTAATTTGTATTCTTACTTTGATCTTTATAAAAAATTTTCTTGAATGTTCCCAAAAAAAAAAAAAAAATTACACTATCACATCCGAGTATATTATATACAAGTTTAACTTTTACACAATTAACCTTTATCTTAAGTTCTTAATTACTAGCTAAAACCTGAATCCATTTTAACCAATGAATCTTGGACCCCTCTATGTCACCACCCCAAAACAATAACTTCGCCCGCATAGATTCAAGCTTGTCTTGTATATAAAATAGAAATACGTTCCTTTTACTAAAAATTACATTTAGTTTTAACAGCTAGCTATGATCATTTAAAGTAAACGTTTAATTACTTTAATAAATTCAAAATTTGTGAATTGTGAGAATAATGGAATTACATTATTACTATAGTATGGTACTGGTAGGTAACTACGACAGTTTTAACCACTCTAATTTATAATTGCATAACTGGGACAGATATATACCACCAATGCGTTCACAGCCAAGTGGTATCCCAAGTCCTTCTATGAAGGCTTTGTATGGAGGGGGCAAGGTTTACCCTAATTTAAGTGTCGTGCCTTCGGGCAATGTTCAAAAAAAAAAAAAAAAAAAAAACTGGGACAGATACCTTCACATCCAAAAAAATTTCTTTATCTACATACCACTCGTTCACATTAAGGCATAAGGAAAAAGGCATCTACATAAAGTCTTGGTCTTCCCTTTTACTTTCATTTTAATCTTCAAACAAACAATCTTGTAAGTTTTTCCCCCAAAATATTATTAATGGCTGAAATCGTTGTTAGTGCTGTTGTTACTGTGCTCATTGAGAAGCTACTCACAGCTGAATTGATGAATCTCGCACGATCTGAAGGACTCGAAACTCAGCTGAAGAAACTCAAGCAAAACTTTCTCCTGATTGAAGCTGTGCTTGCTGATTCAGCCCAGAAACAGAACCAGAAGCCTGTTGCATTGTGGCTGATCGAGCTCCAGGATCTGGCTTATGACATAGACGATGTACTCGACGATATGGCTACCGAAGTTCTGAGGCGAAAGTTGAATCATCAAGTGTCACATGATAGCAACCGCGCTAGTTGTAGTAAGTTATCGAAATTTGTCCCAACTTGTTGTACTAATAATTTCAGTCCTCGTAACTTCATGTATGGACGTAAGATTAGTTCTAAGTTAGATGAGGTTAACACTAGATTGGATGAGCTTGTTGAGCAGAAAAATAAGCTAGGTTTGGATTTGAATGTGAAACTTGAAAGATCGGATAAGAATAAATCAGATGTACGATTCCATCAAACTTCATCGGTTAATGAGTCCAAAGTTTTGGGTCGGGGAAACGATAAAGAGGCATTGATTGGGCGGTTGCTTGGGAACGAAGAAGCGAGCAGTAATCAAAAGGTGATCAGCGTTGTGTCGGTTGTTGGTATGGGTGGCCTTGGAAAAACAACTCTCGCCCAACTTTTGTACAACGATAAGAGAGTGAAGGATCACTTTGAACGCATGGCATGGGTTTGTGTTTCCGATGACTTTGATGTGTTCAGTATCAGTAAGCAAATTTATCAAGCTATAGGAGGGGAACACAAAGACTTTGCTAATCTGGATCTGCTATCTGTTGCCCTTAAAGAAAAACTTGCAGGGAAAAGGTTCCTTGTTGTTTTAGACGATGTTTGGAATGAAGATGACAAGAAATGGGATCTTCTTAGAAGTGCTTTTGATATGGGGGCACATGAGAGTAAATTTCTGGTGACCACGCGGAACAAGGAGGTTGCATCAGTGATGGACTGTTTTCAACCTTATATACTAGAGGTTTTATCAGATGATATAGCTCTATCTTTATTTGCTCAATCTGCACTTGATGAGCAAAACTTTGACAAACACCCATTACTTAAATCCGTTGCTCAAGCAATCGTTAAGAAGTGTGATGGGTTGCCCTTGGCTTTGGTAACTCTTGGGAAGGTCTTGAAACGAAAAGAAAGTGATGATGAATGGGAGGCATTGCTGAATAGCGAAATTTGGAACTTAGATGATCAAAGTGGCATTCTTCCGGCTCTCAAGTTAAGCTACTATGACCTCCCTTCGCATCTAAAGCAAGTGTTTGCATATTGCTCCTTATTTCCAAAGGACTATGAGTTTGAAAGGAAGAAACTAGTCCTATTGTGGATGGCACAAGGGTTTGTGTCCCAAACAAAGGGCAAAAATCAACCAATTGAGAGTTTGGGTGACAAGTATTTCGAAGAGTTACTCTCAAGGTCCTTTTTTCAGCCTTTTGGGAAAGATGGATCACGGTATATAATGCACGACTTGATGAATGACTTGGCCACAAGTGTTGCAGTAGAGTTTTTCTTTAGGTTGGATGAGAATATGGAGTTAAACGATAGGAATGAAGCTTATGAAAAGTTTCGTCACTTTTCATTCATAGGTCATCAACGAGTTACAGAGCATAAAATGTTCAAGGAATTACACAAAGCAAGATGCTTGCTAACGTTCTTACCAGTGTCAGTTGGTTGGGAGAAATTTATAACATTGGACAATGTTACTTTAGATTTACTCCCCCACTTAAACTTCCTAAGGGTGTTAAGCTTAACTAAGGGCTCAATAACAGAGGTACCACGTTCCATTGGTAATTTGAAGCATCTAAGGTACCTCAATTTTTCAAATACCGACATCCAAGGAATACCCGAACAAGTGAGCGAATTATATAATCTACAATGCTTGTTGGTTCATGACTGTTATAAGTTATCTAGCTTGCCAGTGAGTTTTGTAAAGCTAATAAACTTGCGACATCTTGACATGACTTATACTCCGTTATTGAACAAGTTGCCTTTGGGGATCGGTGGATTGACGAGTCTACAAACATTATCCAAGGTTATCATAGAAGAAGGTAACGGTTTTAAAATATCTGAGCTTAAGGGCCTCTCAGATCTCCAAGGCGAGCTTTCCATCGAGTGCTTGGAGAAAGTGATACAACCAACAGAAGCAAACGATGCAAAGTTACAACAAAAAACAGGTCTTTATGAACTGAATATGAGATGGAGTGATGATTTCGATGGTTTTCGGGATCCAGCTATTGAATATGAGGTACTTGAAAGGCTAAGGGCTCCCTCGAAGCTGAAAATACTGAGCATTTCATTCTACGGTGGTATGAAATTTCCTGGTTGGGTTGGGAATCCCACATCATCATTTGATCATTTAACAGAGCTTACGTTAACTGGCTGTGAAAACTGCACAGAATTACCAACGCTTGGGCATCTAAGTTCACTTCGGAAGTTGTATTTGAGCAACATGAAAGCGGTGCAGACTGTGGGTATTGAGTTACTAGCACATACTAAACCTTTTCATGGCGATGCATTTCCGTCACTTGAATCCTTGGAAGTTGAGGATATGCAATGTCTGGAGAAATGGTCGACCAGTGGTGGTGACGGTGTCGAGACTCCTCGATCATTTCTTAGACTTCGTGAAATTACAATTAAAAGATGTGCGAAACTTGATAAGGTATCATTTGGATTGGTACCATCACTTGAGAAATTAACTGTAGAAGGATGTCCTGAAGCAGTGTTGAGAGACTTGGTTGGTGGGTCTTCATCAATCCGTACATTGAAGTTGGATGCAATTAATGGGCTGACTCAACTGGACAGAGAAATCTTAAAACATTTTGGGGCAGTTGAAGATCTCACCATCAGGAATTGTGTGGAATTGAGATACTTATGGGAATCGGAATCGGAAGATTGCAGGTATCTTGGGAGTTTACAAGAATTGGGCGTTTATAAGTGTCCAAAGTTGGAATCAATTAATAAGGGAGAGAAAGAGGTGGTTCACGTGGGAAGTAGCATCATTATGGGATCTCTTAGAAAAGTCGCGCTTTGGTATTGTAATGCACTGGAGATTTACTGCTGTCCAAATAGTGTTGAGAGTTTGTGGATACACGGTTGTGATTCAATAACATCATTAAGTTTCTCTAATTTGCAGGAGGAGGAAGAGGACCTCCCATCGTCATCCTCATCCTCTAATTTGAAGTTTCTTAGGATAAGAAATTGCAAGAATTTAAAGTCAATTTCCCAAGAGCATCTGCAAAGTCTCACATCTTTGGAACGGATGAAGATATATGAATGTCCAAGCGTGGATGATTCATTTCCATCATGTGGCTTGTTATGGCCTCCTAATCTGAAGTGTCTAGTAACAGGAAAATTAAAGAAGCCACTGTCAGAGTGGGGGCTTCAAAATTACCCTTCCTCACTTGTTGAATTAGAGTTATTTGGAAGAAATTCAGGAGTGGTTTCATTTGGAATAATAATGGAAGAAAAACAAGATCATAATAATAGGACCAGTTCAGCATGTTTTCTTCTTCCACCATCTCTAACTTCTCTAAAAATCAGGGATTTTGAGGAAGTGGAATCTGTTTCAGAGGTCTTACAACACCTCCCTCACCTTCAACATCTTGAGATTTGGTGGTGCCCTAAGCTTAGAGATGTGCCACAGACAACTTCGTCTCTGAAAGTAAAGTACAAGTTAACATCACGGTATATCATCTCAATCTGTTACATGAATAGTCATTATTAATTTTATAAAATGGTAGTGCAATGGAATTCTGAAGTAAAGTAGTCCACCAGTTGTTCGATGAAATTCCTCAAAGTGACTAACTTGTATTCAGACTCCCTAAATAATCAGTGTTTATTGGAACAAGATCATACGACTAGTTCAATATGTTTTTTTCTTCAAATTTCTATCATTACTCGACTAGTGCTCAATTATGTGCTTTTTTCTATATTTATTTTCTTATTCTTATACATAAGTTTCCGCAAAACTGTGATGATGTTACAAAAATTATTAAATTGGGAGAAATAATCAGTCACCACTAACTAATACATGTGCGATTGATCTTCAAAATTCTTCAATGATCTTCAAAATTCTTCAATGAAACCACAGTTTAAGGTGATGACAGTGATATATTTTGCTACATACATTTTTAATGAAGGTAGTGTGCGTGGATACAAAAGGGCAACCTGGAAGGATTGATCATTGTAGTCCCTTGCTTTTTGAAGGTTTCATGGGCGTCGTCGCTCTCAATGCTGCTACTTTAAGTGGGTTAAACAAGAATCTAACATTTCAAGATCACAAGACTACAAATCTTTGGTCATGGCAGCATGACTCAGACTCAGTGTTCACGTCATTTTGTCGGGTCAGGGTATGTATGCAAATTTTATGTTCCGCTCTTTGTATGTGTTGTAGTTTTTGTTTTTGGTTTGCTGGTCCTAAAGGTATTGGCTTGTTGTTAGCATTCCCATCTTGCAACTTGTAAGATTGGATAGATGGATGCTCTCATCTGTATCGAATGGTCTCCCTATTAATTAGCTGTTATTACTGAATGTTTTGGTTAAAAGTTTTTGAATACAAGTCAAGTTAGTGTCCGTTTATATGTGTAATTGTGTTTTGAAATAGTAAGGTATCCATCTTTATGCTAGTGTGATTTGTACATTACAGCTAAAGTGTATAAATTAAACACATTATATGGTCTGATTGCACATAACCAGTTTTATTCATGGTTTTTTATTTTCACACTATAGTATGAACACAAAGGGTCCAATAATTAACGCAGTTTATGCAAAACATCCTATTTACACTCGAGGGATGAATACATTGAATATTCTGTAGGTGACAAAACAGAAGTTGCTATTGAATATGATGTACTTGAAAGGCTAAGGGCTCCCTCGAAGCTGAAAATACTGAGCATTTTATTTTACGGTGGTATGAAATTTCCTGGTTGGGTTAGGAATCCCACATCATCATTTGATCATTTAACAGAGCTTATGTTAAGAGGCTGTGAAAACTGCACAGAATTACCAACGCTTGGGCATCTAAGTTCACTTCGGAAGTTGTATTTGAGCAACATGAAAGCGGTTCAGACTGTGGGTATTGAGTTACTAGCACATACTAAACCTTTTCATGGAGATGCATTTCCGTCACTTGAATCCTTGGAAGTTGAGGATATGCAATGTCTGGAGAAATGGTCGACCAGTGGTGGTGACGGTGTCGAGACTCCTCGATCATTTCTTAGACTTTGTGTAAGTGTGTTTGGAAATAGTAAGGTGTCCATCTTTATGCTAGTGTGATTTTGTATATTACAGCTAATGTGGATATTTAATTACCCAAAGTAATGATTAAACACATTATATGGTCTGATTGCACATAACCAGTTTTATCTCATTCTTTGTTTTTTTCACACTATAGTATGAACACAAAGGGTCCGAATAATTAACACAGTTTATGCAAAACATCCTCTTTACACTAGAGGGGTGAATACATTGAATATTCTGTAGGTAACAAAACAGAAGTTGCTATATTTGTTATCATGGTAATTTGGCTGATGTATATTAGAAAGAAAAAAGTATACTTCCTAGTTTGGCAGAATCGAGGGTTGCTACATCCATCAAACTGGTTGTACACGATCCCTATCAAACAACGTATGTGCTCAGTAAGCGTGGCACACCCCAAGGGTGGTGCGATACACTTCTGGAACCGAGAATAACAAACCATTTTTAGGTCTATAGGAGCAACGCACCTCCAG
The DNA here is from genome assembly GCF_010389155.1 of Erigeron canadensis. NCBI lineage: Eukaryota > Viridiplantae > Streptophyta > Magnoliopsida > Asterales > Asteraceae > Erigeron > Erigeron canadensis. The sequence goes on from NC_057769.1 coordinate 23,664,303, forward strand.
TTTTAGTACCAAACATCTACTTCAACTCAAAAAGTTTCCATAACCAAACTATGAAACCCACTCGTATTATTTCTTCCTTAATTGGGTGAAAAAGTCTATTTTACAAGTTTTTTAATCAGCATAACTTGGCACAAAACTTGGGTGTACATAGCAACAACAAAAACATTATTTACCAAGATCAGCTTGAATCCTAAGGGATTCAAGCACTCTCCTTGCCCAACATGCGTTATCTAATTAACAGTATTCCAAAAAACATATGGAGATTGGAGAGGGTAATGCAAGAAATATGTCAGACATAGTAATGTTAGTAGGTGCAACAACTTTGACAACCCATAGCTGGACAATGATCCATATTTTCACGCTAAATGTGAAGACCTTTAGACATAAAAAAGCAGCCATGAAGGAAAAAAGACCTAGTAAATTGAAGATAAATGATAAATCGATTTAATGTAACTACTTAAGGTAAATTATAAAAATCTGTGTGTGTTGAAAAGAAATATAAGCAATGATGGTGGATTCGGAGAACTTGTCACATTGTGAAAGAAGCTATGTTCTTACTGAGGATCGTGTAATCCTTGCCCAATTTGTAAATAACACCGTGTTCAAAAATAAGAGTGCAGGCTCTAAATGAACATTTCGAATAACAAAATTTAAGAAAAGAACGATTGTGCCTGATGTGAATTCGATGTTCCAACCTTCACGGATCAGTGAAACAATTCATCATTATGCATTAAATACAATTTCTTATTAAGACATTTTGATAAAACATAAGATGACTTTTTACTGATCAAAAAGAAACTTTAGGATCTCAAAAGTCAATAGAAACACAAGCAACACAAATGATCTACAAATGTAGCAATATATTGAGAACATAACAAACCTGACATAATTTGGTAAACCGAAAATCCATAACCAAACTTAACCTTTAGTTTGAACTTAATTACATTGAAAAAGTTAGTTAAAACTTAAAAAATGATGACATAAAGAGACAGACTAAAAAGAAATACCAAGTATGTGTGCTATATTATACTAAATAAATAAAAAGAAATGAAAGCACATTAGGTACAGATAAATACGAGTAATACTCTCGAGGAGACGAGGACTTGCCGTTAAAATAAATAAGAGAACTCATGACGACTTGACCAAATAAAAATTATCCCAGACTTTTGAATTTCACGTCACCAAAAAATAACTTAGGAATAACATTAATTGGTTACAAGAATACTCGTATGAAAATCTCAAAGTTATAATATATTGGAGTGGAATTGGAATAATTTTCCAGCTATGATATTATCAAAACCTGAAATTTTTGAATGTAGATTTCATTGGTAGATCAATAAGTCATATAGCTACAGTGGATTGTAGATAGGAAAGAAGCATGAAAATGCCACATGGGATATGGGTAACAAATCTGATAACACATTAACACATGTTTTAGTGATTTTATATGATCATCTAATACATAACTTACGTTTTTTTAATTAGAAAAAAAAAGGAGGTTTTGTAAAGAAGTAGACCCAACACTTTATGCCTGTGAAGCAAATGAAATTAGCTCAATTGATAAATTCTTTTTGTTTTCTTTAAGTGTTCGGTTCACACTCTTTAAAGTGACAATCGATCTGTGGGTATTTTTTTTAAAATACCGATAACGGTTCATGAACCTCTAGCGGGCCGAAGTGTTGTATTTGTTTGTTCCATTGTATTATGGTGAATATTAAAAAAAAAACACGTTTCGCTTGTGGGTTTAACAATTCAGTATTCAATAATACGGTGCGTCTTTCAATAGGTTCTCTATTCTAAGTTGGGCTTACGATAATGGTGGGCCACTCAATCTAGATTATGCTAGGCCGCTAGCACATGAGCCAAATGATTTGTTATCTTTAATTACAATGGGTGGCATGATTATGAATATAATTACAACAACAAACTAATGTGTTCTTATATTTAGCTTCCATAAAACGATTTATAGATAGAAACGATATTTTGGTTTTGTGTAAAGAAACTTGCTCAGTACCGCCTTTCACGGGTTTTGAGCCTTAATATTTCGACGTTGTATGTGGTAGATTAAGATGTAGGCAGACCTTACCTCTACCTAAGTAGAGAGGCTGCTTCCATTTTTTACCAAATGGTAGAAAAGACCTCCAACCTTTGCATGAGATGAGGATCGAACCCATGACTTCAGTCTTTAAAGATCATGATGTTTATCACTGATTTTGTTTTGGTGTATACACGAGAAACATTAAAATAATGAAAGCAAAAAATATTTTGAATTATGTTATCTCAAGAATGAATGTTAATGTCAACTACATTTAATCTATCATTTGCGTATGAAATAGGTGTTATTATTGTACCTTCCACATATAAAAAGAGTACTTCCAAAATGACTCCGATCATTTTAATCTTAATCTTAATCTTATAATAATAATAATAATAATAATAATAATAATAATAATAATAATCTTAATCTTATTTTAATCTTAATCTTATTATTGTACCTTCCCCACGCGCTCAGGATTTTTTATTCACCATCCCTATTGACGGCTTGGGGCAAAGGATGAACCATCGTCAGTTCCATTATGTTATGAGCTATAGGCTTTCAATACCAATGTTTACCGAAGGAAGCATCTGTCCCAGTTAATGTGCATCGAATGGATCAATGGGGAGATCATGCGGTCCACTGTTCTAGTGAAGTGGGTGTAAAGTTCAGGCATAATTTGGTTCGTGATATTCTTGTTGATATATATTCTAAGGCGGGTATTATGGTTTGCAAAGAGGCTCCAATGGGCTTTCTTTCAGAAGATGGGAGAGATCTACGCCCTGCAGATTTGTTACTATTCAATTGGATACAAGGTAAAGATGCATGTTTGGATGTCACATGTATTTCTCCCTTTACTGGTATGGGAACGACTTCCTTTGCACCCGGGATAGCCTTACACAATGCTGTGGAGAAGAAAAAGAGGAAGTATGCATCCAAATGTGAAGATAACGGATACAAGTTCATACCATTTGCTTTCTCTACTTTTAGGGAATTTGATAAGGACGCTTTGGACACACTTTCACGTATTAAGTCTATTTCTAGTAGTCACTCATATAATGCTAGGAGTGGTACTTTTATTTTTCATAGAGTATGTTTTTGTAGTCAAAAAGGAGTGGAAGCACAACTTGTATCTAGACTCCCAACCAACTTCGTGTAAAAACTATTTTATATTGAATGAAACTTAATAATAAAAATAATAATAATAATAATAATAATAATAATATACTATAAAACCGTTGAACTAATAATTTATTGACCAATTAAATCGTTTAATTTTCACTACTACAAATATGATTTTTTGGAACGCCTATTCGGAACGGTTATGTTAAAAAACCGTTCCAATATCATAAATAATGGTATTTAGAATGGTTTTCATAAAAACCGTTCCAAAATTATATCATTTACAACGGTTTTTAAATTAAACGTTCCAAAACCGTTCCAATTTTTTTATTTCGAAACGGTTTTTATTTTAACCGTTCCAAAAAGCAATCCGAGTATGTCCATTTTTATACGCTTTTTAATAAACCGTTTCAAATTTAATTTTCAAATTTGCTGCCAAGTACTCGTATAACGTAAGTGATGCATTATTAGTTAGTTGTTGTTCAGGTTTATCTTCTACAATGTATATTTTATTTAATTAGCATGACATGTTTATCTTAAATATCCACATTCCTATCTTTCACAACAACTCACAATTATCTACATTTATATAATATAATTTATTTATAAGTTAATCTTTAACACCCATATATGTAATATATAAATTAATAAATTAACTATATATTTATATATATATAGGTTTTTTACCCGCACGATGTACGGTAGTTTGGAGTTTGATTTTCTTTTTATTTTGTTTAAAAAGAATCTTGAATGAAGCATTAATATAATAAGTGAATAGGTTATGAATAGTAATTCGCCTGCGTAATAAAACTTATTCATCGTCTTACATGCATTATATGGATAGCTGAATGAGATTTATATTCATCTACCAAAATGTTTAGGTCATAATATTTGATATTATTTAGACCACTTAGTTGACGATTGAGTAGTAGTTTATAAGGATTTTGAATGGAAAAGCTTGTTAACTTGTTAGAAAATGTGAAAATTTTGGAGAACAATAGTTCCTTTTTAAAATTCAAGCTTAAATTTGTTGATCAATGCTTCTTCAACGCAGCAAGTATAATTTCATTAAAAATATGATAGTGTAATAAAATCTTAATATTCTTTTGTTTGAGTATTACCGTATAATCCATTAAGAACATATGTATCATTCCTGTAGATGGTAGATTATAATTATGACTTTTTTTTTTCTTCAATGTTTAAATGGGTATAAGTTGACATAAGTATGTTAGTGTCGGGGCCATATAAAGTTGAAGATAGTTTTGATAGTAATGGAAAAAGAACAATGAATATATGAGAAAATATATACAGGTTCTTTGAATTTATATAGATGTTTGGGATTTTTGCAAGTTAAATATCTTTTTGTTCAAAACAAATATCTTTATATTCTAGGCAAGTTAAATATGAGAGTAAATAGATTAAATGGAGGAGATTTTTACATCAATATTAATATTATATGACTATTATTGTTAGAGACTTGCCAAAAATATTGATATATATAATGTACAACAATGTCCAATATTTTTTCACTTTGTTTTTGTCCGAAGAATTGTTTCTCCTTGTTTATAATTTTATATTTTCTATTTGATTTTTGTTTTATATAATAATATTATCTTTTTATTTTATAATTTATTCTAAATTTTATAGTTAAAATCTTGTAAAAATGTATGAGGATGACACATAGACTATAATCCTACATGGCATTGTTATAAGATAGATTTGAGTTGTAAAAGCTCTAGAATCGTTCAGATTCTTACTGTTTTAATAATTATATAGATATATTCTATTATTGATTTTTTTTTATAAATAATAACTAGTACCTGTACGATGTACAGTAGTTATATTGATTGTATCATAAAAAATTCGAATATGCCTCATACATGATTCTTGAGTATGAAATAAATTATGATTAAAGTAAATCGATGATCAAAACTAAATTATAATAAACACTAATGATAAATATAATATATGTTTAATTAGATTTTTGAATTTATTTTAAAATTTTAGATTCACGTCAAACTCGGAACTTGTAAGCATAGTGGATGATGACAAATAACTTTGAGATTTCAGATCGTAAACTCAAAATTTTAAAGTTTTCATGTTAATAATTAATTATAAGTAATATAAGTATTGCGAGTTGAAGAATTGAGAAAGAAAAATAGACGATTTGTTGATGAGAAAACGATCAATCAAATAAGGTTATGATGTCTTTTGTATTAAGAAGCCAATAGTTAGAGTTTAGTTCTAGCTCTAATAAAGAAACTGAATATATATACAATTAAAAAAAACTAATTTAATAAAATATATAAATTAAAAGGACACGTGTCGATCAATAGTTACGTCACGTTTGAATACCATCTCAATCCTGTTTTAATTTATTGATGGATGTTTGGATATGTTTCATTAATGCATTTGGTCTCTTAAATAATAACTTAACTATATAAACTAAACTAAATTCATGTGTTGCATGGTATATATTTGTTGTTGTAAAAATTATTAAAATAAATAATGCATCTTTAAAATCTAAAATTATAAGACTACAATATTATTACAATGATATATGTAAATGTAAACTTATTTATTAAAGATAGTTACATAATACTAATCAGCATAGTTTTTTTTCTAATAATACCCTAACCAAGCAATCATGTAACAACAAATGAAACTAAAGAATAATGTACATAAAATATAAATCATCAATATAAGGTAAATTTCAATACATAAAGCAAAAAATGTAAGGGTTAATTTTAAAAAATGAATAATTAATTAAATTTGAGTAAAAGATTGAATTTTTATTTAATAACTATAAAGTAAAATAAGATCTTTTTTAAAAATTCAAATGATAAAAAATAACTATATAATTATAAATTCAATGCTAAAATAAATTCGATATATACTCGATATGTAATTATCAATTTATATATAACTTAAATAAGTAAGCGACCAAATTTAATTAAAATTTGAAAGTTTTTATTCATCATATAATCCTTAAATAATAGATTTGATTAAAGTATTTTCTTTAAATAGTATCACAAAATACTAAAAAGATTTAAAAAATAACAAATAAGCAAAAAAAAAAGTAGTTGACACACAAAGATTTAAGCCACACCATATTAAATATAAAAAGATTAAATAAATTAATCATGAATACATATTAAATATAAAGATTTTACATAAATTGATAAGTAATTAAAAAATAGTACAAAGGATTTTTAAATAATCAAAAATCTACAAGACATTAAAAAAATATTACTATAAATATTTGAAAGAAAAACAACTATAAAAAAATTCTACTTATCAATCTAAATAAATGTACCACATAAGTAATTTCATATCAAAAATATGTAAACAACACATATATTAAAATCAACATACTCCAATAAATTATACCATTTGAGCAAATGAATAATCATCATCATCATCGAGCATTTCATTAGACTTAATTTGGGTAACTGGACTTATTCCTTCATCATCATCATCCAAGATTTGAAGATGTGGTCAACTATGTAAAATAAAAAAATACCACTTTTATTTCATTGCTCATTAGATTCCGTTACTTTTTTTTTTTTTCATATCGATTCTTTACTTGTCAAACTATAGGTAGATGAAGTGAGCGCAAATACAAACAAACCTTTGAGAAGAGAAAATGATAGGTAAGTCTTTGGATCTTTCAATTTAAAGCATCTTTACTACATGTTCTTTTAGATGAACCATAAATTGACTTGTTTAAATGATATGTTGTGAAGACTATTACTGAATTACATGATTGGTTGGCTTTTTTTTTTTTTTTTTTTTTTTTTATATCAGGGATCACAAAAAATAAAATGCCTCGTCTTTCAAAGGGGATTCTTGTATTTTGGTAGTAGAACATGAGTTAGATACCAAAGAATCCAAAGGCACTGTTATTTTTTAATATTAACTTTGACTATCTCTCATGGACAATTTAAGGTACAAAATCTTATCGAATCACTGTAAATATCTTTCATTCTTTTGTGAGTATATCACTAAATTTATTGTTGCTGTAAGTAGAATATATTGATGGATTATAGATTTTCTACCTTTGCTTTTGTAGGTTAAGTGATATTTTGTATGACCGAAGAGATGAAAAAGCGTGAAGCACGGCAAGAAAGGAGTTAGAAGATTTAAAAGCAAATAATGTTGAAACGATAGAAATGAAAGCACATATCGTCGCTATGATGAAGTACTTAGTCGATTTGAAACCACCGACTTAAATCTCAAGTCTTATTAAAGTCTTGTTAGTTCAAATTGACCAATTCGTGCTAAGTCTTTATTGTATTTTTATTATAGGTTTATATCTTTAAATGTTCATGTGTAAAAGATTATGGAAGAAATATATATGTTTTCTTTTCCAGAATTATGATACGCGTAGCTTGAGTTTTGATTTATGTACATAATACTAGTATATATATATATATACTAGGTCTTTTACCCGCACGATATGCGGCTATTTAAAAATGTTATTCGTGTTGTTTAGTTATATATGTATTAATAATAACTTTTAACAATTATAACTTGTTTTTTAAGCATAAGAAAGAAATCGTTCATAATGAGATAAAACTAACCAAATAAAAGACATCCAGAAAGCTAAACTTATATTCACAAGTAAAACAGTTAACACAAAATTGAAATGAGATATAATGATAAACATAAAAGATGTTGGGAAAAACCAACCTAATAGATGTTGTTGATGATGAATAACGTATAGGAGAAGAATTAAAGATAAATAAAAAAGGAATTTGCAAATTTCATACGAAATTATTAAAGGAGGAAAATCTGTCTTTTCAAAATACATATGCAATTGATATAATACCCATAATATAAAACAAATTGATTTAATATTACTATTTTAATATTTCATAGATTGTTACTTTGATCGAAAATATGCACATTAGACTATTATTATTTTGATATTTTATAATAGTTTCGATTAGTATATATAAATGATGATAAAAAATAAATATTGTGAGGAAAAGCGTGGAGATGCCACATAGAAAAAATCCTATGTGGCAATGTTTAAGAATAATTTTGAAGTGAAGTGGATGCCTTTAAAACGTCAGGATAACTACTGTTTTATAAGAGGTATAATAATAATAATAATAATAAAATAATAATGATAATAATTATATATATAATATAATAAAGTAATATTTAAATATAAAGAATTTGAATTAATAAAAAATAAATGTAAAAACATAGATAGGAACGGTTTGTAAAATAACGTGACAAACACCGTGCCAAAACTCTAATTTGCAAACCTGAAATATATAGTAACTAGCTGATTAACCCGGGTTCAATCCGGGCATATTAATGAAAGTTTTTTAAAAACGTATGATCATCACTGCTGAAGTAGCGACGAAATGGATTGAATATATTCTGAAATATTTATTTGATTATTTACTACAACATTTTTTTATAGTTTTGATAACAAAATGCATATAGTTACCTTTAAGCTTTTGTGTATCAAATATATTTGTACTTAAACAACAAACATTAATATATTTGATGATAATTTTTTTAATTTAAACTTCTTATATCAAACTATTTTTTCTTTCTTTTTATATAAGATACCTAGCATGTAAAAAAAAAAAAAACAATATATAGTTATATATTTTACTTCAAAATATTCTTTTTACTTGAAAATAAATAGATATTTATTAATGTTTCATCAAGACTTAAATGTAAATTGTAAAATTATATGAAAATTAATAAAGTAATTAAGATAGTGTTAAGTGGATTAATTTTTTTAAAAACTAAAATGTTGCTAAAATTATAATTTTAAATATGATGTCATAATTTCTAAAAACATTTGTAGGAAAGATTGTGAGTTTGCCACATAGGATATTTCCTACAAAAATTTTCTGGAAACAATTCTCTTTTATTTATATAAGAGATTTGGAACGGTTTATAGTTAACCGTGACAAAAGCTTGCTAATTTGGAACGGTTTTATAACCGTACCAAAAGTCGATTTATTTTTTGGAACACCATTTTGGAACGGATGAAAAAGCGTTCTAAATAATCAAAATAACCGTTCCAAAACACTCTTTTTTGTAGTAGTATTTATCAAATTGACTATCGTTTATGTCATCATTTTATTAAATTATGAATTTAACTTTTTAATGATCATTATCCAAATATAATGTTATTTTAGTATTTATATTATTATTCATTGAAAAAGTCTCATTAGTTTACATTTTTTTTTGTTTTCCATCTATAATTTACACTTTCAAGCCCTAAATATTTAACTTATATTTATTACAATTACAATTGTGACTTAATTAATAAGGACACTCTAAATTGTCTACAATTGTAATATTATAAGCTTACATTTATCAACTCCTTAAAAAAACTACCATCAAACAATATTCTTCTATATTACGATTCATATTTTTCTTTAATTTGTCAAACTTAAAATTCAACATCCACGTTTACACAAACTCATTAACAATATAAACAACAATTCAATAAATCTTTATGAGCAACAGAAACCCAAAAAACAAAAAATTAACTAGCATATAGCAAACGTAACCCAAAAATTGTTCATCATTATATGAAGTCTCAATCAATTTCATGATAAAAAACGCAATATCGAGATGTACAAATCTAAGTTATTTCACTATTAACTAAAAAACAAATTATCATAATGTTTGCTTGTAACATAATACATTGACATAATGACCCAACTTATATTTGTAACTCATGTTAGAAGCCCCGTATCTAGTATTGAACACGGATCTAAAATCTACTTGTGTCCTATACACTGAAATGCATGTTACTTGTATGTCGTTGTTTTATGAAATTTACCAACACCCATATTTAATCCATTATTAGTGTTAGTATGTAAAATATTTTCCAAATGTTCACAAAAATAATAATAAAAAAAATAAATCCATGTCACCAACTTGATTTGTGGAACTAATCATAGATTTATCCAATACAAGAGAAGAAATAAGTTTTAATTTTTCAATGACCCGTCCAAATATTTTTACTTGATATCAAAATTAGATAAATGGTAACAAGCATTAGCGGAGCCAAGGGGGCTAGCCGGTGCTTAGTCAGCCCCAACAAATCATGTTTTCCATTGCAAGATTAGCGTCATAATTGTTTGTTGGTAATGTTTTTGCAATCAAGCCTCCCCCAAAGTTGATCGATTTTTGGATAATGCGAAAAATATGAATGAGAAATCATACTATTTTGTCGGAAGTTGCTCGTTACCCAAATGCAAATCAGTGTTGATCCAACATATATAAGCTTTGAAAATGGTGGTGGGTTTGAGTTTAAATGGTTATGAATTATGATGGTGTTTGATAGGTCGTATGTAGATGCAGAAATATAAGAAAGAAGAAGATGAACGTGATTTTTTATTTTTGTATCATTGGATATTTTCATATGTAACTACTTGAATGGGTCAAAAAAGTCAAAGCATAGAAATAATACGGAGTAATATAATTAAATTTGAGATGCCTCTTTAGTTTTTACATCAAATTAAAATTACTTTATCAATGGTATGTAGTAAATTTTCTCATTAAAAATGTATAACAAATATTTTTTTTTAACTTATCAGTGATGTTTTTATTAGTCTGATTGTATAATTTATCAAATTATCAATATTTTGGTTTTAAGTAGAAAAACGAGTGTATGATTCGGGCTTTGTTAAAAATGTTTGAATAACATATTTGTCGGTCGAGCCCCCGCCAATAACATTTCTGGCTCTGCCTCTGGTAACAAAGACATGACTGCAAAAAGAATTTGACAATGATCTGAATTATAAATAGATACAGATTTCTTTTTGCCATAAAGGTTGTCGTGAAGACATATTTGCTTTCATTATAGAGTCATGGTGGACTCTATTTCTTATTTTGAACTAGTTGCATTCGTAGAAATTAAAATGGTACCTGCATGATGCGGCTGTGATGGTAGTGACGGGTGGTGGTGGCGTGCGACGGTAGCGAGTGAAGGATCTGTAACACCCCGCTAAAGCGGAATACACGGGGTGCACAGACAAGTACAAATGCACACAGTACAAGTTCAACACAGCCATTAAGATTAGTCAAAGATCAGGAGAACAAAGTCATTACGAATCATAATTAAGTCTAGATCAGAAGTACGAATGTTATTACAGAATATAACTGAATCAAAATAGTCAAATTCATGGGACAGAACAATTGTCTCATAGAACAGTACTTGAGCTAGAATAGTAATAAGGCCTTCGTAGCTCCAGGACTTGTATGCACGAACCGTCGCCAAAAGGATGAGCTTAGAACGGAAGACTCTTATGCTAAAGATCTAGTACCTAGCCTGAAAAGCATGTAAGTTCAAAGGTCAACTACGAAAGTAGTTGGTGAGATTCACATAAAGTATTTTATAAATATACATAGTACTGGTATGTATAAAAGTCAAGTCATATAGTCTGTACGGCTGTCAAATGTACCTTGCTGTAATAACAATAGTTTAGAATCTGTAATGTACTTAATATGTATGTCTATTATTACTGCTAATCCGCTTGGCCATAACGAGCTATGATAAATCAGGGAACTCATGCAATCAGAAAGTATATAAGTACGAGCTAGGTCAGAACTGGTGACCAGAGCATGTGATCAGAACAGGTGATCAATAAGTCTAGGTAATATGCATTCTCCTGTCCTGAGGAGAATGAGGATGGGCCTACCCTAACAGCGTTGTCCATATACCTACGGTCCATTCCCAGAACTGGTGGGAGATGAATTGATAGCAGTAAGTCTTAGGCCTCATACATAAAATAAGTACATAACAGTATGTATTCAAGATCCTGCCCATTCAAGATCTAGAACACACATTAAGAAAATAAGTATCATAACATAAATAGTCTGTCTGTACGTAAATAGTCTGTCTGAAAGTAGTCTGTCTGTCTCAAAATAGTACGTAGTACAGTCAAGAGAATATATATATATAAGTCTGTATATATATATAAGTACAAAATAGTTTTCATGCTTTTCAGTCCCCGATAAAGAACTTTAAAAATGTACGAAAGGGGGAATAAGTGAACTCACAGTGATCTGGTACAATATATAGAACTGGTACAGTGAACAAGTACAAAGATAGATAAGTATATCTATCGGGACCCAATCACGCCTTGCCGAACTCCTATGCACATAATAACCATATAGCAGTACATGTATTAGTCTAAGTGATTATTCAAATCACAAATGTCCTTGGTGAACTGATGATTTGGTCCTTTGAACATTTTGACTCAAAATAGTTTTAACTGAACTTTACGTACATGAACTGAGCGAAGGTGAGCCTTAAGTCTGTTTGAACTGAACTTGAACGAATTTAGACATTAAATTCGTTGGACTGAACAGAACGAAGTTAGACATTAAATTCGTTGGACTGAACTGAACGAAGTTAGACATTAAATTCGTTGGACTGAACTGAACGAAGTTAGACATTAAATTCGTTGGACTGAACTGAACGAAGTTAAACCTTAAGTTCGTTGGACTAAATTCGTTTTGAACAAGATAATTTCGTTTGATGCAGAAGGCATACGGACATAACACTGAACTTAACAAAATTACGAGTTTTGAAGATTAAGGCATGTTACGACCCAAATTTGATCGCCAAAACAGTTACTAGACTTATTTAAACATAAACCCATTGTTCTTTAACACGTTTTTGACATCAAAATCGACCAAATCATCAAGAACATATAGTTGGAAAGTTTGAACTTAATTTGATCAAAATCACAAAATACGTTGTTGTTACCTCAAAATCAGTTTCAGAAATATGTTTAGATGATTACAAGGAAGCTAATGATATCAACGATTCGATCTAACAATCACGAAATCAAAGAATTTCTTATGTGTGTGTTTCTTGGTGTGATGAGTGTGTGGAGGTGATGAAGGTGGTGAAGAATAGAAATCTTTTTGGGTTTACACTTCTTTTTATACCTTACCATAAAAGTGCAAATTTCACAACTACAAGGACCATTTTGCAATTAAATTGAGCTGAGCTCTTTAACGATCTTGTGATATTTGTGAACCGAACTTACTATATTATTGAATGTAATCACAAACTCATCGAACAATAACAATATTTAGATCAATTTGAAGTTCACATAAGTACATAATGAACATCTAAAGTACGTCTATAACTCATATAAATTAGGCTGTCTGACCGATTTAGTGGCATATGTACATTTTCAAGGACTTAAATAGAACATTTCTGGGACGGTTGTTACATCCTCCCCCACTTGGGCGATTTCGTCCTCGAAATTAAGAGTCTCGTCGGTCAAAAAGATGAGGGTACTTCTTCTTAATGAAGTCCTCGCGTTCCCAGGTGTCATTATACCCGTGTCTAGCACTCCAACGTACACGAACTAGGGGTACGCGGCTTTGTCTTGTCTGTTTAGCATCTTTGTCTACAATTTCGATAGGCTCTTCGGTGAACTCGAGCCCTTCGTCTATGCGAACATCCTTAACAGGAATGATGGTCGGGTCGTCAGCCATGCACTTCTTAAGATTGGATACGTGGAACGTGTCATGAACATTACCAAGCTCTAACGGTAGTTCCAGCTTGTACGCTACTGGTCCTAAACGTTTAATGATCTTATATGGTCCTATGTACCGAGGCGCCAACTTGCCTCTCTTGCCGAACCGGGCGGTACCTTTCCATGGGGAAACTTTCAAAAGAACTTTGTCACCCACCTCGAACTCAAGAGGCTTACGGCGTTTGTCTGCATAGGATTTTTGTCTGTCTTGAGCTGCCTTAAGCTTTTCTTTGATAACAGCTATCTTGTCTATGGTGGTCTGTACAACTGGAAGCTTCATCCAACTCCTTTCACCGGCGTCTAGCCAACACAGTGGTGACCGGCATTTGCGACCATATAAGGCCTCGAACGGTGCACACTGAATACTCGTGTGATGGCTGTTATTGTACGAGAACTCGATCAACGGGAGATGTTTATCCCAACTCCCTCTAAACTCTAATGCACAAGAACGGAGCATGTCTTCCAGAGTCTGAATAGTGCGTTCGCTTTGCCCGTCTGACTGTGGGTGATAAGCGGTGCTCAGATTAAGTCTAGTACCTAGCGCTTCTTGAAGTGACTGCCAAAAGTCGGACGTGAAGCGCGGGTCGCGGTCAGATACAATTGATAAAGGAACACCGTACTTAGTTACGATGTCATCTATATAGATCTCAGCAAGTCTCTCCAATGAGTAGTCATCTCGGATAGGAAGAAAACGGGCTGATTTCGTCAGTCTGTCTACAATAACCCAAATGGAGTTATGGTTGTTCTTCGTACGAGGCAGTTTCATAATGAAGTCCATAGTAATGTCTTCCCACTTCCACACCGGGATTTCCAATTGCTTCAACAATCCAGAAGGTTTCTGATGTTCGATTTTGACTTTAGAACATGTCAGACATCTGCTGACGTACTCAAAGATCTCTCTCTTCATCCCAGGCCACCAATAATCTAGCTTCAAGTTCTTGTACATTTTGTCTGCGCCTGGATGAATCGAGTATTTAGAACGATGAGCTTCCTGCATGATGATCTCTCGAACACCATTAGCTGCAGGGATCCAAACTCGGTTCTTGAATTTTCTAACTCCATTATCATCGACTTCGAATTCCTGAGCGATGGGTCCTAACCGCTCAGCTTTTATACTGTCTTTCGATCTCAAGCCGAACTCTTGGCCTTTGATCACAAGTTGCCTCAAGTCTGTACGATCTGCCTCCTTAATGGATAAGATTTTGACTCGTTCCTTTCTGCTCAGCGCGTCGGCTACTACATTCGCCTTCCCGGGATGATACTTGATTTCACAGTCATAGTCATTCAGCAATTCCACCCAACGCCTCTGTCTCATGTTCAGCTCTTTCTGGTTGAATACGTGCTGCAAGCTCTTGTGATCGGTAAAGATAGTACACTTGGTTCCGTATAAGTAGTGCCTCCAAATCTTCAAAGCGAACACAACTGCCCCAAGTTCTAGGTCGTGGGTGGTATAGTTCTTTTCGTGCACTTTGAGTTGTCTGGATGCATAGGCGATCACCTTGCTTCTTTGCATCAGTACACAGCCTAGACCTTGATGTGAGGCGTCACAGTACACCACAAAGTCTTCAGTGCCATCTGGTAAAGTTAGGACAGGTGCTTTACACAGTTTGTCCTTTAAGGTTTGGAATGCTTGTTCTTGCTGATCACCCCAAATGAAATCTCGAGTCTTTTGCGTCAATTGTGTCAAGGGTAGTGCGATCTTAGAAAAATTTTCGATGAAACGACGATAATAACCAGCTAATCCGAGGAAACTACGAACTTCAGTGGGAGTTATCGGGGCCTCCCATTTCTTGATGGCTTCAACCTTGGTCGGATCAACATGAATGCCCTCCTCGTTTACAATGTGACCTAAGAACTGTACTTGGCGAAGCCAGAATTCGCACTTTGAAAATTTGGCATATAACTCTTCTTTTCGTAGGAGTTGAAGAACAGAGCGTAAGTGTTGCTCATGGTCGGTCTTGTTTCGGGAGTAAACGAGAATATCGTCAATGAACACGATCACAAATTTGTCTAAGAATGGACGACAGACACGATTCATCAAGTCCATGAAAATAGCTGGAGCATTAGTCAGACCAAATGGCATAACGAGGAACTCGTAATGACCATAGCGAGTACGAAAAGCTGTCTTTGGGACATCACCATCTTGAACACGAATCTGGTGATAGCCCGATCGTAGATCGATCTTAGAAAAGTACGAGGCACCTTGCAATTGATCAAATAGATCGTCTATGCGAGGCAAAGGATACCGGTTCTTGATGGTTAGTTTGTTCAGTTCTCGATAATCTATGCACATTCTCATTGAGCCATCTTTCTTTTTAACGAACAAGATCGGTGCACCCCAAGGGGATGAACTGGGACGGATAAAGCCTTTGCTCACGAGTTCTTGTAATTGATTGGACAGTTCTTGCATTTCAGGAGGAGCTAGACGATATGGTGCTTTAGCGACAGGTGCTGCACCGGGAACAAGATCAATATTGAACTCGACTTGTCTCACAGGTGGTACACCTGGTAAATCGTCAGGAAAGACATCTGGAAAGTCCCGTACAATGGGGATGTCTTGAACTTTAAGTTCTTTAGCACTTTTGTCGATGACATGAGCTAAGTACACGAGATGGTCTTTCTTGTCTAAATACTTGCGGAACTTCATGGCTGAGACGATCTTTAGCTCGTTCGTGGACTTATCGCCTTGCACTATCAGGATCTCGCTGTTCTGGAGTGGTATACGAACTGTTTTCTCATGGCAACAAATAGTCGCGTGGTGTTTGGATAGCCAGTCCATTCCCACGATAATATCAAAACTACTAAGTTCAACAGGAATTAGGTCAATCGTAAAAGTCTTGTCTACTAAGACCAAGGAGCAGTCTAGAGCAATTTCATTAGTGCCATACCGTTGGCCATTAGCGTACTCTACCACATACTTATCATTTAGTCTGCCAGTGTTCATGTCAGTATTAGCTTTAAAGTCTAATGCAACAAAGCTACGTTCAGCACCAGAGTCAAATAGTGCTGAAGCGTAATGATCGTTCAGAAGAAAAGTACCTGTCAAACCCGTGGGTTCTGACGAGCTTCTTCAGCATTCAGAGCGAAAACTCGAGCGTTAGCAGGGCCCTGTCGGTTTTGCTGGTGCTGGCGGTTCTGGTTCTGCTGTCTTGGTCCGCGTGGATGAGCATCACGCTGAACATGGGCGTTCTGAATCTGATTCTGATTTCTTTGAACTGGTGCAGGAGGTGGTGGAGGAAGTCTGTCATTCCTCATCTGAAGATTTCTGTTCACTGGCGGCGGGTTAGCTCTGATCATGTTTGTCGACACGACATTGCAGTATCTAGCCAAGTGCCCAATGCCTTGGCACTTGTAACAGGTGGGACAAGCACCAGTGTGGTGAAGATAGCACTGGGAACACTTAGGAGCGGTTCCAGAATACCTAGGCGGCTCAGGTGCTGTTGTCACAGCATAATTCTTCAAAATCTTCCCCTTCTTACTTGGGGGCTCAACTTTCTTCTCAACAACCTCTTCAGCTTTTCTCTTTCCTTTTTCATCACTCTCCAACACATCTCCGGATCTGATGATGTCCTTGGTCAAAGTCTTAGCCAATACAGTGGCTCTGGACATAGTCTTAGGACCCTTGCTAGTGAGAGCACGACGAACTTCTGGGATCAAACCCCAGATAAAGCGATCAATCTTCTTCTCCTCAGTAGATGCTAGATGTGGTACAAGTCTGGCAAGCTCGTTGAACCTCAAGATATACTTCTCAATCTCCGTTCCCTTCATCTTTAAGTCCCAAAACTCCTGCTCTAATTCTTGCAATGCATCCTTGGTGCAGAACTCAGCTCTCATCATCTTCTGGAGTTCTTCCCAAGTGTGAGCATATGCAGCCTTTCTGCCATCAGTAGAAACAACGCCAGTCCACCATGACCTGGCAGCACCATCGAACTGACTAGTGGCATGCTCAACCATCTTCTCCTCTGCAGTCTCTGTGTGATATAAAGCCTCTTCCATGTTCTCAAACCACATCAACAACTCCGAAGCTCCCTTTTCTCCGGTATAAACTGGGGGTTTGCACTGAGTGAAGGTTCTGAATGAACAACCTCTGTTGCGGGTAACTCTACCCTCAACAGCAACTTTGGTGTTAATCTGACTGGCACCTTCAGAATCACTGTGCACTACTTGGTTCTGCTCTTGTTCTTCCTGCGTCTTCTTGGTGCCTTCAGTCAACGGGATCGCTAACATCTGAGCGACTTGAGTAGCAATGTTGGGTATCATCGCATTCATGCGGTTGGTGATAAGATCTGCTACATCTTCCAGAGTAAAGTTGATAGTAGTATTAGGTTGAGGCTCGGGCTCAACGACGGTCTCGGCAGTGGGTACGGCTCTTGGCTTTCTCCCTCTCTTAGGCGGCATTCTTCCTTATGCCCCTAAAAGATAGAAATAAGAACTTGATTACGATTCGTATAAGTCTGTAACTCCAAGCACGTGGTGCGTATATACAATGATCATTGATAGTACGTTATATAAATAAAACAGTCGTCGGTCGTACGTCAAGGACCTATAATCGTATAAGCTCTAAGGCCTATAGATGATGTACTAGTACGTAAGTCTTTCAAGCACGAATGAACCAGAAGAGAACAAATGAACATGAACGATATTGAACAAGGTTCCTAATTGAGCTCTAGGAATTGGATGACACCTTCCATAACACACCTTGAGGTCCTAGGTGCTTTATCTTAGTTATATGTAGTTGATCAGGTTACATATAATTATGATAAAAGTACCTACTACTCAAACCGGTCATCAAAGGATCACCTCAGAGTGGAATCAAGTTATAGCTCAAGTTTTCCTTAGGGAAAAACTCGGTGTTCACTATAACCATGGGCTCTGATACCAACTGTAACACCCCGCTAAAGCGGAATACACGGGGTGCACAGACAAGTACAAATGCACACAGTACAAGTTCAACACAGCCATTAAGATTAGTCAAAGATCAGGAGAACAAAGTCATTACGAATCATAATTAAGTCTAGATCAGAAGTACGAATGTTATTACAGAATATAACTGAATCAAAATAGTCAAATTCATGGGACAGAACAATTGTCTCATAGAACAGTACTTGAGCTAGAATAGTAATAAGGCCTTCGTAGCTCCAGGACTTGTATGCACGAACCGTCGCCAAAAGGATGAGCTTAGAACGGAAGACTCTTATGCTAAAGATCTAGTACCTAGCCTGAAAAGCATGTAAGTTCAAAGGTCAACTACGAAAGTAGTTGGTGAGATTCACATAAAGTATTTTATAAATATACATAGTACTGGTATGTATAAAAGTCAAGTCATATAGTCTGTACGGCTGTCAAATGTACCTTGCTGTAATAACAATAGTTTAGAATCTGTAATGTACTTAATATGTATGTCTATTATTACTGCTAATCCGCTTGGCCATAACGAGCTATGATAAATCAGGGAACTCATGCAATCAGAAAGTATATAAGTACGAGCTAGGTCAGAACTGGTGACCAGAGCATGTGATCAGAACAGGTGATCAATAAGTCTAGGTAATATGCATTCTCCTGTCCTGAGGAGAATGAGGATGGGCCTACCCTAACAGCGTTGTCCATATACCTACGGTCCATTCCCAGAACTGGTGGGAGATGAATTGATAGCAGTAAGTCTTAGGCCTCATACATAAAATAAGTACATAACAGTATGTATTCAAGATCCTGCCCATTCAAGATCTAGAACACACATTAAGAAAATAAGTATCATAACATAAATAGTCTGTCTGTACGTAAATAGTCTGTCTGAAAGTAGTCTGTCTGTCTCAAAATAGTACGTAGTACAGTCAAGAGAATATATATATATATAAGTCTGTATATATATATAAGTACAAAATAGTTTTCATGCTTTTCAGTCCCCGATAAAGAACTTTAAAAATGTACGAAAGGGGGAATAAGTGAACTCACAGTGATCTGGTACAATATATAGAACTGGTACAGTGAACAAGTACAAAGATAGATAAGTATATCTATCGGGACCCAATCACGCCTTGCCGAACTCCTATGCACATAATAACCATATAGCAGTACATGTATTAGTCTAAGTGATTATTCAAATCACAAATGTCCTTGGTGAACTGATGATTTGGTCCTTTGAACATTTTGACTCAAAATAGTTTTAACTGAACTTTACGTACATGAACTGAGCGAAGGTGAGCCTTAAGTCTGTTTGAACTGAACTTGAACGAATTTAGACATTAAATTCGTTGGACTGAACAGAACGAAGTTAGACATTAAATTCGTTGGACTGAACTGAACGAAGTTAGACATTAAATTCGTTGGACTGAACTGAACGAAGTTAGACATTAAATTCGTTGGACTGAACTGAACGAAGTTAAACCTTAAGTTCGTTGGACTAAATTCGTTTTGAACAAGATAATTTCGTTTGATGCAGAAGGCATACGGACATAACACTGAACTTAACAAAATTACGAGTTTTGAAGATTAAGGCATGTTACGACCCAAATTTGATCGCCAAAACAGTTACTAGACTTATTTAAACATAAACCCATTGTTCTTTAACACGTTTTTGACATCAAAATCGACCAAATCATCAAGAACATATAGTTGGAAAGTTTGAACTTAATTTGATCAAAATCACAAAATACGTTGTTGTTACCTCAAAATCAGTTTCAGAAATATGTTTAGATGATTACAAGGAAGCTAATGATATCAACGATTCGATCTAACAATCACGAAATCAAAGAATTTCTTATGTGTGTGTTTCTTGGTGTGATGAGTGTGTGGAGGTGATGAAGGTGGTGAAGAATAGAAATCTTTTTGGGTTTACACTTCTTTTTATACCTTACCATAAAAGTGCAAATTTCACAACTACAAGGACCATTTTGCAATTAAATTGAGCTGAGCTCTTTAACGATCTTGTGATATTTGTGAACCGAACTTACTATATTATTGAATGTAATCACAAACTCATCGAACAATAACAATATTTAGATCAATTTGAAGTTCACATAAGCACATAATGAACATCTAAAGTACGTCTATAACTCATATAAATTAGGCTGTCTGACCGATTTAGTGGCATATGTACATTTTCAAGGACTTAAATAGAACATTTCTGGGACGGTTGTTACAGGATCACTTTGAACTCATGGCATGGGTTTGTGTTTCCGACCCCAATGTCACCCTGACACCCCCCCCCCTCCCCTAAAAAAAATTCACCCGCATAAGCTTGTCTTATATATATATCAAAAACTATTTCGGCATATCTAATTTATCTCATTTTCTTTTCTTAATAAACATTATATATGACAAGTTGACAACACAAATATTTTTACTGTTTAATGCTGATGGTTTCGTTGCTTCAATAAATCATAGTTTTGTTTTATCCTGCTGACCCAACCAGTATTTTAGTACCTGGATCACATCTTTTGCAGCGACCCTCGCTGCAAAAAGTTGCCACCATTATCCGTACACTGTTGACTTGACATGCATTACTGTAAAATTTGAATTATTCACTTTTTGCAGCGAGAGTCGCTGTAAAAAGGGTCACTGCAAAAAGTGAATAAAACAAATTTTTCAAAGTAATAGTTAGTGAAATTAAAAATTTATACAAACATCAAACAAGAAATTAAAAGTTATATTAACTTTTACACTTTTAATTTTATTCTTATTCTCTTTACTTATTTATTTACTTGTGTTTTATGCCTAATATAGTTTAGTTATATGTTTTTTCTACGTAATCTTTAATATTCTTTTTATACTAATATAGTTTACTTATATCTACGTTTTTATATTAACTTTTTTACTAAATTTTTTAAACGTCATATTTAATACTTTTTAACTTAATTTTTATATTTACTTTTATCTATATTTTTTTACACTAATTTTTTATACGTTTTAAGTAGTTTATTTTAAAGTTTTGTATGTTTTTTTATTAAATTTTATATTTTTGTTACACTAATTGTACGTAATTCTACGCAATATATATATATATATATATATTTTCTTATACTTACTTTTTGTGATAACACGATTTCTCGCCTGAATTCGAGTTTAACAATGGTGGATTTGTGTAGTATGTGTAGTGTGTGTGTTCTTGGTGTAAGTGTGTGAGTTGAGAGAGAAAGTTTGTGTGTTGAAAGTCAGATTTGATTTAATGTGTAAATTGGAATGGGAAAAAGTTTGTGATTATCTAAGGTATGAGGGTATTTATATCTAAATACACAAATATGCTAATTATCACAATTAGCCCCTCAACCTTAGTAATCATACACCTATGACCTAACTACAAGTAAGTCCTCTAATTTAAATTACAATTTATCACTATTTTTGAATTTCTAACATTCCCCCCCTTAGTGATATATTGTAATAAATGAAGTACGTGTTATGTTGTCTTGTAGGAATGAATTTGATGAGCCCGGTGGAGCAGACAATTGGTGTGATGAATCAAGTCTTCAAAGCTATCTCATTGTCTTTGTAGAACTTTTTTCATTCTTGGTCTTGGACTTCTTAAAGTTAAATCATGTGTTGATTCTCAATGTTCCTTTTGAACAGAGAATAAAATGTGTGTGTGTCTTGAATCTTTGAAGATTGTTGAATCATGAATCAGAGTTGTCTTTTGATGTGCGGAAGATATGAACTTGTCTTTGATTCTTCAATCTTCAATTCTTGAGTGATATTCAACTTCTTGAAATGAACTTGTACTCTCCCCCTTGATATATGCATTAGAGCTTTTTGAACAAGTGTTATTGTATGACTTTTGAAGATCTTCAATGAAGTATGTTGATGAAGACTCTTTTGAAGCATTAATTCTTTGTCTTGAATCTTCTAACCAATCTTACAACTTTTTGCAGCTTTGATCTTTGTCATATTGACTTGAACACTTTGGAGAGTAAACATCCGAATGAAGTTTGGATAAGTCTCTTATGAAGTAATCATGCTCCCCTCATGAAAATAAACCTTGTTGGAGCATTTTTGAACATTTGTTTCATTTTGAGAGAATATTCTTTTAACTCCATAATTGCACAAACCAAGCACAAACTCTTCTTGTAACAACCGCCTTACGAATATTCTAATTAAGTTCTTAGATCATACTTTCGCCATCTGAACGGCTAGACAGTCCAATCTACTTAAGTTCTTGACGTACTTTAGACTCAAAATATGTGCTTATTTGAAGGTCAATTAGATCTTAAATCTTGATTTATGTGACGGATTAGGAATTAATTCGATAAAATATGAAGATTCGGTTCATAAATGCTCGTGTCCATAAGTGTTCTAATGCAAAATGTTCACAAATAGTCTCTTGGAAATACCTAGTGCATTCATTTGGAAAAGGTATAAATAGAATGTTGTAGTGTGAGAAAATATACTATTCATTCATCACCTCCAAACACCTTTCTCTCACTAAGAACACATAGTCAGGCTCTCCACCATTTTCACACACTAAAAATCACCATCTTTATTTTAGGTTGTTTAAGTGAAATCGTTTGTACTTTCGTGTTCCTTGTGACGATCAAAACACGTTTCTAGCATCAAATCGCAGGTAATAACAACATCTTTTTGAGAATTTGATCAAAATAAAAGTGTACTTTTTATGTTCTTGTTCTTGATGATTTGGTCCGATTTTGTTAAGAAATCATGTTTATAAGCAATGGGTTTGTGTCTAGATGTGTTTAACATCATTGTGATGAACAAATTTGGGTCATAACATGATTAAATTACAAAACCCATTTTTCAAATATGAACATAACTTGTTCTTGAAACCACCAAGTGTTCATGTGCAATTTGATTCTGAAATCTGAAAATGTGATAAGAAAATGGTGTTAATATGTTAACATGTACTAATATTGCGTCCTAACTCGTTCCAAGATCGACTTAGACCTCTGTATAGACTTGATTTCTTGGTGTTTGGACTCGTGTTCATGTTCTTGAGCTGCTACTACTGCTGCTCGTTGCTGTTTTGATTGAAGTGTGGTTCGGTCTTGGTTCACATAGGGGTAGTTGATCAGTGATCGGTTTAGCTCAAATGGAATTCTGATTCGAATCATGGCTTGAGTCTGATGTGTTAATCGATCAGAACCTAGTTGCTGTCTTCGTGGTTTTGAAACGATCTTAAATAGATCGTTTTACTTCCCTCAAAGTTCCTAAAACGATCTAAATGGAGCAGAACCCTAAAACGATCTAAATGATGAAGCAGTAAGACGATCTCTTTTGACTATGAACAAGAAACGATCTCTTTTGACTATGAACAAGAAACGATCTCTTTTGACCATGAACAAGAAACGATCTCTTTTGACTATAAACAAGAAACGATCTCTTTTGACTATGAACAAGAAACGATCTCTTTTGACTATGAACAAGAAACGATCTCTTTTGGCTATGAGCATGAAACGATTTCTTTGGACATGAACCTAAAACGATCCAAACTTGAGCAACATAAAAACGATCCAAGGGTGAACAACAGAGAGACGATCTAAAATTGTGCAACAGAAGGACGATCTAAATAACAAATGTGAGACGATTTTGTGCATTGGACTTGAATTAATTTGCGTACATAAAACCATAGTCGACGTTGTTCCTAATCTCTCTAAAATAATCTTAGTTCTTAAACCCTAATTCAGTCAAGTTGCACACTTGATTAAGTGTATCCAAGACTACATTTTGGTACCCAAGCTAGTTCATAAAACGAACCAAAACTAAACGTTCATATGTGCAAACCCTAATTGAGCTCTCTAACAAAGTTGTGAACAATTAATTAGTATAATCGTGGTTGTGTGTATTCGAAGGTGTACAAGATGGGTTCAGTTCGAGTACTTGAGTACATTTAAAGTCCATTTGTGTCAAAACATTTTCAGTTCATCAAAGACCAAACCATCGGGTCGTCAAGAACAATGTTGTGATTTATTAACCACTAAGACTAACGTGTGTACGTATTATACGAACAACTATATGTACATAGGCTTCTGTCAAGACGTGCTTGGACTTCGATAGATGTAATATATCTATCTCTGTGATTGTTCTCTGTGCTCGATAACTGTACTGTACCAGATCACTGTGAGTTCACTTATCCCTTTTTCGTACATTTTGTTCAGAGCTCTTTATCGGGGACTGAAAAGCATGAAAACTATTTTTGTACTTAAATTATATATATATATCTAAATATATATATGTGTTCTTGAACTGTTCTACGTACTATTACATGATCGCATGAAAAGTATTTCGTACTTATATGTATATATATAAATATATATACATATGTTCTAAAACTGTTCCATGAACTATTTTATGAATGTACAGACTATTTATAAAATGATTCTGAAATACATCCTTATTATTATTCTTATCATTATATATACTCTCTTGAGTGTATCTAGATCTTGAATGGGTAGGATCTGAATACATTCCTATCATCATACTTATTCTCTGAAATTGTATTCTAGATCTTGAATGGGCAGGGTCCTGAATACATCTGAATCACTTATACGTCCTCTGTATGTACTTATTGTTCTATGTATGAGTTCTATTTTTACTGCTATCAATTCATATCCCACAGTTCAGGGAATGAACCGTAGGTAATTATGGACAGCGCTGTTAGGGTAGGTCCACCCTCATTCTCTACAGTTCTGGAGGATGCATATTATCTGTACTTATTTGATCTAGATCATACTTGTAGCTTACTCGGTTGTTGTGAGCTTACTGATTTACTATCGTTTATCATTGACCAATCAGGGTTAGCAGTAATTATATACATACATATTAAGTACATTACATATTCCAAAACTATTCTCAATATTACAAAGTACTTTTGATAGACGTACAGATCTTATGACTTGTTCTTAATATACATACTAATATTATGTATAAACAATAAGTACTTTATGTGAATCTCACCAACTACTTTTGTAGTTGACCCTTTTGAACTTACATGCTTTTCAAGCTAGGTTCTTAGTTCTCTTAGCATAGGAGTCTTCCTACTTCCAGCTTACCTCTATGGAGATTGTTCATGCGTTCAAGATTAGTGGCTGTGAAGACATCCTTTTGCTTGTTTCTGTTCTATGTTCAAAGAGTACTTAAGATAATTGTTCTGTCTTTTGAATATTATCTAATTCAGGGTTTATCCCAAATATTGTAATAACTTATGATGCTTCTTATTCCTTAATGTTATAAGCTGTGTTGAACTTGTACTGTGCGTGCTTGTGCTTATTTGTACATCCCGTATATTCCGCTTTAGCGGGGTGTTACACTTCTCCATCAAATTATTCTTATTTCTTTCCTAATCAATCATAATCTTTTTCTCCCCTTCATAATGACAAAGTTGGAAACCAATGTCATTATGCAAACATTGATTATGCTAAAAGAAATATCATAATCCAGAACTAGATTCACATGAAGAACTATCAACCATCAACGCATCAACCCAAACCATTAGCCCAACCCAAAGAATCCTAAGGGTAACTAAAATGTAAGGTTGAAGTTATTGATACAAACGTTATAGTAAGGTGTTGGTGGTTTTTGTGTTTGTGAGATGAGAAATGAAACCGGATAAGAATGATCCGTTAACTTGTTTAAAAATCAAAAGGATTAATGAAATGACCGATAGAAATGTATAACATTTTTTGGATTTCGTATGTATCATTGAGACATGCACAAAGCAATGTTCTAACATAGTTCGGCTTGCGACTTTTCAACCACTAGATTGCTCAAAAGAATATAAATCATGGTTAGTACAACCGAAGTGTTCGATAACCACATACTATTATCCTTAAAGATTTTTAGGTAAAATCCGAGGTCACTGTTAGACTTCTCGTTCACTCAATAATCACATAACTGTAATAATGAGACCTACATTCAACGTTGGAAAAGATGTTAGCATTGGTAGGATTTCCATTTGATCATCGTGGAATATCAAAAGATATCACTACAAATGTTCTGGCTATATCACAAAGTTAAGCAATAATATTACAAAGATATGACTCGAATGTGTCCCAAAGAAATGAATAATGATCAAATGAATGATCAATCAAGATAGCTCTATACACAACGTGATCAAATGAAGTCGGGGACTGGAGCAAAATGTCGCCCTTATTCAATATCAACATCTTCCAAGTGAAGAGTCAATAGAAATGTGAAAATCTCCATGAGAATTGAAACAAGTATTTGTTAAGAAACACTTGAGTGGTTAGGTAAAGATGTGCATTGCTTCACTGGGTCCATGAAGTCTTTATCAAGATATCAACAAATGACATTTGATGGAAACGTGTTTAACCCGACGATTTGAGAATTTAGGGAAGGGTATCATTTCTTGTAATCCTTTTCTCACAACATTTCACCTTAACCTCTCACTTTTCGACTTTACTCCCTCCAACCTATTTGCACGAAACCATCATCACCCAAAATACCTTTACAATCTAATGAAAGAATTGAGTACTCCGGGGTTAGAACTTATCGGCGATGATGAAGTTCATGGAGTGAACGAATCGCTCATGTGCAAACTAATCACCGAACTTAAATTGATGAAAAGTCATTTTGAAAAACATCAAATATGCGTATGAAAAGATTTAAAACACATTTGAAGTTTTGAAAGTTTTGAAATCACAAACTCCCCCTTAATCTATGCAAGAATAGATCAAAATGTTTTTCATAGAAAGGTAGAGCAAAAATTGGTTTTTGTGAAATCAAAAAGTGTAAAATCTTGGTTGTGATATATACAGAAAAATTTGAGAGTCTAACGTGAACAAGATTTTTCAATTGAGAAACACAAAGTTTTGCTTCATCAACAATGTTAATAATAAGAATACTAAGGAGTACACAAAGACGTTCGATCCTTCGCATCTTATATCAACAAGTTGGATGCAATAAAACATATAAGCAAATTTGTTTTGTAAGCAATCAACTGCTATGACACATACATTTTGATATAAGATCACTTGGAAGTACACAAAGGCGTTCGATTCCTTGTTTTCTTATATCAATCTATATGTATAACAATAGAATCTTAAAAATGAAAAATTCATGAAGATTTAAAATTTAATAATTTTAAATAAAGTATTTGAAGAGCGGGTTACATATAGAGTATATGTAAGCCTCTTTGAAATAAGTAAAACTATGAAGCATGGGTTATACACATGGAATATGTAAACCATTTTGAAAAAAAATCTTTTTGTTGTTTTTCAAGATTTTCTATTTTTGTATTTGCTTTTATCTTTTCAAATTTTGTATTTTGTTTTTCTAGAATGTATCAAGAACAAAATAATTTAAGGTTCAAGATTTAGCATGCCAAGCTTGGAGATAAGAAAGTTAAACTTCATCCAATGGTTTGGTGAACAAATCTGCAAGTTGAGAGTCAGTTCCCACAAAGTAGAGTTCGATGTCACCTTTCTCAATATGATCTTTGAGAAATGATATCTAACATCAATATGCTTTGATCAAGAGTGGTTTACTGAGTTGACAACAATAGCAATGGCACTCTGGGAATCACAATAGATAGGGATACGATCATATTTCAGACCATAATCAGTTAGTTGCGTCTTCATCCACAATACTTGAGCACAACAACTAGCCGCAACCACATATTCAGCTTCAGCTATTGATAGCGACACACAATTCTGTTTCTTGGAAGACCAACTCACAAATTTATCACCTAAAAATTGTAAAGTACTGGAAGTGCTCTTGCGATCAAGCTTACAACCTGCATGATCTGCATCTGAATAAGCAGTTAGACTGAATCCAGTACCTCTTCGATACCAGAGACCTAAATTGGGTGTACCCTTCAGATAACGAAATATTCGTTTCACAGCTTGAAAATGTAAATAAGTTGGAGCAGCTTGATACCTAGCACACATACATGTTGCAAACATTATATCTGGGTGAGATGCTTTGAGATACAACAATGAACCAATCATACTTCGATATCTCTTTTGGTCAAATGGTTTCCCATTTTTATCAGCATTTATGTTTGTTCGAGTAGCCATTGGGGTAGAAATTGAAGAACATGAAGTCATATCAAACTTTTTCAACATATCATTTATGTATTTACCTTGTGATATAAAAATACCATTTGGTAATTGTTTGATTTGAAGACCCAAAAAGTAGTTCATTTCCCCAATCATACTCATTTCAAAATGATTAATCATAAGAGATGAAAAATTTCGGCAAAATGTTTGACTGGTTGACCCAAAAATAATGTCATCAACATATATTTGGACAAGAAGAACATGTTTACCTTGTTTACGAATGAATAGGGTAGGGTCAATTGTGCCTTTGATAAAGCTATCTCTTAATAAGAAAGTAGTTAAGGAATCATACCATGCACGGGGTGCTTGCTTAAGACCGTAGAGAGCCTTGTCTAACCTGTAGACATGGTTTGGCCTTTTAGGATCAACAAAACCTTCTGGTTGTTCAACGTAAACTTCTTCTTTGAGGTCACCATTCAAGAAAGTTGTCTTCACATCCATTTGAAACACAGTGAAGTTTCGGAATGCGGCATAAGCTAAGAAAATCTGAATGGCCTCCATTCTTGCAACTGGAGCAAAAGTTTCATTGAAGTCAACACCAGGTTGTTGGCAATAACCCTTTGTAACAAGTCGAGTTTTGTTCCTTACTACCACTCCATTCTCATCCTTTTTGTTTTTGAATATCCACTTTGTTCCGATTGGCTTGTCTTTTCTCGGATTTGGAACTAATCTCCGTACTTTCAGTCTTTCAAACTGTGCGAGTTCTTCTTGCATTGCCTTAACCCACTCTGGATCTCGAAGAGTTTCAGAGGTAGTTTTGGGTTCGATGTTGCTGAGAGAAAGTGCAACAAGACACTCGTTTACTGAAGTACGAGTAGTTACACCAGCTTGTGGATCTCCAATAATTTGATCAGTAGGATGATCTTTCAGCATACGTGTCCATTTGCGATCATGAGGAAGAGAATCTTGTTGATGAATATCAACATCATCATCATTAAAACCTGAGTTTAGTTGAGAGATGGAATCATAGCTTGGTAGAACTGCTTCCTCATAGGATGGATGATCGTAGTCAAGTGGCACATACACATTTGGAGTGTTCATCGGATTAGTTGTCTGAGTGAATTGGGTAGGTTGTTCTTGAATATTCACTGGAGAAGAATTATCAGGAGAGGGTGGTGAAGAAGAATCGTTAGAAGAGGATGAAGAACTACTACTAGAAGATGTAGCACCTTGCTCAGAAGAACTTGATGATGATTCATGATTGTTGTCAAGAGCTAGATTATTTGTCTGAATTGGTTCAACGATGACTCGAGGTTCTTCATCATGAATTGGTTTGAAATTGTAGAATTCTTCAAAAAGAATATCTAATTCATCGCTTGTTGGAGTTGGAAACTTCTTGAATCTAGATGCTAAAGTAGAAGTCCTTGTAGAAATACTTGAAGCACTTGCATCATTACTTGTTGGTAGCAAACTTTCTTGTTCAAAGATCATGCCTGACATCTCATCAAACCAAACATTAATTGTTTCTTGAATTGTATTTGTTCGGCGATTGTAGATTTGGTAGGCAATTGATGTCTTGGAATAACCAACAAAGTAACCTTCATCACCTCTCTTCTCGAACTTTCCAAGGTTCTCCCGATCATTCAAAGTATAACAAACACACCCAAAGATATAAAAATAGTTGATGTTGGGTTTGCGTTTGTTAACAACCTCATAAGGAGTCTTTTCGAAACGCTGATTAACAATGGACCGATTCTGAGTGTGACAAGCAGTGTCAACAGCTTCAGCCTACATATTTGATGGTAATTTGGAATAAGCAAGCATTGTCCTTCCTGCTTCCACTAGCGTTCGGTTTCTCCTTTCAACGACACCGTTTTGTTGTGGGGTATGAACCGCAGAGAATTGGTGAGTAATGCCCTTGGATTTACAAAACTCATCAAAAACGGCATTCTTGAACTCAGTACCGTTATCCGAACGGATGTAACGAATTGGTAGTTGAAGATTTACTTGAGTAGAAGTGATGAAATCAATCAAAATCTGAGTTGTTTCATCTTTGGATGCAAGAAACTTGACCCAAGTATATCTTGAATAATCATCAACAATAACCAAGATGTATTTCTTCCCATTTCGGCTTTGTACTTTCATCGGCCCACAAAGATCCATGTGAAGCAGATGAAGCGGTGCTAACAAATTTGGAGATTTCTTAGGTTTATGAGAAGCTCGCTTAATCTTCCCAACAACACAAGAAGGACATACATGCTCACTTTCATACTTATAGTCTGGTAAGCTTTCAACAAGATGCTTGTTGACTAAAGTATTAATTGTTGGAAAATTTAGATGAGAAAGCCTTCTAAGCCATAACCAATAATTCTTTGACGTATCATTTGAAACGAGACAAACATTATCGGTTGGTTGGTTATTATCGAGATTAACGGTAAAAAGGTTATCATCACGGTCGCCACAAAGAATGTCAACTCCATCTAGAGTTTGAATTTTGCAAAGAGATTGTCGAAAAAGAACTTGAAGATTGTTGTCACAGAATTGTCCAACACTGAACAAGTTATGACTTAATCCTTCAACATAATGAACTTTCTTGATGACAATTCCATTGCGTTCAATGTCTCCATAACCTAAGATAGGAGCGAAATTGTTGTTCCCAAATCGAACAGTTCCCATGAATCGTTCGATAAAGTTCTTGAGCAATGCTTTATTGCCAGTCATGTGTTTTGAACACCCGGAATCAAGTATCCAAACACAGATGGTTATTTCCTGCAATCAAAGAAATTTAACCGACTTTAGGTACCCACTTGAAGACGGATCCTTTGTGGTTAGTTAACACAGGCAGGGTATATAACCTAGGAAATGCATACAAACATGCTTTAGAATCGACATAAGCATTAACAAGCACATTATCAACAAGCATATTTGGATAAAAAGTACGAACATTCACACGGGAATTAAAGGTAACATGTCTATCAGCATTCAAATCATTCACACAAGCACGAGAATTAAAACTGTTTACAAACCCACAAGGCATTGCCTTGGAATTATTAACATTGTTTTTCAATGATGAATTGTTCAGATCAATAGGAACTCTCTTCTTCCTATTATGACTCTTTCTCCTCCTCCTCTTCTTCTTTTCCTCAACATGCTTACTAGTGATCTTAGGTACTAATGACTTAGCTACCCATTTAGTATCACTATTTATGCTCTTTCCACCTGTTGAATTGAAACTAAGAAGATTAGAACGATGGGAATTAGACACTTTCATCTTGTTAGGAGCTTTTGGAGGTGGGAAAACTTCTTGCTTCTTTGGTTTAATGAAGAACCAACCATATCTATCTCTATATCTAGTTGTACCATTTGATGTATCCTTAGTTAACAAAATTGAGCTAGATTTAGACACCTTAGGTAAAGTACTAGATTGAGAGTTAGATGGAGAAGCCTTAGGATAGTCTTTTGGAAGTTTCACTTTGGTGTACTTAGGTCTGGGTGCGGTCTCAGCTTGTTCCTTTTTGACATGTTTAACTGGGGTAGGAACTTTTGGTTCTAATTTAATGGTCTTTGGTTCAGTCTTGACGAGTTTGGTCTTAACTCGTTCCTTTGAGTAGTATGAAGTTGGAGCTCTGAAAATTGGATTCTGAGGTTTAGATTTCTCTTTTGTTTCAACTTTGATTTTGGTAGATTCAATCTTTTTTTCTGTTTCTGAATCAAAAACATGTTCTCCCTCCATGAATATATCAAAATCATCTTTAGTGAAATCATTTGCAAAATTAAATTGCACTGGAGAGTGATTTGTTTTAGATTTTTTAAAAAGTTTTGAACAATTAGAAATCTTGGTGTCTAACTTCACATCACGGGTAGTCTCGAAAATTAGGTCAACTTGAACTGACACATCTTCGGTCTCACAAGAAAATTGAGGTGAAGTATCAACACCTATACTAGTACTAAGCTTAGGGTGAAAACTCATCAAGATTATTGCATGTGAAAAACCTATAAAAGTACCATACCAAAACTAAACTATGTGCAAGTTCGTCATAAGATAAATCAGATTGCACATAATCATCAGCTATAGAGGTAGCTGTATCTTGACAAGTACATTCAAGCGAATCAGTGAAGGTCTGAGTGGAGGAATTTGTAGATGGAACACAAGTAGTTTGGGTTGAATGTTCTACTAAATCAATTAGGTCAGTTTGAGTAGAAGCATTCTCACAAACTTTCTTAGCATGTACAACAACTAATTTATCCTCTGAATATGGACTTTGAGACTTGAGATGATCAATGACATTTTTTTGAGAATCCACATTTTGTTGTAAACCTTCTATTTGTTTTTCCAAAAATGTTGATGAAATATACATTTTAGTTGGTTTAGGTGGAGGACAAACAGATTCTTGGTTTTGAAAATTCGATGCAATTTCTTCCAATTTAAAAATTGAAGACTCTTTTGTTTCGTAAGAAGCATTTAGAGCATCATAATTAACCAAAAATTTATCTTTTGGTTTCTCAACTTCATCGGTCTCAGATTCGTTATCCATAGGACGAATAAATTGTGGTACCATACCAAGTCGAAGAAATTTTTCATCATACAAAGGTTCTATTTCATCCTTGGCTTTTTGCAATAGTGTGATATTCTCAAATCCCAACCCTAGAAGAAGATCATCTTTTGCAATTTTTGACTTGTTAAAATAGGCAGTGAAATCCAAGAAAGGGTTTTGTTCAACTTTATATAACTTTTCTTGATAGAAAAGTATATTCTTTTTAAACTCCCCAATCTTTTTTTCAAGGTTTTCAATCTCAATGCCTTTTAAAAAACAATGATGATTTAAGTCAGAAATCTTGCTTTCGAGTTCAACATTGTTTGGTTTAGCTTCTTGAAGCTTCTTATTTAGAATATCAACATCCATTTGTCTAGCATTTGCCCGAAGCCATTCATTGGTCTTTTGAATTTCAAGATCTTGATTGGCTTTTTCAAGATCTTGAATGGTCTTTTCTAGATTATGACATTTTTGTAATAACATAGAATTAGGAGAGGCATTCAACTCACATTCTTTAACCAACACTTGGTCTTTATATGATTGAAAGTTTTGTTTAATAGCATCATGTTCAAAAAGTAATTTTGAATGTTCTTCAAGAAGTTTTGAAAATTTACTTTTAAACAATGAAATACTATTTTTCAACTTTTTATTTTTGTTGGCTAAAGACTTAATATAAGTTGTCAAGTTTGACAAAGTTAATCTACATGACTCTTTATCCTTAATTAATGAAAAAATAGAGTCGAGATTTACCTAATCATCTGGGTACTCATCATCAGTGCTTTCTGCCTCAAAAACCTTGTCCTTGGCCAACCTTGCCATAAAGCAAACATTAGCAGAGAGATCTTCATCCTCATCATCGGAGAGCAATAGCCATTTGTCATCTTCAGCGAGCAAAGCATGTCCAGCTTCAACTTGTTTGGCTAAAAGCATCTTCTGCTTGTAGTACTCATAGTTCCGCTTTCGAGATTGCTTGCAATCAATTGCAAAATGACCAGAAATTCCACAGTTGTAGCACTTTTTGTCTGATGTTTTCCCTTTCTCAACAACTGGTTTCTCAAATCCTTCTTTCTTCTCACCATGCTTTGATCCACTTCCTTCACAATGCTCATAACTCTTTGAATGATATTGTTCCTTCTTTGGAAATGCACTTATAGAAGAGGTGCGGAGATTGTTGTTTGTTGTCCTCGCTTTGTAGAATTTCTTCTTGAAATGCTTAGTTACCGCGGCAAGAGCTTGATATAGTTCATCTGAGACACCATCTCTTGTAGCCATCACATCATCTCCCTCCTCATCAGATGAAGAAACAACTACCATTTGCCTTTAAGAGCTTCAAAAACCTTCTTTTCAACAATCAATGCCAAAGGATCAGAAGATACAACTTCTGGCATTTTGCTTGATGAATCTTTGTTTAGAACTTGATGTTCATTGAGTTTGAAAGATTCATGAAGATTATGGATGGTGAACTTGGTCAGATTTTGATGTTGCTTAATCTGTGATCCAAAATCTTCCCATTCTAGACCAAGAGCTTTGATGAATTTGATGTTTAACTCAATCTCTGATTTCTTGACATTGTTCTTCCTAAGTTCATTTATGACATTGCAGAACCTACAGTAGCCAGCCTCTAGAGATTCATTTGGCAATTTGCTGAAGTTGTCAAACTAAGTCAACACATTTGTCAATCTTATTGTTGAAGTCACGTCAGATCCTTCCATTTGTGCCACCTCATCCCATATCTCCTTGGCTGTATAAAAAGAATCAACAGAACCATAGATTTCATCTGGTAGTGCTTTGTATAAGCATGATCTAGCTCTGTTATCTGCAGCTGTTTGATCTTTTTGTTCAGCATTCAAAAGATCAAGAGTGAGTATTGCACCGGTAGTGGGATGGTGATGAAAGGATGGAATCTTTAAGTAGGTGACCATTTGGTTGACATTCCACATAGTCCATAAATCTTTTCTTCCATAGTCCATAGGAACCA
This sequence comes from Erigeron canadensis, assembly GCF_010389155.1. Classification (NCBI taxonomy): domain Eukaryota; kingdom Viridiplantae; phylum Streptophyta; class Magnoliopsida; order Asterales; family Asteraceae; genus Erigeron; species Erigeron canadensis. The sequence goes on from NC_057769.1 coordinate 23,699,477, forward strand.
CGGTAGAGAACTGGAGGTCTTGTATCGGAACCTAATGCCAATGCTTCACGAGAAGCCATTTGAACTTGATTTGATTTGAAAAATTGGATTGAATTAAGAGTTTGAAGAAAAATGGAAATTAAACTGAAATTTGATGAAATTTGGCTATGTATGAAATGATACTGAACTTAAGAAAGTAAAGTAAATGAAATGAATTAAAAGAAACTTGTTTTGAAAATGGAAATGAAACTGACTTGAAGATGAAACGATTTTGAAATGAGACGGTCTTGAGATGAAGACCGTTTTAGAATTCTTGAATTTGAAGAAGTTTCTAAGTGATTTGGAATGATTTGGACAGAGTAACAGTATGAAATGGAATGAAAGGAATTGAGCAAAACCAATCAAAAAGATTAGTTACCCAAGAAGATTGTTATTCCCAATCTCAACACTTCAAATATTCAATCAAACCACCCTTATGTTCAAAGAGAACTGGGACGATCTTGGTGAAGATCGTCCTAGTTTCATAAGATTGAGACGATCTTGGAAAGGATCGTCCTAGAAACATAAGGTTAAGACGATCTTGGAGAAGATCATCTTGGATTTCTTTCCAAAACTTTCAATAACACAACAAATTCCAAGTATTTGAATTGACCAAACCAATTCAAAAGGATTAATTAGCCACAACAAACACTTCTCAATCCACAACCATGTAACACCCCGACTACGACGGAAACACGAGATGCCATAGAACGACATGGTACAAAAGATTAAATGGAAAACATCTGAATTAAAGTCTTAAAACCATTCCAAATTAAACGATTACATAGTTCAAAGTAAAGTGTTAAAAATCATAACATAAGTCCAAATCCGAATAAAAGATAAACTTGTTTGCATTACAAGTCTTCGTTCACCATGCAAACACAAAGTCCAAAAGCGGTCCATAAGCAAACCTACTGCTCTAAACCTGAAAAGCATGAAAAAAAAAGTGTCAACTACGAGAGTTGAGTGAGTTCATAGGTTTTTAACTAATACAATAAGCATATATAAACATCATCACAAAATAAATTAGGAATCACCAATTTCCATGAACATTTCCAATTCATCCCTTGATAATCGTTCGTTCAACTCAATTTTAACCCATGTAAATAAATCCTTGTCATATGACCACAAGGGTCTAATTCCATTATCTTAGATGAGTATATACTTGAGCCACTACTACTACCATTTTATTCAAGTCCGATTACAATCCAATAATTCAATTCATAGCACAAGCTGTCAATCAAGTGCCGTAATATTAATAACAATGATGATAATGGGTCGTGCCATGGAGACGCCCGATTATCTTAAGGTAGTTAGAACACCCGGGGGCCAGACTAGAAGTGGAGGTTGTCACGAAGGGAACCAACCTTCCAACGGTACGCTTTGGGTGGGCGGACGAAACCTAGTTGCGCAACTAACTAACTACAGGCCTCCACTTTCGGAGTAAATAGTAGTGTACCGAACGCCGCGGTTTGACAGAACTCAAGCTCATCACATAAATTCTTTATTAACATTTCATACTCATATATCAAGAATCATTTCATATAACAAACTTTCTTTCAAGAAACATTGCATATATATAGAAGGTAGTTTCATTTATCATGCTTTTCACCCCGAAAGTAAAACACATAAAAGAGTTTGAAAGGGGGCTATGACTCACTTGATTTAAGAGTAATGGGGGCTGATCAAATACGAGATGTGCGCTTAGTGGTGTCGTCCCTCAAGCAAGCCTAGACCATGGTATTCAAATATACACAACGTAAGTGCGTGTTACATGAACTAGTGAACTAGATCATGAGATTTATGCTAGTAGGCTTGCCTATCTTTGGTTGTTACTTAATTATGGAATCAAAGTGTATTATGATGTTCAAGATGTTTGGTTAAATTGGAATTGATGGTAAGAGTAGTTTTTGCGTTAAGCGTTTTTGCGCGTTTGTTGGAATTTCGGTAATTCGGCTTTGATTCGCGAGATTTCTTTTGCACACTTTGCTTTGTACTATTATTTGATATTGGTACAGTAGTATTTTGGATTTTAAAATATATTTTCTGATTTATATTAATTTCCTTGATTTATTATTATTTAATTAATTATTTATTCCATTTATTCCTTAATTAATTAAATAGTTCCTTATAATTATTCTTAGGTTCTTAAATTACCTTTAAAATTTATAGATAATTATATTTTGATTATCTACTGAGTATTATGCTTTTAAACTTGTAATATTATTTATTTATTTATTTATTTAAGCTTTATTACTTATTTATTTAATAATAGTGATTAATTAGTGATTTTTAACTTAGTTAGTTATTCTTAAATTATGTAAAACTTGGTTCTTTCCTTGAAATTACTTTTCTCCAGTAGGTTTAAGTTATTTTAATCCTACTTATGTGATTTTGTCCAAGTTCATGATTTATATAATTTATTATTGATTTATTTATTCCTTAAAATCCCTTTTAAATTCATTAAATTATAAAAACACTTAGAAATCATCACAAGAGCTTTTGTCTAAAATCCCAGGCCCTTTTTAGGCAACTTTTATCAAATAAAATTTGTAACCATTCAATCTCTCTTGTGTTCTTATAATTTGAGGACTTTTAAACATAAAATCGTTTACCGAAATAGTGATTTTTGCCTCATTTCTCAACCAATTTAAATGCTTCAAAAGGGATTTTTGTTCTTATTTCATTTTTTCCAGAATGTCCATCATATTTTTATGACCTAAGTCGTGATTGTGATGGTGGTGTGCTATGTGCAATTTTGTGCTTTCGGTTGGTGATTATTTGACCCGAAAAGACTATTTTTGAGCTTATTCTTGCCATGCATCAAATGACTTGAGTTTTATACTTTTAATATGTCATATTTCCAGTATGTTCATCACATTTTCAAGGTCATATAGTTATGGTGCATGTGTGTGCTCAAAATGCATTTTAACAAGTTTTCGGTTTTCGATTTCAAGCCTATTTTGCCTTGTTTGGTTCCATAATCATATTTTTGTTATTACCATAATTTTTCCAGAATATTAACTTTGATTTTTAACACATTTTTCACTTATGACAAGCCTAGCTTCATCTCATAATCCAAACAATAATCCAACCTTCTTAAATCTAGCATATATGCACTTAAATCAATACTTTTTAACATAAAGCTTTAACTATCAAAAATCCATCAACATAAAAATATATTTTCATGAAATATTCCAGAAATATATATACAAATATTTATACATCATGTTCATCTTTTTATATAAAAAGTTACTTTACAATCTATCAACACATATCCACCTTTTTGATGCTAGCTTTTATAGATCCAACACTTTATCAATAAAATCTATATTTTTATAAATATTTCCAGAAATATTACTTTCATAATATGCATGAATATAGCCATCTTTCAAAGGAAAAATCACATCAAAGACTATTAAACTTATATCCACACTTTTGGGTCTTAAACTAGTTGAATCCTTGGATCTTTCTTCATGGATTCAACATGCATGAGCATGGAAAGAAAGATCCTATCAACTTTGCCCTCATCAAGTGTATATTCAAAAGAAAACATGAAGAAAACACAATCTTTTGATAAAACCTTTTTAATATAAACAAGAACAAGATTAAACTAGTAAAGAGATGAAGATATATACCCTTGAAGAACACTTTTGAAGATGGATATAGTGCAGATTTTCGTGGCTAATATGGCCTCCAACAATCCCTATTCAAGCCCTAACACAACCCTTAAACTATGCTTGAATCAATCCTTTATTAATCTAGTCTAAACCCTTATTATTAGTAGTTGTTTATATGAGTTTTGTGGGTGTTCTTACTCACTTGTGGCTGCTGAAAATGAAGAGAAAAAGAGAGAGGAAGAAGAGTTTTTGGAGAGTGAATAATGACTAGTGTGTGTAAAATGTGAGGAGTGTGTTTTGTGTGAGTTTCAAGAGAGAGTTGGAAGATGTAATATTCAAAAATGTGGAGTGTGTGAGGGGGGAAAGAGGCCGGCCAAAAGGAGGGGGGGAAAAGGGAGAGACACTTTTTTTTTTTATAAAAATTTTGTTGTATAAGTATAAGTGTAGGTATATGTTAAGTGTGGATTTAATTTGTAAGTGTTTTGTTAGTAAAATGTAAGTAATTGGTTGTTTTAGTTAGGAATATGTATATATGTGTATAAGTCATGTATATTTATGTGTGTGGATATATTTTTGTATTTTTAGTTGGTTACATAGGTCATTGGTTGTAAATTTGTATTAATTTTTAAGCTTATATGCTTACTTATTAAGTTTTCGACGCTTTTACGTACATAATGTTTCCACTTATATTTTTAGTTGAAAATTTTACTTATCATGATCATATCCTCTTGATTTGGTTTTATTTTTGATTTGTTGGGCATTCCATAGGAATTTTGATTGGTATCTCAATTTGCGAGTCTTAAGCTATTATTATCGTATCGATTGATCACCTCTAAAAATTTTTGTTCCGAGGTATTTTCATTAGGAAATTCTTTTACATATCATTAGCTTTAGATTACTAATTTGGGGCATTACCTACTAGCTTCAAGTATAACTATGGCTTGCGGGAATGTAGACAATGTAACTAGCACATATATAATATTAAAAGTACGGTTGTTACAAACCACTTGCCAGAACGACCTTGTGAGGATCGTCCTATAAGCCACAAAACACTGAAATGTAAGTTGACAATATGAAGACTAAGACAGTCTTGTGAAGATCGTCCTTGAGTCATCTTCAACATCAACATCGCAGTTTCAACAGAGAACTCCATTGATGACTTAACAAAAGCTTCAATTTCTTTCAAATTACTAGGAGTTATGACTTGAAATAACTTGCAAAAGTTTGTTTTCACCTCTGCAACAAATCCTTAAACAAAATTCAGCAAAAAACACAACAGAATCAAATCCCAAATTTTAGCGCCAAAAACTAAAAAATTCAATCTCGAGTTATAGATTGAATTGGAACTTGAAACTTGACAGGATTATGTTTTAGACTATCAGGAATCTATTGGTGAACAAAAATCTATGATTTTATGTGATTTGAGCGGTGAAATATAATGAAACAGGGGACGGATAGAAAAATGGTTTTCGAATTTAATTTTTGATGAATTTGAGATCGAATTCAGTTATGGATTGTTAGGTCCAGTTTAAGCTAAACTGGAGCTCTCCAGCGACATCTGGAGAGCATGCAGAATTGTCCGAAATATTAGAAGTCCAGTTGCATTGTACAGGTTTAGCAACTGATGACTTCCTTCAGTTGAGATCAGAAGACTAGAATCTGAAGACCTTCCAGTTGAAGTCAAAGACAACAAATGGAAGACAGAGATTGGCAATGGCAGCGAAGCCCAGTTGACAATCTACCAGATCAATCAACTGGAGAATCCTCCAGTGTAAATGCTCTTACAAAGCTTTACACTGATTACGAGGAGGACCTTTTTACTCTACATCCTTTTAACCGGGCAATGATATTGTCTTTGGATAAAGGTGCAAGGATGTAGAAAGGTTGAATAAAGTAAAATTTTGTCTTACTTTATTTAGCACACACAAAGGATTATTTAAACAATACTTTTGTGTGCTGTCAACCATATTTGTACGTCGAAGTTGAGATTCCCATGCTCAATCTTCGACTATAAATAGAGGTCCTTGCACAAGCATTTTCAACAACTTTTGCAAATACATATATTCTGCAATTTTAGTGAACTTGTGCAATATTCTCTCAATCGCAAAAAGGAACATTTCACAACTCTAAGTGTTTCGATTGTTTAGGAGAATTTCCAAGTTTAGATCAATTGTAATTCATGGGTTGTTAGGATATTTACATTCATGTATTATCTTAGTTCCGCAACAACCTTGTATTTTATTTAATCAATCAATAAATAAATACACTTGAAAATTACATATTGTCTCACCAGTTTATATACTTGTCATTTATATTATTGCAGTTTCTTCATCCAGTTCTACACCCAGTCAAGCACCTGGGACTTCACAAAAGAAGTCTAGTGGACCCATCAAGAAAAGATGGGTTCACAAAAACAACTAATCACTTACTTGGGTGTGCAGGGCGATCGAAAGAAGAATATTTGGTATCTGGACAGCGCAGCTGGCCGGACTATGACCGGATGTAAGCCCCTGCTGGAAGAGTTCACTGTCTGCGATGGACCAGCAGTGACATTTGGTAATGATGGAAGTGGGAAAACTGAAGGATATGGTGTTGTTGACAATGGGCAGATCCAGTTCACAAGAGTTGCATTTGTCAATGGTTTGAAATATAACCTGATAAGTGTCAGTCAACTTTGTGATGATGGATATAGGGTACTGTTCGACATTGCTCAAGCTTTATTTTTAACAAGGATTGGAAAGTAGTTATGATTGTACCAAGAAAAGGGAATGTGTACATCATGGACATGGATCCTGCTCCAAAAGAGCATTGTTTCTATGTCAAGGCTGATGAGGACACCAACTGGTTGTGGCATAAACGGCTATCCCATCTTAATTTCAAAAATATCAACAAATTGTCAAGGAAACAACTGGTTGATGAGATACCTTTGTTCTCCTTTAAAAAGGAGAAGCCATGTCCAGGGTGTGAAATGGGCAAAAAGAAAAGAGCCAGTTTCAAGACCAGGCAGAATTTCAGTATCACTGAACCTCTTCACATGCTTCATATGGATCTCTTTGGTCCAGTGAATGTTCAAACTAAAGCTGGTAAGAGATACACTTTAGTTGTGGTCGATGAATACACCAGATTTTGTTGGGTGGTATTTATCAGATCAAAGAGTGATGCACCTGGTGAAATTATCTCTCTCATCAAGCGAATTGAACTCAAGTATACCAAGAAAGTGTGTCAGTTGCGAAGTGATAACGGTACAGAATTCATGAATAAAGAATTGGAGACATTTTGCACTAACACTGGCGTTTCTCAAAACTTTTCGTCAGCTCGCTCTCCAGAACAAAATGGTGTGGTTGAAAGGAAGAATCGCACATTGATTGAAGCTGCCAGAAGTATGTTATCTGAATCTGGTCTTCCCACCTGTTTTTGGGCTGAAGCTGTGGCAACTGCTTGTCACACCCAAAACCGGTCAGTTTATGTCAAGAGACACAGGAAGACTGCCTATGAAGTCCTCAGGAATCGTAAACCAAATATTGGATACTTCCATGTATTTGGTTGTCCAGTTTACATTTTAAACGATTCCAGTCAGTTGGGAAAATTTGATGCAAAAGCTGACGAAGGTGTCTTTGTGGGGTATTCAGATATTAGAAAAGCCTATAGAGTTTATAATTATAGACTCTAAAAGGTACATGAGACAATTCATGTCACATTCGATGAATCAAATGAAGCAATCAACAAAAGACCAACCCTTGATTTATCTTCAGTTGTCCCAGTTGATTTTGGTGTATCTGATCGGGTTCATCAATCAGTTAGTACACCAGAAAATGTTTCCAGACCTCAAGTCTTGGAACCAGTTAAGGAAAAGAAGAATTTTAGTGACACCTCATTTTATCCTTCTATTAGTTTTAATCTACCTAAAAAACTGGTAATTGGATCTGATGTACGTGCCACAACAACATCAGAACCAGTTCAAGCTTCTCCAGTTCTTCAAGATATACCTGTGTTTGAAGAAAATCATGTTAACTCTTCAGTTGACACTGATGGTTAAGTTGAAGTAGTTTGGACTGATCCTCCTCTAGTTGCTGCATCTGTTGGAGATCGTCAGGTGTCTTGCATTGATGTTGTAATATATCAACCTTGTCAATACACTAAATGGACTGCTGCTCATCCCATAGAGCAGATTATTGGCAATCCAGATAGTGGGGTTCAGACTAGAAGAGCCACAAGTGATCAATGCGTGAACGTCACCTTCTTATCACTGATTGAACCGAAGAAGATTGACGAGGCTATGGCAGATCCAAGCTGGGTTGAAGCTATGCAAGAAGAACTCAACCAGTTCGAAAGGAACAATGTTTGGGAGCTTGTTCCTTGTCCTCCAGGGTTAAAGAGAGAACCCATTGGAACGAGGTGGGTCTACCGGAACAAGATGGATGAGGATGGCAACGTTATAAGAAACAAAGCAAGATTGGTTGCCAAGGGTTATTGTCAAGCAGAAGGTGTTGATTTCGATGAAACTTTTGCTCCAGTTGCAAGACTTGAAGCCATCAGAATTTTCTTGGCTTATGCTGCTCACTTGCAATTCAAGGTCTTCCAGATGGATGTAAAAAGTGCGTTCCTGAATGGCACATTGGAAGAAGAAGTGTATATTACGCAGACTCCAGGCTTCATAAATGAAAAGCATCCACATTGGGTATATAGACTGAACAAAGCTTTGTATGGTCTTCGACAAGCCCCAAGAGCCTGGTATGATACTCTAACTAAACATCTTCTCAAAAATGGTTTTCAAAGAGGTGCAATAGATAATACCTTGTTCATCTTGAAAGAAAAAGGAAATATCTTGTTGGTACAAATTTATGTTGATGATATTATATTCGGGTCAACTGATGATGTAATGTGTAAAAGGTTTTCGAAAATTATGTCTCAAGAATATGAGATGAGTTTAATGGGTGAATTAACATTTTTCTTGGGTTTACAAATCAAACAAACCATGGATGGTATTTTTATTAACCAATAAAAATATGTCAGAGATTTGTTAAGAAAATACAAATATGATTCTGTCCCATCAAAAACCACACCTATTTCAGCTCCATTAAATTTGGACTCTGACCCAAATGGCAAACTAGTGGACCAAAAAGAATATCGTGGAATGGTTGGTTCATTGATGTATTTAACTGCCAGTCGACCAGATATAATGTTTGCAACATGTTTATGTGCCAGATTTACAGCAAATCCAAAAGAATCACACTTGCATGCTGTTAAACGCATTTTCAGGTACCTGAAAGGGTGCCCTAGCCTTGGTCTTTGGTATCCCAAAGGCTCAGGGTTAGATCTAATGGGTTATTCAGATTCAGATCATGCAGGTTGTAAGATTGATAGAAAATCCACAACTGGTGGATGTCACTTCCTAGGGGGAAAACTGCTGAGTTGGTCCAGTAAGAAGCAGACCTCGGTCTCAATGTCTACTGCTGAGGCAGAATACATTTCTGCGGCCAGTTGCTGTGCCCAGATTCTCTGGATCAAAAACCAGTTGCTTGATTATGGTATGAAATTCACAAGAACCCCAATCTTTTGTGACAACACCAGTGCAATTGCTATATCTCACAACCCAGTGATGCACTCAAAGACAAAGCATATTGATATTAGGTATCACTTCATTCGTGATCATGTTATGAAAGGAGACATTGAAATACATTTCATCCCCACTGATAAACAGTTAGCTGATGTTTTTACAAAACCTCTTGATGAGAAAACTTTTAAACATCTCATCAGTGAACTGGGTATGTTAAATCCTTATTAAACTGGAGAGGCCCTTCAGTTGAGGATGGTCCAGGTGATCCTTGATTGGTTGGAGATTGAACGCCTTGATGTACTCGAAGACTAGTCATTGATCAAATGGATCACATTTTTAGGGTGAAAAAGACTCAAAATATTTTTCAAAAAAAAAAAAAATTGTTTTTATTGAAAAATGCAACTGAAAGTCATCAGTTGAAACTGGCATCTGAAAAATCTCTCCAGTTTGCTAGTTTTGTCTTGTCTCAAAATGGTGGTCAGCCAGATTTCATAACGTTATGTTTTACTTGGTGGATACTTGTGACAGGTGATGTTACTCGAGTGCTAACCTTGCACTCACAAACGTCACCTGACATGTCTTACGTGTCAAGACTTTTTGGTGAAATGTACTGCACTTTTTATGGGTATTGATGAAGTTAGTGGGTGAGTGAGGATACCAGCCGTCGTAGCATTAAATGCTTGATGGGAGGTATTAAATATTTTTGAACTCTCAAAATTTCGGAAAATCACTTTTTACAAATTATTTCAAACTTTTGGGGACTAAAAATATCTTTTCGTATATATCTTGGCAATATTTTACTACCTATATATACCCCTACAAAATATCCGTCTCATTTACTTCACTCAAAATTCCTTTCATTTACTCTTCCAATCATTCACAATTTGAGATCCCTTTCTCTCTTTCTTCTTTAAGTCCAAAACCCTAAATCAAATTTCACAAATGGCTCCTAAATCATCTTCTTTTTCATCTCGTTCACGTGATGTGAATCTACTCACTGCTGAGTACAATCCATCACAAAATGTTATTCGTGCCACTGGTGCTCCCATTAGTTCAAAACTAATAAAATTAAATCCAAATAATCCAATGGCATCTCTTCAAGGGCACCAGGCCGCTGACTCTCTTATAGGGAGAATCCAATCCTTTCTCCGGATTTCTCCCCTCAGCGATGCCTTCTCTTTGAACCCAAACAAGTTGTTTCACGACTACTTGTGCGAGTTTTGGTACTCTGCTTCTCTTTCTGTGGACTGCTCATCCATCTCCTTTTCTTTAAAGGATGGGTCAGTCCAGTGTACCATCACCACTGAAACGTTGAGGGAAGCCCTTAACCTCAACTACTGGAGACAAAATGAAAATCCAGTGGTGATCTCCTCCAATATAAATTTCCGCCAGGTCTTCCTTGACATGGGATATAAGGAGATGGTGGAGGGGGATGTTTTGAAGACCAAGGGGTCCATTACAATGAGAGGGCTTTCACCATCCTGGAAGTTCTTTATGGTCCACTTGGTGGAAAGTTTGGGAGGGAGTTCTGGTGGATTGGACCAGATGAACTCCTTCCAGGCAGAGATGGCTTACTGCCTTTGGAATGGACTGAGGGTGGATTTTGCTGGTATCTTGTTCAGGAGTCTGGTGTTTAAGCTGAAGGGCAACAGGGGTCCTTGTATCCCTTTTTCAAGATTCTTGTCCCTTTGTTTCATTCAAGTTCTGGGCAGAGAAGAGTACAACAATACACAATCCTTGTTCTCTGTGCCAGAACTGTTAAGGAATCTGGACAACCTGGTGTCCACTTCTGATGAAGTCCAGATTTCCCCGAGAATGATCTTTGCATTCTCTAAAACTGATGCACCACCATCTGGTGAGTCAGAAAGACAACTGAGCGGGCCTCAAAATAATGAGGGACCCACCGGTTCGTCTGCTGGTGCGGTAACTGTGGCAGAAGCGGGAGTCCAGGCGATTCCTGAAGCAAGGAGATCTTCCTAAAGCAGAAGGAGATCCAGATCTGGACTTGCTGCACCTGACCAGTCACAATCTGTGACTATGGTCTCTGAAGCCGCTGTCGATGATACTGCAACTGAGGATAGAGCAGTTGTAGTTGAGGCACCAGTCACCTCTGTCCAGGGAGAAGATGCTTCGGCAACAGATCCCAGAACTGATGATACCATTGAGGCAACTCAAACTGGTCATCAGGAGTCTGAATAACTTGTTCAGCCACCCCCAACATTTATGGATCTTGGCATAAATGAGGGTGAGTTTCAGCTTGAGTCTTTGGACTCTTCTGAGACGGAATCTGACCAAGAGATGGCTGATGCAACTGTACTTGATTAGCTCCCTTCTCTCCTTGGTCAACCCCAAGAACCACATGTTTCAGTTTCCCCAACAAATGTACAAAGCTTAGATATACCTCCTATATTCGCCTCTCGCCAACTACTTTCTTCTATGGGTGTGCCTAGAAATAGACACATCCTAACACCACCGTCGCCGTCGTTCACACCTGAGCATTCTCAGCATGAACGACAATTTGAATCTCTTCCCTTCATTTCTACAACCCCTCCTCTTCTATCAACTGATGCTACTGCAACTGGAGAACCAAATATTGTCATACCTCGTCCAGTTGCACCTATAGCTTTTTCGGCTGCTCCAGTGACACCTTCCCCTTAGTCACTGGAAAGCCAATTTGTGTCTTTTCAAGCCGATCTCTCGAACCTTCTCGCGAGGGTGGAAGAGATTCAAAAGACACTGGACAGAAACACCAAGTCCCTCTCCAGGTACCACAAAGACCATTTGTAAAATATTAAAGTGGTTGACCTGGGGATCAACAAGTTCTTTGCCAATGAGGACTTGGTGTTTGGTGTTAAGGAAGTCCCTGCAACTGGGCTCTCTCCAGATGATCTCTCAATACTCAAACAAATTTTAAAGAGTCAAGAGCAGACAAGTAGAAATGTTATGACTCAGTTTCAGGAGATCAATCATCTGTGGAGGACAGTTCGCATGATTTGCGGAGTCTTCAAAGAGTGCAAGACAATGCAATCATGGCAGCCTCTAGATCGCTTGCCCTCTAGTCATGCAGATTTTGAAGCCATCAGACAAGGACTAGATGCTGCCAAGGGGGAAAGGTCTGTACATGCCCCTCGCACTCTTGAGGAGACTTTAGGAAAAGGGAAGGAGTTAGTGGTGGCTACCAGTACTGAGGCTGGTGAGCAGGAGATTGAGGTGTTTGATGATGTGGTGAAGGGGAGTGTTGATAAGGGAAAGGCCATTGCTGATGAATCTATGGAACCGGCCACCGATGCACCCATGTTGGAAACTGGCAATGTTGATTTGTTGCCTCCAGTTACTGAAAGCGAGAGTCAGAAGTTAGCAAGAGTGGGATACCTGGTCAAGGAAAGGAAGAAACAAATGAAGGTAAATCAATTTGAGTCAGAAGTTGAGATTCCCATGCTCAATCTTCGACTATAAATAGAGGTTCTTGCACAAGCATTTTCAACAACTTTTGCAAATACATATATTCTGTAATTTTGGTGAACTTGTACAATATTCTCTCAATCGCAAAAAGGAACATTTCACAACTCTAAGTGTTTCGATTGTTTAGGAGAATTTCCAAGTTTAGATCAATTGTAATTCATGGGTTGTTAGGATATTTACATTCATGTATTATCTTGGTTCCGCAACAACCTTGTATTTTATTTAATCAATCAATAAATAAAATACACTTGAAAATTACATATTGTCTCACCAGTTTATATACTTGTCATTTATATTATTGCATTGTATTAATTCTGTCACCTTAATACATTAATTCCAGTTAACCTGGTACACGATCAATCTAAACTGGTCATATCTAGATTAATTGATCGTGTTGCAAAGTTCACTCACCATCGACATAGAGGTGTCTTCAGCACCCATCTAGTAATAGTTGGGACTTATATGGATCGATATCAGAATGATTTTTGCTCTGATACCACATGTGATAACACGATTTCTCGCCTGAATTTGAGCTTAACAATGGTGGATTTGTCTAGTGTGTGTGTTCTTGGTGTAAGTGTGTGAGTTGAGAGAGAAAGTGTGTGTGTTGAAAGTCAGATTTGATTTAATGTGTAAAATGGAATGGGAAAAATTTGTGATTATATAAGGTATGAGGGTATTTATACCTAAATACACAAATATGCTAATTATCACAATTAGTCTCTCAACCTTAGTAATCATACACCTATGACCTAACTACAAGTAAGTCCTCTAATTTAAATTACAATTTATCACTATTTTTGAATTTCTAACACTTTTATATTCACTTTTTTCTTAATTAACTTTTATATAGTTTAGGGGGAGAATTTTTTTTTTTTATGATGAAAACGATGGAATGGATAGCTTTTATTTCAAAAATGGGTCCCACTACGGTTTTTGCAGCGACCCGCGCTGCAATAACTACATTAAAGGTGTTAGGTCCAGTTTAAGCTAAACTGGAGCTCTCCAGTGACATCTGGAGAGCATGAGGAATTGTCCGAAATATTAGAAGTCCAGTTGCATTGTACAGGTTTAGCAACTGATGACTTCCTCCAGTTGAGATCAGCAGACTAGAATCTGAAGACCTTCCAGTTGAAGTCAAAGACAACAAATGGAAGATAGAGATTGGCAATGGCAGCGAAGCCCAGTTGACAATCTACCAGATTAATCAACTGGAGAATCCTCCAGTGTAAATGCTCTTACAAAGCTTCACACTGATTACGAGGAGGACCTTTTTACTCTACATCCTTTTAACCGGACAATGATATTGTCTTTGGATAAAGGTGCAAAGATGTAGAGTGGTTGAATAAAGTAACCTTTTGTCTTACTTTATTTAGCACACACAAAGGATTATTTAAACAATACTTTTGTGTGCTGTCAACCATATTTGTACGTCGAAGTTGAGATCCCCATGCTCAATCTTCGACTATAAATAAAGGTCCTTGCAAGAAGAGCACAACAACTTTGCAAATACATATATTCTGCAATATTGGTGAACTTGTGCAATATTCTCTCAATCGCAAAAAGGAACATTTCACAACTCTAAGTGTTTCGATTGTTTAGGAGAATTTCCAAGTTTAGATCAATTGTAATTCATGGGTTGTTAGGATATTTACATTCATGTATTATCTTGGTTCCGCAACAACCTTGTATTTTATTTAATCAATCAATAAATAAAATACACTTGAAAATTACATATTGTCTCACCAGTTTACATACTTGTCACTTATTTTATTGCAGTGTGTTAATTTACATATTTTGTCACCTTTATACATTAACTCCAGTTAACCTGGTACACGATCAATCTAAACTGGTCACATCCAGATTAATTGATCGTGTTGCAAAGTTCTCTCACCATTGACATAGAGGTGTCTTCAGCACCCATCTAGTAATAGTTGGGACTTACAAGTGGTATCAGAGCAGGCAGGTTGAATTGTCTCAATTCTATAACCTAGGTCTGCTTCGATGGCTGCTGAAGGTGAGAATGGTTCTGGTCCTAATGAATCTAATCCTAATATTGCTACTCCTTTAAATACTAACCCTCCTCCTCCTCCTCCAACTCCTGGAGCTAACCACGTTCATGTACATTACTCCAACTCTCCTGTTCCCAAATTCGATGGGAATGGTGAGACATTTGGTACATGGAAGGCTAGAATGCTCTTGCATTTTGGTGGGATAGAGAGGTATATGTTGAAAATCCTTAAGGATGGACCATATATACCCATGTCCAGTGGTGTTAGCCCTCTTCTCGATCCTACTGGGAGAAGAGGCACCAGGGAAAAATCTGAGGAACATTGGTCAGATGAGGATCGCAGATTGGTTGATCTTGATACCAAACTGAAAAACATGATTCTTTCTGCTATACCTGAGGAACTAATTCCTACCCTTGTGCTATTTTCTATTGCAAAATCTATGTGGGATGAATTAATTCTCCAGTTTGAAGGAGGAAATGACACCATTGTCACTAGAAAGGTTGCTCTCAACAAGAAGTATGAATCCTTCTTTGCTCTTCCCAATGAAAGTTTGACTGGTACTTATACCAGATTTCCTGGCCTAATTAATCAACTTAGAGGCTTGGGAGTGGAGAAGGATAAGGATATTCTTCTTGAAAAATTCTGTGATGTTTTGCCATCCAAATGGGCACACATGGTTCTTGTCTTAAGACAAGGAAAGACCTTGCATAGCCATACTCTTGCCTCCCTTTATGGAGCCTTCAGATTCACTGAAGATAATGATGCTACAAGATTACTGGCTGAGCAAGATGCTTTAAACCATGCTCAGAGTTCCAAGGCTGCCAACTTTTCTGGGCAACCTTGTGCTGCTTTAATGTCTACTGAGAATGTCCAGTCACATTCTATGAAGGAAATGTTAAACAACCTTTTGAACTCTGGCCTAACCACTAATCTCAGTGATGGTTGTGAGGAAACTGACGATGATGATCTGGTAGCCATGATTGCTAAAAACTTTAATAGGTTTAAGCATAAATCTAATCGATTTAATGGGTCCAATAATGCTTCCAATTCAATCTCTATGGATAAGGCTAATCTTACCTGCTATAAATGTGGTAAGAAAGGCCATTTCATGAAGGAATGCAGATCTAGTCAGATGAACAACCAAACTGGTCCTATTGTCCCAAACTTTGTTAAAACTGATGATTATAAGGCCAAATACAAGAAACTTAAGGCCCAGATTGCTCTCATGTCTCTTGAACAAAATAATGAGAAAGAAAAGAACAAGTGCATGATGGCTCAAACTGAAGGGAAATGGGAACTCTCTGATGATTCATCTGATGATGAAGAAGAGATTAGAGATGTGTGTTTCATGGCATTGGAGAGTCAACAACCAGTGGTGAAAGATGATGTTGTGTCAGGAAGATGGGTTGACATCATTTTAAAGAAGGTAAAGGACTATGATGTCGAAATTGATTTAGAATTGAAACTGGATATTGCTGAATCATTAAATGATGACTTGTTATTTGTTGAAACCATAAGAACTGACTGTGAAAGATACTTAGAAACAGTTTTGGTTGAATTTAACAACATGAAAAGTCAAATAAATGATTTGCAAAGTGTCCAGTTGGCTCTTAAAGAGTCAGATTTGAAAAACGAGGCATTGGAAAGAGATAACCAAAAACTGAAATTTGATCTTGAAAAGGAACATATGGTTATCAATTCTTGGGTACAAGCATCTGGTAAAAATTATGACGCTTTTTCTAAAACCATTGATGCTCAAAAAACTGCCAGGAAATCTGGTGATCTTCAGATGGCAGCTGTTTTACCCACAATTCACCAATTGCCAGAATCTGTTAGAGTTGAAACACCTTATGATTCCTCTGGCACTGTCAAATCTGAATCCACTAAGACCAACCCTGTTGAGATTAAAACTGGAGCAAAGAAGGCTAAAGCTCCAGTTAAAAAGGAATCTGGTGACAATCCTTTATCTCATAAGTCTAATGAGTCCTCAACTCTAAAGACTAAAACCCCTGCTGAGCCCAAGTCCATAGGCCAGCAGCCTGATGAAAAAAACATTATGTTAAAAATGGAGAATCAACTCTAAAATTTGTCAAGGCAGGTACAAAGTTGTACTGCCAGAATTAAAAATTTGGAAGGAGGTGCATCCTCCTCAGTTGAAAAACAAAATGTCAAAACCCCTCCTCAAAAACAAAAATTAAAACAATCAACTCAGAAAGGAGCATATATCGAAAAGAAAAAGGAGGTCAATGTTCCACTAAAACCAATTGTTTTTACTCTAGAAACTAGAGAGAACCCTCCAGTTTCTTCATCCAGTTCAACACCCAGTCAAACATCTGGGACTTCTCAGAAGAAGTCCAGTGGACCCATCAAGAAAAGATGGGTTCACAACAATAACTGATCACTTACTTGGGTGTGCAGGGCGATCGAAAGAAGAATATCTGGTATCTGGACAGCACAGCTGGCCGGACTATGACCTGATGTAAGCCCCTGCTGGAAGAGTTCACTGTCTGCGATGGACCAGCGGTGACATTTGGTAATGATGGAAGTGGGAAAACTGAAGGATATGGTGTTGTTGACAATGGGCAGATTCAGTTCACTAAGGTTGCATTTGTCAATGGTTTGAAATATAACCTGATAAGTGTCAGTCAACTTTGTGATGATGGATATAGGGTACTGTTTGACATTGCTCAAGGCACTGTTTTTAACAAGGATTGGAAGGTAGTCATGATTGCACCAAGAAAAGGGAATGTGTACATCATGAACATGGAGCCTGCTCCAAAAGAGCATTGTTTCTATGTCAAGGCTGATGAGGACACCAATTGGCTGTGGCATAAACGGTTATCCCATCTTAACTTCAAAAATATTAACAAGTTGTCAAGAAAGCAACTGGTTGATGGGATACCTTTGTTTTCCTTTAAAAGGAGAAGCCATGTCCAGGGTGTGAAATGGGCAAAAAGAAAAGAGCCAGTTTCAAGACCAGGCAGAATTTCAGTATCACTGAACCTCTTCACATGCTTCATATGGATCTTTTTGGTCCAGTGAATGTTCAAACTAAAGCTGGTAAGAGATACACTTTAGTTGTGGTCGATGAATACACCAGATTTTGTTGGGTGATATTTATCAGATCAAAGAGTGATGCACCTGGAGAAATTATCTCTCTCATCAAGCGAATTGAGCTCAAGTATACCAAGAAAGTGTGTCAGTTGCGAAGTGATAACGGTACAGAATTCATGAATAAAGAATTGGAAATATTATGCACTGACATTGGCATTTCTCAAAACTTTTCGTCAGCTCGTTCTCCATAACAAAATGGTGTGGTTGAAAGGAAGAATCGCACATTGATTGAAGCTGCCAGAAGTATGTTATCTGAATCTGGACTTCCCACCTGTTTTTGGGCTGAAGCTGTGGCAACTGCATGTCACAGCCAAAACCGGTCAGTTTATGTCAAGAGACACAGGAAGACTGCCTATGAAGTCCTCAGGAATCGTAAACCAAATATTGGATATTTCCATGTATTTGGTTGTCCAGTTTACATTTTAAATGATTCCAGTCAGTTGGGAAAATTTGATGCAAAAGCTGACGAAGGTGTCTTTGTGGGGTATTCAGATATTAGAAAAGCATACAGAGTTTATAATTATAGACTCCAAAAGGTACATGAGACAATTCATGTCACATTCGATGAATCAAATGAAGCAATCAACAAAAGATCAACCCTTGATTTATCTTCAGTTGTCCCAATTGATTTTGGTGTATCTGATAAGGTTCATCAATCAGATAGTACACCAGAAAATGTTTCTAGACATCAAGTCTTAGAACCAGTTAAGGAAAAGAAGAACTTCAGTGACTCCTCATTTTATCCTTCTATCAGTTTTACACTACCTGAAAAACTGGTAATTGGATCTGATGTACGCGCCACAACAACATCAGAACCAGTTCAAGCTTCTCCAGTTCTTCAAGATATACCTTTGTTTGAAGATAATCATGTTAACTCTTCAGTTGACACTGATGACGAAGTTGAAGTAGTTTGGACTGATCCTCCTCCAGTTGCTGCATCTGCTGGAGATCATCAGGTGTCTTGCACTGATGTTGTAATTTACCAACCTTGTCAATACACTAAATGGACTGCTGCTCATCCCATTGAGCAGATTATTGGCAATCCAGATAGTGGGGTTCAGACTAGAAGAGCCACAAGTGATCAATGCTTGAACGTCACCTTCTTATCACTGATTGAACCGAAGAAGATTGACGAGGCTATGGCAGATCCAAGCTGGGTTGAAGCTATGCAAGAAGAACTCAACCAGTTCGAAAGGAACAACGTTTGGAACGAGGTGGGTCTACCGGAACAAGATGGATGAAGATGGCAATGTTATCAGGAACAAAGCTAGATTGGTTGCCAAGGGTTATTGTCAAGCAGAAGGTGTTGATTTCGATGAAACTTTTGCTCCAGTTGCAAGACTTCAAGCTATCAGAATTTTCTTGGCTTATGCTGCTCACTTGCAATTCAAGGTCTTCCAGATGGATGTAAAAAGTGCGTTTCTAAATGGCACATTGGAAGAAGAAGTGTATGTTACGCAGACTCCAGGCTTCATAAATGAAAAGCATCCACATTGGGTATATAGACTGAACAAAGCTTTGTATGGTCTTCGACAAGCCCCTAGAGCCTGGTATGATACTCTAACTAAACATCTTCTCAAAAATGGTTTTCAAAGAGGTGCAATAGATAATACCTTGTTCATCTTGAAAGAAAAAGGTAATATCTTGCTGGTACAAATTTATGTTGATGATATTATATTTGGGTCAACTGATGATGGAATGTGTAAAAGGTTTTCGAAAATTATGTCTCAAGAATATGAGATGAGTTTAATGGGTGAATTAACATTTTTCTTAGGTTTACAAATTAAACAAACCATGGATGGTATTTTTATTAACCAAGAAAAATATGTCAGAGATTTGTTAAGAAAATACAAATATGATTCTGTCCCATCAAAAACCACACCTATTTCAGCTCCATTAAATTTGGACTCTGACCCAAATGGCAAACCAGTGGACCAAAAAGAATATCGTGGAATGGTTGGTTCACTGATGTATTTAACCGCCAGTCGACCAGATATAATGTTTGCAACATGTTTATGTGCCAGATTTCAGGCAAATCCAAAAGAATCACACTTGCATGCTGTTAAACGCATCTTCAGGTACCTGAAAGGGTGCCCTAGCCTTGGTCTTTGGTATCCCAAAGGCTCAGGTTAGATCTAATGGGTTATTCAGATTCAGATCATGCAGGTTGTAAGATTGATAGAAAATCCACAACTGGTGGATGTCACTTCCTAGGGGAAAACTGGTGAGTTGGACCAGTAAGAAGCAGACTTCAGTCTCAATGTCTACTGCTGAGGCAGAATACATTTCTGCGGCCAGTTGCTGTGCCCAGATTCTCTGGATCAAAAACCAGTTACTTGATTATGGTATGAAATTCACAAGAACCCCAATCTTTTGTGACAACACCAGTGCAATTGCTATATCTCACAACCCAGTGATGCACTCAAAGACAAAGCATATTGATATCAGGTATCACTTCATTCGTGATCATGTTATGAAAGGAGATATTGAAATACATTTCATCCCCACTGATAAACAGTTAGCTGATGTTTTTACAAAACCTCTTGATGAGAAAACTTTTAAACATCTCATCAGTGAACTGGGTATGTTAAATCCTTATTAAACTGGAGAGGCCCTTCAGTTGAGGATGGTCCAGGTGATCCTTGATTGGTTGGAGATTGAACGCCTTGATGTACTCGAAGACTAGTCTTTGATCAAATGGATCATATTTTTAGGGGGAAAAAGACTCAAAATATTTTTTCAAATAAAAATGCTTTTATTGAAAAATGCAACTGAAAGTCATCAGTTGAAACTGGCATCTAAATTTTCCAGTTTGCTAGTTTGGTCTTGTCATAAAATGGTGGTCAGCCAGATTTCATAACGTTATGTTTTACTTGGTGGATACTTGTGACACGTGATGTTACTCGAGTGCTAACCTCGCACTCACGAACGTCACCTGACATGTCTTACGTGTCAAGACTTTTGCTGAAATGTACTGCACTTTTTATGGGTATTGGTGAAGTTAGTGGGTGAGTGGGAATACCAGCCGTCGTAGCATTAAATGCTTGATGGGAGGTATTAAATATTTTTGAATTCTCAAAATTTTGGAAAATAACTTTTTACAAATTATTTCAAACTTTTGGGGACTAAAAATATCTTTTCGTATATATCTTGGCAATATTTTACTGCCTATATATACCCCCACCAAAATATCCGTCTCATTTACTTCTCTCAAAATTCCTTTCATTTACTCTTCCAATCATTCACAACTCGAGATCCCTTTCTCTCTTTCTTCTTTAAGTCCAAAAACCCTAAATCAAAATTTCACAAATGGCTCCTAAATCTTCTTCTTTTTCATCTCGTTCTCGTGATGTGAATCTACTCACTGCTGAGTACAATCCATCACAAAATGTTATTCGTGCCACTGGTGCTCCCATTAGTTCAAAACTAATAAAATTAAATCCAAATAATCCAATGGCATCTCTTCAAGGGCACCAGGCCGCTGACTCTCTTATAGGGAGAATCCAATCCTTTCTCCGGATTTCTCCCCTCAGCGATGCCTTCTCTTTGAACCCAAACAAGTTGTTTCACGACTACTTGTGCGAGTTCTGGTACACTGCTTCTCTTTCTGTGGACTGCTCATCCATCTCCTTTTCTTTAAAGGATGGGTCAGTCCCGTGTACCATCACCACTGAAACTTTGAGGGAAGCCCTTAACCTCAATTACTGGAGACATAATGAAAATCCAGTGGTGATTTCCTCCAACATAAATTTCCGCCAGGTCTTCCTTGATATGGGAAATAAGGAGATGGTGGAGGGGATGTTTTGAAGACCAAGGGGTCCATTACAATGAAAGGGCTTTCACCATCCTGGAAGTTCTTTATGGTCCACTTGGTGGAAAGTTTGGGAGGGAGTTCTGGTGGCTTCGACCAGATAAACTCCTTCCAGGCGGAGATGGCTTACTTTCTCTGGAATGGACTGAGGGTGGACTTTGCAGGTATTTTGTTCAGAAGCCTGGTGTTCAAGCTGAAGGGCAACAGGGGTCCTTGTGTCCCCTTTTCAAGATTCCTGTCCCTTTGTTTCATTCAGATTTTGGGCAGAGAAGAGTACAACAACACTCAATCCTTGTTCTCTGTGCTAGAACTATTGAGGAATCTGGACAACCTGGTGTCCACTTCTGATGAAGTCCAGATGTCCCCGAGAATGATCTTTGCATTCTCTAAAACTGATGCACCACAATCTGGTGAGTCAGAAAGGCAACTGGGCGGGCCTCAAAATAATGAGAGACCCACCGGTTCGTCTACTGGAGCGGTAACTGTGGCAGAAGCGGGAGTCCAGGCGATTCCTAAAGCAAGAAGATCTTCTAAAAGCAGAAGGAGATCAAGATCTGGACTTGCTGCACCTGACCAGTACAATCTGTGACAGTGGTCTCTGAAGCCGCTGCCGGTGATATTGCAACTGAGGATAGAGCAGTTGTAGTTGAGGCACCAGTCACCTCTGTCCAGGGAGAAGATGCTTCGGCAACGGATCCTAGAACTGATGATACCATTGAGGCAACTCAAACTGGTCATCACGAGTCTGAACAACTTGTTCAGCCACCCCCAACATTTATGGATCTTGGCATAAATGAGGGTGAGTTTCGGCTTGAGTCTTCGGACTCATCTGAGACGGAATCTGACCAGGAGATGGCTGATGCAACTGTACTTGATCAGCTCCCTTCTCTCCTTGGTCAACCCCAAGAACCACATGTTTCAGTTTCCCCAATAAATGTACAAAGCTTAGATATACCTCCACTATTCGCCTCTCACCAACTACTTCCTGTATGGGTGTGCCTAGAAATAGACACATCCTAACCCCACCGTCTCCGTCGTTCACACCTGAGCACTCTCAGCATGAACGACACATTGAATCTCTTCCCTTCATTTCTAAAACCCCTCCTCTTCTATCAATTGATGCTACTGCAACTGGAGAACCACATATTGTCATACCTCGTCCAGTTGCACCTGTAGCTTTTTCGGCTGGTCCAGTGACACCTTCTCCTCAGTCATTGGAAAGCCAATTTGTGTCTTTTCAAGCCGATCTCTCGAACCTTCTCGCGAGGGTGGAAGAGATTCAAAAGACACTCGATAAGAACACCAAGTCCCTCTCCAGGTACCACAAGGATCATTTGCAAAATATTAAAGTGGTTGACCTGGGGATCAACAAGTTCTCTGCCAATGAGGACTTGGTGTTTGGCAAGCTGAACGAGTTAGTGGAATCCTCCAATCAACTGGCAACATCTTTAAGGGAGGCATTCGCACTGACTCAATCTGGAGTCACATCTTCAATATCCAACCTGCTGAATAGTACTGTCAGATCATCAGAGGTTGATATTAAGAATCTGGAAAGGCAGGTGCAAGATTTGTGTAACAAACCTGGCCTAGATGTGATAGAGCTTGGCAGTCAGTTGGCCTCTTCAGTGGGTCTAAAGATCGAAGAAACTTTGGCTGCCAGTAAGAACAATTTGATTGAAAAGGTGATGTCTGAGATCACCAAGATTGCAGCGCCCCAGGTCGATCTCACTCCTATTACATCTGAGATCGATCGGTTGAGGTGCAGTCTGGATACACTGGCCAGCAAAGTGTCTGAACACTCAACTGCTATATCTGATCTGACCACTTAAGTTGGCAAAGGAAGGGAAGTTGTTACTGAACGTATTAAGGAAGTCCCTGCAACTGGGCTCTCTTCAGATGATCTCTCAATACTTAAACAGATTTTAAAGAGTCAAGAGCAGACAAGTGGAAATGTTATGACTCAGTCTCAAGAGATAATCATCTATGGAGGACAGTTCGCATAATTTGTGGAGTCTTCAAAGAGTGCAAAACAATGCAATCATGGCAGCCTCTAGATCGCTTGCCCTCTAGTCATGCCGATTTTGAAGCCATCAGGCAAGGACTAGATGCTGCCAAGGGGGAAAGGTCGGTACATGCCCCTCGCACTCTTGTGGAGACTTCAGGTAAAGGGAAGAAGATAGTGGCGGCTACCAGTACTAAGGCTGGTGAGCAGGAGATTGAGATGTTTGATGATGTGGTGGTTGGGAGTGTTGATAAGGGAACACGCCAAAATCGATGGAACCGGCCACCGATGCACCAATGTTGGAAACTGGCAATGTTGATTTGTTGCCTCCAGTTACTGAAAGCGAGAGTCAGAAATTAGCAAGAGTGGGATACCTGGTCAAGGAAAGGAAGAAACAGATGAAGGTGAACCAATTTGAATCAAGAAGAAGTCTTCCAACCCCTCTTGTTGATATCACTGATGCTCAACTCCTTGGCTTGACACTTGTTGAATACAAGAAGATCAAAGAAGATCCAAGAATAGTCAATGCACTGAAGGAGATGCTTGAAGTTGAACTGGACAAACACTACCAGGATGATGAGGCTGAACTGGATGCAAAGTGTTTGAATGTGTCGGTGGAGAATGCCAGAGAGATTAGGTCTGAAGGGATTCTCAAGAGAACTGAGCAGGTAAAGAAGGCGGTCACCAAAGTGTTAAATCCACCCAAGTTCAAAGGAAGAAAACAAAAGGTCTTGCCAAGAGATGCAAATCTGAGGACTTGGGTAGAAGCATCTGAACCCACAACTGATGATATTCGAGCTGCTACACAAAAGCTGAGCACGAGCAAAATCAAACTGACAAATGAATCTGAAGCTCGCACATATTTGTCAGATGTACAGCGTCGAAGG
Source organism: Erigeron canadensis (assembly GCF_010389155.1). NCBI lineage: Eukaryota > Viridiplantae > Streptophyta > Magnoliopsida > Asterales > Asteraceae > Erigeron > Erigeron canadensis. The sequence continues at coordinate 23,723,960 of NC_057769.1, forward strand.
CACAATAGAGGCAGGATTACTGATGTTAAGGTTTCGATCAATCCTGGTGCCAAGCATTTTGTTGTTGAGGTACAATACTTTGGTGGGCCTAAGAGAACAACTGAGAACCCGGATGTCCATCAGTATGGTCATTCCGAACATGTAGAGATGTTGAGTTGCTGGAGGGGAGACAGAGGAAGAATAAGGTTGAAAAAGGCTGGGAGGGTATTTATACCTAAATACACAATATGCTAATTATCACAATTAGTCTCTCAACCTTAGTAATCATACACCTATGACCTAACTACAAGTAAGTCCTCTAATTTAAATTACAATTTATCACTATTTTTGAATTTCTAACACTTTTATATTCACTTTTTTCTTAATTAACTTTTATATAGTTTAGGGGGAGAATTTTTTTTTTTTATGATGAAAACGATGGAATGGATAGCTTTTATTTCAAAAATGGGTCCCACTACGGTTTTTGCAGCGACCCGTGCTGCAATAACTACATTAAAGGTGTTAGGTCCAGTTTAAGCTAAACTGGAGCTCTCCAGTGACATCTGGAGAGCATGAGGAATTGTCCGAAATATTAGAAGTCCAGTTGCATTGTACAGGTTTAGCAACTGATGACTTCCTCCAGTTGAGATCAGCAGACTAGAATCTGAAGACCTTCCAGTTGAAGTCAAAGACAACAAATGGAAGATAGAGATTGGCAATGGCAGCGAAGCCCAGTTGACAATCTACCAGATTAATCAACTGGAGAATCCTCCAGTGTAAATGCTCTTACAAAGCTTTACACTGATTACGAGGAGGACCTTTTTACTCTACATCCTTTTAACCGGACAATGATATTGTCTTTGGATAAAGGTGCAAAGATGTAGAGTGGTTGAATAAAGTAACCTTTTGTCTTACTTTATTTAGCACACACAAAGGATTATTTAAACAATACTTTTGTGTGCTGTCAACCATATTTGTACGTCGAAGTTGAGATCCCCATGCTCAATCTTCGACTATAAATAAAGGTCCTTGCACAAGAAGAGCACAACAACTTTGCAAATACATATATTCTGCAATATTAGTGAACTTGTGCAATATTCTCTCAATCGCAAAAAGGAACATTTCACAACTCTAAGTGTTTCGATTGTTTAGGAGAATTTTCAAGTTTAGATCAATTGTAATTCATGGGTTGTTAGGATATTTACATTCATGTATTATCTTGGCTCCGCAACAACCTTGTATTTTATTTAAACAAGTAATAAATAAAATACACTTGAAAATTACATATTGTCTCACCAGTTTACATACTTGTCACTTATTTTATTGCAGTGTGTTAATTTACATATTTTGTCACCTTTATACATTAACTCTTGTTAACCTGGTACACGATCAATCTAAACTGGTCACATCCAGATTAATTGATCGTGTTGCAAAGTTCTCTCACCATTGACATAGAGGTGTCTTCAGCATCCATCTAGTAATAGTTGGGAGTTACAAAAGGCGGTCAAACAATTAAGGTGGTGGTAGTGAAAATCTGACGTGGCGGGACTTTTTGCAGCGACTCTCGCTGCAAAAAGTGGGTGGTCGAAATACCAAAAAAGAGGGTCGGGATACGGACTGCGTGTTTTATATAGATAGATTAACATCATTAAATACATTCTTTTATTAGTAGTTTTTGATAAATAAGTTATTTATTATGGATTTAGCATTAAAACAAAATAAAATAAATTTATTGAAATATGATCACGTTAAATAATGTATGTCCGAAAAATGTTTAAACCTACGGGGTCACACATATTGACACTATCCAATTAATTAACATGTTAATGTAATATATTAATTAAGGTTTTTGGTAAAATAAAATAAGTATTAAGTAAACAAAATAAAACAATAGGTTTTTTCTTCAAGGATAATCACCATGCATCATGATAATCAACGTACATCATTGCTTCGTGAATCTTCGTTCATCAATTTAACCATGATCTAAGGTCAAGATCTTGTCTTATTTGTTTTACTTTAAAACTTATTTTACAATACTCAATCCCATTAATTAATATGTTCACAAAATAATTAATTAAACGTTTGTTAAATGTTAAATATACGTTTATTATTTAAATAGTCTGAAAAGAGATGAACTTAAGTGAAAATTAGGAATTAGAGTTGTTTCCTAATTATCCCTAATGGGGGCCGGTTTTACCATGGATTTGTAACCCAACTCAAACTTATTCACCAAGTTTAAAACCCTAACTATTTACCCTATAAAAGGAGTTAAGGGTTAAGGTTTTTTGTTATGACAATTGAAGGTAAAACCCTAAATAATTATCCTCATCTCTCTCTTGGTTTCGGGCGAAATAGCTGAGAAAAAGGGTTTTCGGGTTTGGGTTTTTTTCACTACAAGGGTGATGTGTAATTTGAGTGTATAATTTGTTGAATCGTTTTGCTCGTAAAATCACCCCAAGTTTTAAATTTATAAAAAAAGATATACTAATAGTTATATTACACACGGTAGTGTACCTTGTTGCGTAGTATAGCTAGTAGTAAGTCCAGGTTCGTCCACAGAGAATTAGTATTTAGTAATTAAACTATTAAATTTAATCTAAAAAGAAAGTGTAAAATTGGGGGTGTGACCAAGTTGTCACGTTGCTTAACAAACTACAATTTATCTTTTGAAAGATTTTAATGACTAAAAAGGAAATTAATTTGGCGTAAGAGGAGCGAAAGATATCTTAAGGTCATTACAGCCTAAAAATAGGTTTTTAACTATTTTTAACGAAAAGAGTTTGTTTGATTTTAGAACTAGAAAATGTTTTCAACCCCCAGTTTATAATCGGACTGTCACTATCCGATTAGTAAACTAATAAGTGAAATGACTAACCTGTAATTAAACGATTAATTTGCGATTACATAACAAAAGTAAATTAGAACGACAGGCATCAAGATGTACCACTCTACTTGAAAATGACATGTCCTTGACTTAGCTTTTACTACAACTTGTGGCTGAAAATTACGTGAAAGAAGTCCACATGCACTTCAATTGAAATTATGACTTCTTGAACTCAAGTAAACCAAAGCTAAATTTTGCACCAACGGAGCAACTTCGTCGCCCTCAAACTAACTACTGCGGTAACCGGTAACGATTCTACTACTTAACACGGCTAGACTACACCTTAGTCTAACTATATGTACTCGAACGGGCTTGACCCTTTACGATTAATCCGTAAACTATATCAAAATCACGAAAATACTCGTAACTAATTTTTACGCGAACATGCAAACTACCATGAAACTCACGAAACTTAACACACTACT